>NC_140170.1:8030025-8044262 GCF_963971535.1 Notolepis coatsorum | reverse complement strand
TTCCAGAGGCCCCTGTGGTGTGTGTGTGTCCATGTACTGTGTGTGTGTGTGTGTCCATGTACTGTGTGTGTGTGTGTCCATGTACTGTGTGTGTGTGTCCATGTACTTGTGTGTGTGTGTCTGTGTGTGTGTGTGTCCATGTACTGTGTGTGTGTGTCCATGTACTGTGTGTGTGTGTCCATGTACTGTGTGTGTGTGTGTGTGTCCATGTACTGTGTGTGTGTGTCCATGTACTGTGTGTGTGTGTGTGTCCATGTACTGTGTGTGTCCATGTACTGTGTGTGTCCATGTACTGTGTGTGTGTGTGTCCATGTACTGTGTGTGTGTGTGTGTGTGTGTGTGTGTGTCCATGTACTGTGTGTGTGTGTCCATGTACTGTGTGTGTGTGTCCATGTACTGTGTGTGTGTGTGTGTGTCCATGTACTGTGTGTGTGTGTCCATGTACTGT
Source organism: Notolepis coatsorum (assembly GCF_963971535.1). Classification (NCBI taxonomy): domain Eukaryota; kingdom Metazoa; phylum Chordata; class Actinopteri; order Aulopiformes; family Paralepididae; genus Notolepis; species Notolepis coatsorum. The sequence continues at coordinate 8,043,814 of NC_140170.1, read as the reverse complement.
GTGTGTGTGTGTGTGTGTGTGTGTGTGTGTCCATGTACTGTGTGTGTGTGTCCATGTACTGTGTGTGTGTGTCCATGTACTGTGTGTGTGTGTGTGTGTCCATGTACTGTGTATGTGTGTGTCCATGTACTGTGTGTGTGTGTGTGTGTGTGTGTGTGTGTGTCCATGTACTGTGTGTGTGTGTGTGTGTGTGTGTGTGTCCATGTACTGTGTGTGTGTCCATGTACTGTGTGTGTGTTTGTGTGTGTCCATGTACTGTGTGTGTGTGTGTGTGTGTGTGTCCATGTACTGTGTGTGTGTGTCCATGTACTGTGTGTGTGTGTGTGTGTGTGTCCATGTACTGTGTGTGTGTGTCCATGTACTGTGTGTGTGTGTGTGTGTGTGTGTGTGTCCATGTACTGTGTGTGTGTGTCCATGTACTGTGTGTGTGTGTGTCCATGTACTGTGTGTGTGTGTGTGTGTGTCCATGTACTGTGTGTGTGTGTGTCCATGTACTGTGTGTGTGTGTCCATGTACTGTGTGTGTGTGTCCATGTACTGTGTGTGTGTGTGTGTCCATGTACTGTGTGTGTGTGTCCATGTACTGTGTGTGTGTGTGTGTCCATGTACTGTGTGTGTGTGTCCATGTACTGTGTGTGTGTGTCCATGTACTGTGTGTGTGTGTGTGTCCATGTACTGTGTGTGTGTGTGTGTGTGTCCATGTACTGTGTGTGTGTGTGTGTGTGTCCATGTACTGTGTGTGTGTGTCCATGTACTGTGTGTGTGTGTGTCCATGTACTGTGTGTGTCCATGTACTGTGTGTGTGTGTCCATGTACTGTGTGTGTGTGTGTGTGTGTCCATGTACTGTGTGTGTGTGTGTCCATGTACTGTGTGTGTGTGTGTGTGTGTGTGTGTGTCCATGTACTGTGTGTGTGTGTGTGTGTGTGTCCATGTACTGTGTGTGTGTCCATGTACTGTGTGTGTGTGTGTGTGTGTGTGTCCATGTACTGTGTGTGTGTGTGTGTGTGTCCATGTACTGTGTGTGTGTGTCCATGTACTGTGTGTGTGTGTGTGTGTCCATGTACTGTGTGTGTGTGTGTCCATGTACTGTGTGTGTGTGTCCATGTACTGTGTGTGTGTGTGTGTGTGTGTCCATGTACTGTGTGTGTGTGTGTGTCCATGTACTGTGTGTGTCCATGTACTGTGTGTGTGTGTCCATGTACTGTGTGTGTGTGTGTCCATGTACTGTGTGTGTGTGTGTGTGTCCATGTACTGTGTGTGTGTGTCCATGTACTGTGTGTGTGTGTCCATGTACTGTGTGTGTGTGTGTGTGTGTCCATGTATACTGTGTGTGTGTCCATGTACTGTGTGTGTCCATGTACTGTGTGTGTGTGTGTGTGTGTGTGTGTGTGTGTGTGTGTGTGTGTGTGTGTGTGTGTGTGTGCATCTACATGAGCAGAATTGTTGTTTACATTGTTTATTTTTTAGATCTAATCTTATTGCCTATTAATTAGATTAGATAGATTGTATTAAAATGTATTGCCATCATACAGCACAAGTACAGTACAACTAAAATAAGTTTGGCATCCAACCAGAGTGCAAATGTAACAGTAAAGTGCAACAGTAATATACAATTAAACTGGCTATAAAACATATAAATTAGTACTACTGAGTAATAGTGCTAATCACATGTATTAATATATACAGTGATGCAGGTATAAAGACACTATGGTAGTACGTCATACTGGCCAGCAGCGTAACTAGTAAGAGTAGGTAAGGGATATGTAGGGATATGATGTTGAGATATATATATATATAAACGGTAATAATGTATATATGAAAAAGTGTACATATACAGCATTATTGTACATGCTATCATGCAGAGTTGTATGGGTTTCATGCTATAAGTAGGTATATAGCACGGATGCACATGTGTATAACTGTGTATACCTGTGTTTGTGTGTGTGTGTGTGTGTGTGTGTGTGTGTGTGTGTGTGTGTGTGTGTGTGTGTGTGTGTGTGTGTGTGTGTGTCTCGAGGGGTCAAGCCGGGGTCACAGGGGGCAAAGAGAGGGATGTCTCCGTTTCTAGACGCGGTTAGAAACAGCACTTATCTCCCAGAGTGCCCCTGGGCGGGGTCAGAGGTGAGAGAGAGGCAGCTACATGGGGGAGGAGTGGAAGCATCAGAGAGGAGGAGGAGGAGGAAGAAAATCCACAAACTGCCCCTTTAAGAGCGGCGGCCCTTGAGGAAGCTGCGGGCTCGATAAGCAGGGGATTTGGACTAAGGAGTTGGGAGCCAGCATTTTGAAAGGTCAACAGAGAAGTATTTAATGATTTCCCCTATTAGTGATTTCAGTTGGGGGGGGTGGTGGGGTGGGGGGGGGACTCATTTGGCACATGTCTGAGTTCATCAATGCAGAGGGGTATGTCTCCTGAATATGTGGCTTAAGCCCCCCCCCCCACCCCGCCTCTGGAGCCACAAGCCCCCTGCAGGCCTGGGGTTGAATCTCTCCCTATACACTGTAAAAAATAAAGTGTAAATGTCTAGCATCAATGGTCGCCAAATACTTACTGTCGACTTACAGTCAAATCAAATAAATTTACAGATTACAACCTTTTACACTTATAGTAGAAAAACAAAATGTAATCTGTAAAATAATACACATTTTTTATTATTAGTCCATAGTACTAACACAATTGGCAGTGTCAGCGGGTGGGAAGCCGGCGTGGTTGGGTCCTGGTCGCTGTAAACAGTTTGGTCGGGGCGCCTGCACAGCAAGGGAAGGATCTGGGAGAGGTAGTGTGACCTTCCACACGTTACACTCTCCCAGTGAGAGTCCACGCTGCCAGGTGAAAAGAAGCGGTGGGCTGGCTACACATGTGTCGGAGGAAGCATGCAGTTGTAGCCATATTGCTTATTATTTAAATGTTTTCTTTTGTGTTGATATTTAGATTTAAACTTATTCTATATTCTATATTGTGTATGTATTTGTAATGAAACAGAGTCATTTTGGTTGTTTGGGGTGATTGCTCCCCCTGTTGATGTGAAAATGGTGGGCCTAATGGCTGATTGATGATGGTTATCAGGTGGTGGTTGTCGGGTGTTGAAGTGGATGTCTGCGGGGAGCAGGGGCAGTTATGATTTGGAAGGGACGGGGAATCATATAGTTTTTCGACCACACACCACACACACACACATCACTTTGGAGTTGTGCATCCTATGTTGGAGAAACAACATCTGAACTTGATACGACTCGACTGAATTAATTGTTTGCTGGAAAAGGTGCGTCTGAAAGTTTTTACCCGTTCTGATCGCGGCTGATGACGTTTGGGATTTGCCGATACACATGTGATAGTCTCCGCCCTCCCGGACGGACGGTAGGGGGGTAGAGTGCGCAATGACCAGGAAGGGGATTGGGAATTGGCATGACGACTAACATTGGGATGGGAGAAAATCGGAAAAAGAAGGAGGAAAGAGATAATAAAAAAAAATGGCTCAAAGGCACTGGATCCTTGTGTGTGGAGAGATCAGTGTTTATTGTTCTGATGGCCAGAGGGACTCTGAGATGTAAAACAGTAGAGCGGTATATTCCGGAGGTTCCCGGTTCGATTCTAGCGTGTCAAAGTCCTTGAGCAAGACACTTAACCCCTAACTGCTCCCGATGAGCTGGTTGCATGGGACGCCTCTGCTGTCGGTGTGTGAAAGCCTGTTCAAGCTGCTGCGGTCAGGCAAGCGCCTCCGTATACACGCAGCAAGAACAGAGAGACTAAGGCTCAGCTTCTTCCCCCAGCCGATCAGAACACTGAACACTGATCTTTCCACTCACAAGCACACATGAACACACACGTACAACACAACACAACATTCTGCACTAGCTCACACACAGGTCACTTTAAACACACAAGAAAAGGTCACATTAAAGGAACAAAAAGGACACTTTAAGAAAATAACTTGTTGTGATTGTTGTAGGTATAGTTAATAACAGCAAGTGTAGCATAAGGACATAGAAGAAAAACTGCACATTGTATAGATATGTACATAGGATCCAGTGCCTTTAAGCAATTTGGTAACATGTCTATTCTAGTTATCTTATTAGTATTACTACTATTACTATTGTTTTATTGCACAATCGAAGCGGGCACGGCCAACCGCATTTCACTGTATGCCCTGTATGTATGTGAGGAATAAAAGTCTTGAATCTTGAATCGTGACATGTGAATGTGTGACTGAATGGGTGAATGTGAGGAACAACATTTTAAGCGCTTTGGATAAAGAGCTTGTTACCTTTTTCTGTGTTAACTCGAACCTTAGTAAGAGTACAGGAGAGTGTTATCTTCACTCTAGGGCCGAAGTGGTCATGTACAGTCACGTACTGTTTTAACGTACTGTCCGGACTTCGGGGTAAATCCCTCTTGATGTGTGGTGGTGACAATAAACCACTGGAAACAGTTATCTTCAGGACTGTGCATTTATTTCCATTGTATTCTTCATATCATGCTGTTGACTAACGTTACATATCTCACAACAAGCTACCTGCTTCTGTTGTTCTTCCTGTGTACAGTCTGTCTCATCACATATTCGCTCCTTGCGTAGCTGACCTGTATGCGTGGGTGCCTCCCTCTTAAAGGAACAGACCATAATCTTATAACACTACCCCCACTCTGGATGGCAATTAACAATTAAATATAATAACATTCCAGCACCCCTATGACTACACACAAAATATCCTAAACAGATTACATAGACTTTTTTTTCTTTTTTCTTTTGAACACCCCTTGAGTCTCTGGAGTCCTTTAGGGTCACAATGCCCAAGAACATCTCCCCTTGACGGAGTAACAGTCCATAAGAAACAGTCCATTATAATCCTTAAGATAGTTGTTTCCCTTGAGAACAGGGTGAAATTGTGGAAGGTAGTGCAGTGTTAGGAGTTTAAACAGTCCACCTCCTTTCAGTGCTTCTGAGGTTCCAACACACTCTGAAAAAGAAGCATGAAACACACCCACAACGCAACGAATACAGCCCCAATATAACCACAGCTCTAACTCAATATTTAAGGCAACCTCCCAGTATCCTCTCTAGATTCTAACTGAGTAAAACACCTGCTTCACCTGTTCACCCCAAAATAATTGTATGGTCTCACTTTTCTCACCGTAAACAAGATCACCACCAAAGTAAATTTACTCATGATGCCACAGTGCCTCAAGTTTTTTTTTCTTTAACCAAAACAATACAAAGTCTTTCAAACAACAAACTCCTTTCAACAATTTTTTCTTTAAATAGGAGTAATATAACTTTTTTTTAGTAAGTCACCCACTCTCCATATTTATCTGGGGGTCTCCTGGTCCTGCTAGACCTGCCCCTGGATGTTTGGCACTGAGTGGAGTCCATAACCGTTGCTTTTTGAGTACGTTGCACTGCACTACCCCCACTAGCATGAACCTCCTCTGTACTCGAGGAGACTTGGGCTGTGTGTGGCGAAGAGGGGAAAGCAACAGGGCTCAAGGGAATGTCTGTAGATGACTCTGCTTCCTGTCCGCTATCACTCCCCGCCGCCGTATCCGGGAACAGATTAGCCAGGAACAGGTCAGAGTCGATGAGGCTGGTATCTGGAATGGGTGGTAGAACCTCAGCAGGGTTCCAGACTTGTGCTTGTTCGATGACCCAGACATTATCCAACAGGGTACGGGAGTGGTATGGTTTGAGTTTGTCATGGTGCACTACTTTGACTTTTGCCTTAGGCCCCTTTTTGATGCGGTACACCAAGTCGTCCAGTTGGCCTAGGACAAAGTATGGCCCCTCGTATGATGGCAAGAATTTCCTCACCTTATCTCTTACTCTCTTGGTGCCTTTTACTAGGTGCCAGACAGCATCACCTGTGTGGTACAGAGTGCGGCAAACGTTCTTGTCATATTGCTTTTTGGCCCGTTCCACAGACTGACCTAGGGCATCTCTGGCGATCTGGTGAGCAAGCTCCAGCCTTTCACGGAGCTGAGTGACATACTGTGGAGGAGTCTGGGCACTTTCATGGCCGGGTGGCAGACCAGCCACCAGGTCAATTGGCTCAGTCACTTCCCGCCCAAACAACATCATGTTGGGGGTAAACCCAGTGGAGCTGTGCTTTGTTGCCCTATAGGCCATTACAGCATAGGGAATCATGATATCCCAATCCCAGTGGCAGCGTTCAGCTGTTGTGGCTAAGATATTTTGCAGAGTGGCATTGAAACGTTCAACCTGCCCATCAGACTGTGGCCTGAAAGAAGTGGTGCGCGTCTTGTCTATTCCAAGTAGTTCACACATTTTCTGAAACACTTGTGATTCAAAATTGGTGCCCTTGTCACTGTGCAAAGTCTGAGGTGCTCCAAAACGACATACCCATTCAGAGGTGAATACTTCAGCGACAGTTACAGCCTGCTCATCTGGTAGGGGATAGGCTTCCACCCATTTGCTGAAGTAGTCTTGAACTACTAACACATAGCGACTATGACGATCAGTCTCGTTGAGGGGGCCCATTATATCCAGAGCCACTCGCTCCATAGGTGCTCCAACGCGGACAGTGCCCATGGGGGCCTGGGGTGTCTTAGAGGGCCTGGCTCTGGCAGCACAGCTAGTGCATGTGCGGCACCACAGCGTGACATCTTCTCTCATACGATACCAGTAGTATCTTGTCTGCAGACGGGTGAGAGTCCGATCCACTCCAAAGTGACCCCCCACAGGACCATCATGCATTTGTTTCAGGACATCTGACTGGTACATACGAGGTAGTATTATCTGAGGGTAGAATATGGTTTCCTCTGCACAATAGAAGCGTCGCACCAGAATACCTTCTTTGAAATACAGTCTTTTCCACTGACTCCAATATGTTTTGGTGGCCGGGCTATGAGGTGAGATCTCCGCCCATGAGGGACGTTCTGTTCCCTGTTCCAGCGCTTTCCTGATGGGAGTGATATCAGGGTCAGCTATCTGAGCCTCCCTCAGCTGCTCAACGGTCCAACCGTGGAATAATTGCGCCTCTGTAGTCTCTGTGAGAAGAATCCTTTCTTCAGTTTGTGAATTTCCATCAGACCTTAAGTCCTCCACACATGTGCTTCCCATTCCAGGGGATGGGGAGTCCACTACCCCCACTAAGCTCAACTCTATGGGATGAGCTTCAGTAGTTCCTGCTGTCACACTACCGCCCAGGTCACACTGCACAGCCTGATGTCTTGACTTTTCCATGTTCAACAACGGGTCTGGCACTTTGCAAGGGCAGAACTGACGACAAGGCCTTCTAGACAGAACATCGGCATTGCAGTGCTGCCGTCCTGGCCGATGGATCACCTTGAAGTTGTATTCACCAAGCTTCTCAAGCCATCTGGCTAGCTGTCCCTCAGGCTCCTTCATCCGTATTAGCCAGCGGAGGCTACTATGATCCGTGCGGACGGTGAAAGATCTTCCCAGCAGGTACTGGCGGAAGTGTGATGTGAATTCCACCACGGCTAGCAACTCCCTCCGTGTGGTACAGTAGTTTTGTTCAGTCTGGGAGAGTCTTCTACTGCCATATGCCAGCACACGCTCCTCACCGTCCTGCATCTGAGAAAGGACAGCTCCGATTCCAGTGTCACAAGCATCTGTGTCTAGAATGAGGTCCCCGGTATCAAGGGGGTAGCCAAGGACAGGTGCAGTGGTAAGTAGTTGCTTTAGTTTATCAAATGCCTCCTGGCATTCCTGTGTCCAGTGGAAACGGGCATACTTTTTGGTCAGGGCATGTAGAGGTTGAGCGACAGCAGCAAAGTCTTTTACAAAACGTCTGTAGTATGACGCGAGGCCTACAAACTGGCGGACCTCACTGACGTCGGATGGTGTAGGCCACTCTCTGACTTTCTGGACTTTCTGTGAGTCGGTAGCGACCCCCTGCTCGGAGACGATGTGCCCGAGGTAGGCTACTTGCCGTTGGAACAGGCAACACTTTGCTGGTTTCAATTTCAACTTGGCTTGGCGCAGTCGGTCAAACACCTGGGATAGCCGCTGCAGCATTTCTGGTACATCTTTTCCCAGTGTAATGATGTCATCTAAGTATACTAAGCAGGTCTCCCATTGCATGCCAGCAAGGACGCGGTCCATTAGACGTTGAAATGTTGCTGGGGCGTTACATAGCCCAAACGGCATGACATTCCACTCAAAGAGCCCCTTCCTGCTGCAGAATGCTGAGGCCTTGCGTGCTCTGGGGGTTAGTTCCACCTGCCAATAGCCAGATGCAAGGTCCAGAGTGCTGAACCATTTGGCGCTGGATAAGGTGTCCAGAGTATCTTGAATACGAGGTAATGGGTACGCATCTTTAATGGTACAGTCATTCAAAGCCCTGTAGTCCACACAGAGACGATAGGTATCGTCCTTTTTGCGTACCATGACAATGGGCGCGGCCCAACTGCTGTGGCTGTTACGGGCGAGTCCAGTCTCGAGGCTCTGCTGTATCTGCTGGTCAGCATTCAGTTGTTTTTCCTGGGCCATGCGGCGGGGGTGTTGTTTCACTGGGACACCTGGCAGGGTTTGAATGTCATGTTGCACTAGGTTAGTACGGCCTAGGTCAGTGGGTCCTGTAGAGAAGATGTCGCCGTAGTCTTGCAGGAGCTTCGCTAGACTGCACTTTTCCCCGGTAGTTAGCTCAATGGAACTCTGGGCGTACAGAGTGGTGAGATGTTCTGGCACGGTGGGGAAGGCATGGTCGGACTGTTGGGATTCAGTGATGATGGTAGGGGGCTCCATTATCTCAACAGACTGGAGAAACCCTGCTACAGCTCCTTTCTTGATGGTAACATCAGTGGTTCCTGGGTTAAATACTCTGATTGGTATACTCTTACTGGGCTGGGCTCCTACTAAGACCCGGGCCACCAGCAATCGGTGCTTCTCAACAAAGCCTTTTGTAGGGCATAGCATCACTTCTCCTTTCACAGGGGTCCGGAAATGAGCATTTCCCGGTATAATGTACTCACGTCCTGGTGCTAGAACTGTGGTGCGAGCTACTCTTACTGCATGTGCTCTCGGCCTGTTATCCGGATGGAAGTATGGTATTTGTTCACCGAACAACACAATCTTTCGGTTGCCAAAGTCCAGATGTGCTCTTGACTGCTCTAAGAATGGATGGCCCAGGATGGCCTCAGCACTGCCTGGCAGGTCGGCAAGTATGAAATCTACACCCACAGTCTGGCTGCCAATCTGAACAGGTAAGTGAACTTCACCCAAGGCAGGGACATTCCCAGGACCAATGCCATGCAGGGACTGTACAGTTGATGGCTGGATAGGTGGTCTGACCTCCGGGTGGATAGAATTATAGTATCGCAAAGGCAGCACATTTCTCCCTGCCCCAGAGTCTAAGATGGCACAAATCTCCATGTCATACATCAGCAGGTGGATACACATTTCTGGGCTCTCACCTTTGGCTTTACCACTGGACCCTCTGCATGCATTTTGGTTTTTGGAGACATTCAAAACTGTGTCCGCCTGCAGCTTAGTTGGGTTTGTTAGAGAGTGGCAATTACGCCACATGTGTCCAATACCCGAGCAGTTGTGACAGCGGATGCTATCCCAATTTGTATCTTTTTGTCTCCTTTGTTTGTATTGCGCGGGGTGGTTCTGGTTCTGCTTTGTGGGTGCTGGTGCTGCACCATTATTTCCCTCAGCTTCATCAGAGTGGGCATAATCGCGCACCATAGCCATTCTGGTTCTCTGCTCAGCTACATTCCGTGCTCCAGTCTGCATGAGCTGTGCAACGCTGGTAGCTGCTCTCCTGGTAGTTTCATAACGACGAGCAATGTCGTAAGCTTGGGCTAATGTGCGAGGTCGGTCTTCTAGGAGCTTCTGAATAATGTTGGCGTCCCCCATAGCATTAGTGAACACCTCAACACTGATTGCATCCTGCTCCTTTTCAGAACGGTCAGCGTATGCAATAGACACTTTCTCATATATGTCGTCCCTCAAGATGTGTAGTGCCTCACCTGGCAGGCGGATTCGTTGCCTTAACTCGATGGCAACAGCCACTGCATACTCTGATGATGGGCCATAAGCAACCTCCACCTCCTCAACAATGTCTCTGTAGTCCCAGCGTGCTGACCTTGGGTTGCGGTGGACCACTGCTCCTGCTGCACCTATGAGACAGAACCTCAAATGGACAGCCATAGTGTTCTCTGACCAGCGATTAGCCTCAGCACAGCTCTCAAAGCGCTGCAAGAAGTCCTTCCATGGTGTGGTGCCATCATACTGACCCGGTCGTAGTGTAGGAATCCTCTCTCGCTGAACACTGTCGTCCTCGCTGTCTGAAGACAGGTTGTACTGCACACGCCGGGGCAGCCGGCCACTTGGATGGAAGCCTGCTCGCCTGCGATGGGACTGATCATAGCCATAAGTCACAGCTTCATTACCTCCATGGACCGGTGTACTCTGCCTGTGGTGTACAGCGCCCTCTGGCTGCACCTGACGGGAACACACACCCGGTGTCACAGGGGTGGAAAGCAGGGTTGCAGGTTCAATATGTGGGGAATAGACTGTCACATTGTTCATAGGTGTGCAGCGTGTGCTCTCCATAAAGGCTGCTGGTTTAGCAGCAATGCAGGGGTTAATGTTATGGGTAGCTGCATCTCCTATGGTCATTGAATGCATTTGTCCATACAACATATTCATATGGGGAGGCTCAGTTCCATAATGACTTTGCTGCATTTCAATGCCACTGTCTCTCATACTTTGATCATTCATATGAGCAAAGGGGTTTGTGCTTGACAACGACAGATGAGCATGTGGGTAATTGTCACTGGCCATTATCACTGGCTTATTATGTGCAGTAAATGGGTTTGACATTGCACCAGTAGGGGGCAGCTGATCCTCTGTTATGAACGGGTTGAGGCTTTGTCCATGTTGGTACTTCATTTCACGTCTCAGGTTAGCGACATCAGACTGAGAGTACATGGTTGTAGTTGTGGGGGTTAACATGAATGGGTTAGAGTAGTTGGTCATTTCCCCGTCAACGTTACTTCCATGGGCCGTCATCATCTCAACTCAGTTCATTGACTGACGAAATTGCCTCGTGCGTCCTTTAGCATGAGTTAGCATGAGCTAACTATACGTGTCCATAGTTTACAACTCATTGATGAAATCAGGATTTTTCATATCCCGGACTCGAGCCCCCAATGTTACCTTTTTCTGTGTTAACTCGAACCTTAGTAAGAGTACAGGAGAGTGTTATCTTCACTCTAGGGCCGAAGTGGTCATGTACAGTCACGTACTGTTTTAACGTACTGTCCGGACTTCGGGGTAAATCCCTTTTGATGTGTGGTGGTGACAATAAACCACTGGAAACAGTTATCTTCAGGACTGTGCATTTATTTCCATTGTATTCTTCATATCATGCTGTTGACTAACGTTACATATCTCACAACAAGCTACCTGCTTCTGTTGTTCTTCCTGTGTACAGTCTGTCTCATCACATATTCGCTCCTTGCGTAGCTGACCTGTATGCGTGGGTGCCTCCCTCTTAAAGGAACAGACCATAATCTTATAACAAGCTGTTATATGAATGCCCCGTTTACAGGGCACAGACACGGTGGCGTCTTATGACCGATTGTGTTAATAACGGTTATTATGTTGGGAATCGCACTATGACACGTTTAGAAACGCAAGACACCAGGGCACCCACCACACACTCAGAGCCCGGATCTGAGATCAGATCAGAGGATCAGGTATGGGCAGGGTAATAGTAGAAATACATGAATATAGGCAATACAATTGTATCTGAATATAAAAATATGGGGAACATAAACAGTGTAAACAGAGGTGCAGTCTGCCCTATCAGTTATATTATATGTCACATTAGGAGCCAGAACCAGAACCGCGTCTGTCTGAAAGCGCTAGTGGCCGGACATTCCTAACAGTTCTGGAGTTCTGCATGCAGCCATTAGTTCTCCAGCTGCTGGCAGCAGTCTCTGCCCACGGTTACATTTTCCTTCTTCCTGCTTACAAACAGAGATCACGTGACGCCGTCGTGTCACGTGAGGTAAAGAGATGGTCCGACCAATCAGAGGCCACGCTCCAGGACGCCCTCAAAGATGTCGACTGGGGAATGTTCGAGGGAAGCGCCAGTGACGTCAGCGAGTTCGCAGATACTGTTGTTAGCTTCATAGCTACCCTGGCTGATAGTATCGTCCCCACAAAGAAGGCGAGGGTGTTCCCAAACCAGAAACCGTGGGTGGACAGTACTATCAGAGCAGCTCTGAAAACTTGCACCACTGCTTACAACCTGGGCAGAAAGACAGGAAACATGGAAGAATACAAGACAACAGTCTACACTATGCACAAGGCTGTTAAACTGGCCAAACGGACGTATGCTGACAAAATGGAGACACAAATGGCACAGAATGACACAAGAGGCTTATAGCGGGACTGAGGACGATAACTGACTACAAAGTCAGCGCCCCCTCAATGGGGAGCGACGACGCCTCCCTCGCGGACAAACTCAACTCTTTCTACGCTCGGTTTGGTGCAAACAGTGACAACGCTAGCTCAACGGCTAGTGACGTCACTGGCGCGCCGGCTGTTGTGGAGGGGGGGGGGCATCCGCGGGGGGGCGGGGACGCTCTCTCATTGAATGTACACAGTGTGAGAAGAGCATTTATGCAGGTGAACACCAGAAAGGCTGCTGGCCCAGATGGAATAACAGGACACATACTTAAGTCCTGTGCTAACCAGCTAGCCCCTGTGTTCACCACCATATTTAATCGATCCCTGGCGGAGTCAGTGGTCCCTGCCTGCTTCAAGATGTCTACCATTATCCCGGTACCAAAGAAATCCTCCCCAACAGGTCTCAATGACTACAGACCGGTGGCACTCACCTCTGTGGCTGTTATGTACCAGGAGCCTGATCACTCCTGTGTCACTGTGCATGCAGGCCTGGTCACTCCTGTGTCACGGGGCATGCAGGTGAGGGCTGCCAATTAGCTAATTGGTGCTGATTGGTTACCTGCTGGCATGGTTAAAACCAGGCCTTCAGACACACATGCAGGTCTGTCTGTGGTTAGGGGGAGAGTTGTCACATTCTTCCAATCCTTGTACTTTAGTTATACCAGTAATTCCTTGTAGAGTAGCATTTTTGAGGTTAAGCACGGTTTTGGTGTTGGTTTGCACATAGGTTGCGTGCCTTTGAGCCAGGGTCGTAACAGTGGCCATGAAATCTTTTGAGAGGCTGGTCAAGGATCACATTTGTGCCTCACTCCCCAGTGAAATGGACCCTATGAAATTTGCATACAGGCCAAACAGGTCCACTGATGATGCGGTCTCCCAAGTACTGCACAGCACCCTCTCTCACCTAGACTGCCAGAAGGGGGGATATGTGAGACTGTTGTTCATTGACTATAGCTCAGCGTTCAACACCATAGTCCCCACCAGACTGGTGGACAAGTTGATCGAGCTGGGTCTGAGCTCCGCTCTGAGTGCCTGGATACTGGACTTTCTGAGTGAAAGACCCCAGGCGGTCAGGGTGGGGGGTCAGACCTCCAACACCATCACCCTGAGCATCGGGTCCCCCCAGGGCTGTGTTCTGAGCCTCACTATACACACATGACTGTGTGGCCAAGTTCACCTCCAACTCCAAAGTGAAGTTTGCGGACGACACAGTGGTGGTGGGGCTGATCTCGGACAACGACGAGAAGGCCTACCGGGAGGAGGTTGAGGTACTGGAATGCTGGTGCCAGGACAACAGCCTGCTCCTGAACATTGGTAAAACCAAGGAACTGATCGTGGATTTTAGGAGAAGACAGCAGGAGACACACACACCACTGAGGATAAACGGG
>NC_140170.1:8012525-8025025 GCF_963971535.1 Notolepis coatsorum | reverse complement strand
TAGGGTTTCTCTCTATGATATCCACCTCTCCTGAGCTTCTGAGAAGCATCTGTAGGGGTTCTCTCTTCCATATATCCACCTCTCCTTCTGAGAAGCATCTGTAGGGTTTCTCTCTATGATATCCACCTCTCCTGAGCTTCTGAGAAGCATCTGTAGGGGTTCTCTCTTCAATATACCCACCTCTCCTTCTGAGAAGCATCTGTAGGGTTTCTCTCTATGATACCCACCTCTCCTGAGCTTCTGAGAAGCATCTGTAGGGTTTCTCTCTTCGATATATCCACCTCTCCTTCTGAGAAGCATCTGTAGGGTTTCTCTCTTCGATATATCCACCTCTCCTTCTGAGAAGCATCTGTAGGGTTTCTCTCTATGATATCCACCTCTCCTGAGCTTCTGAGAAGCATCTGTAGGGTTTCTCTCTTCGATATTCACCCCTCCTGAGCTTCTGAGAAGGATCTGTAGGGTTTCTCTCTTCGATATATCCACCTCTCCTTCTGAGAAGCATCTGTAGGGTTTCTCTCTTCGATATATCCACCTCTCCTTCTGAGAAGCATCTGTAGGGTTTCTCTCTATGATATCCACCTCTCCTGAGCTTCTGAGAAGCATCTGTAGGGTTTCTCTCTTCGATATTCACCTCTCCTGAGCTTCTGTAGGGTGTAGGGTGTCTCCTGTTTGTAACGACACCCAGCGTGTCCCGGTCAAGCTCCGGTTACAATAGTTATATCCCTATTTGTCTCCATTTTCAAACTAATCAAATTTGCTATGGCTGGCGGACTGCTTTAAAAATAAAACAACCCCCCCCCCCCCGCCCCTCTCCCCGAAATAAGAGTATTAAATCATCATAGGGGGAAGACGCCACGGTAATGTCATATTGTTTTTTTTATTAAATATGTAATTACAGATTATAGGCACCCAAATAATGTCCCCCCTTTTTATGAGATCCTGGCTGCGTACTGCATCCATTGTTTTGCAGCCCACTGCTAATGAGTTGACCCCCCCCCCACCATTACCACCACCGCTGCCGAGAGCAGCGTATCTTCCCAGGCGCTAAAGCGCCGCTTATTGTCTTCTCCATGCGCCGCTGTTTGTCCCGTCGACAGGTCTGTGCAGGGTGCGCACAAGGTCCCTGAAGTGCTTAAAGTGCTTTATTTCCCCCCCAAAAAAGTCAAGGCCTGGAATTCCTTGAAAACCGCACATTTTTAAACAAGGTGCTTAAAAAGTCCTTGAAATTCAAATCAACCATTCACATTGAAAGTTTTGTTCATCCATGATAAAAATGGTCTGAATCAATAAATAGTTTTTTATTATGTAACTAATTGTCGGAAATTGGTTTTAAGCCATAAATATTGCATCCGATAAATCTTTTCTATAAAAAACAGCATTTAAAAGGGAATTGTATCCAGAGCAGCACAGCAGCTCTGGGGCCGTGGTCATCACTTCTGGCCCTGCCCCTGTTCCAAGCACCTCTCCCCCCCATAGGGATACAGTGTGTGTGTGTGTGTGTGTGTGTGTGTGTGTGTGTGTGTGTGTGTGTGTGTGTGTGTGTGTGTGTGTGTGTGTGTGTGTGTGTGTGTGTGTGTGTGTGTGTGTGTGTGTGCGTGTGTGTGCGTGTCTGCAGCATGCGTGTTTGAGTACCGTATCCTATGTGTGCACGTGCATGTGTGTGCGTATAGCCGGTGTGATCTTACTGCGTTGTGTTTTTGTTTCGATTCGACCCCTGTTAAGGGATTGCCCTGCGTGGGAGTTGAACCCCGGTCTCCCGCACCAGGGGGCGACATCACAGACCACTGTACCAAGAGGTGAATTCACTTCTTGCTATTGGGTCTGGATGCCTCTGGGGAGTGAGTTTACTTGCAGTACCGCTTAACGTCCACAGCCACTTCACTACTTGTACCTCGTGACTGTGGATAGACTGCGGTACCTCCGTTACATGCACAAGAGAGAGAGAGAGAGTGAGTGAGTGAGTGAGTGAGTGAGTGAGTGAGTGAGTGAGTGAGTGAGTGAGTGAGTGAGTGAGTGAGTGAGTGAGTGAGTGAGTGAGTGAGTGAGTGAGTCAGTGAGTGAGTGAGTGAGTGAGTGAGTGAGTGAGTGAGTGAGTGAGTGAGTGGGTGAGTGAGTGAGTGAGTGAGTGAGTGAGTGAGTGAGTGAGTGAGTGAGTGAGTGAGTGAGTGAGTGAGTGAGTGAGTGAGTGAGTGAGTGAGTGAGTGAGTGAGTGAGTGGGTGAGTGAGTGGATGAGTGAGTGAGTGGGTGGGTGAGTGAGTGTAGACAGAGTGAGTGAGTCAGTGAGTGAGTGAGTGAGTGAGTGAGTGAGTGAGTGAGTGAGTGAGTGAGTGAGTGAGTGAGTGAGTGAGTGAGTGAGTGAGTGAGTGAGTGAGTGAGTGAGTGAGTGAGTGAGTGAGTGAGTGAGTGAGTGAGTGAGTGAGTGAGTGAGTGTGTGTGTGAGGGAGTGGGTGAGTGAGTGAGTGAGTGAGTGAGTGAGTGAGTGAGTGAGTGAGTGAGTGAGTGAGTGAGTGAGTGAGTGAGTGAGTGAGTGAGTGAGTGAGTGAGTGAGTGAGTGAGTGAGTGAGTGAGTGAGTGAGTGAGTGAGTGAGTGAGTGAGTGAGTGAGTGAGTGAGTGAGTGAGTGAGTGAGTGAGTGAGTGAGTAAGTGAGTGAGTGAGTGAGTGAGTGAGTGAGTGAGAGAACGAGAGAGGGATAGTCTAGTGCAGGGGTCAGCAACCTTTACTATCAAAAGAGCCACTTTTCCCCCGTCCCACAAAATAAAATGCTCAGGGAGCCGCACAACCTATTTACCCTTAAAATGAAGATAACACAGTGTATAACGTTTTATATATCCCCAAGCATACCCCACATTTAGCATAAAACGCCTGACAATTGCATACCCAAAGTAATTTGCGATTTATTATACTTTATACTTATAGCACACAGTTTGTTGCATTAATGGGATTATAAAGCAACAAAAAGAAATGTTTGACTTTTTATTGCTGTTTTTACCTGTTATAACAAAGGAAAACCTCAAACTCTTATGAAGAGGAGAAAAAAATACTGGCTGTGTAGACCTATTTTTAAATAAAACACAGAAGAGGAGACAAAACACTGGTGTCTGTAGACCGACTTTGAAATAAAACCCTGAACTATTCAGGTGTATTTGAGTCCTTCCCTTATTTGTGGAACATTTATAAAATAAAAAGTAGTCCACGTTGAAAAAAGACTACCATGTATAGACCTACTTTGAAATAAAACACAGAAAAGGAGAAAAAACACTGGCATCTGTAGACCTACTTTGAAATAAAACCCTGAACTATGTAGCTCTATTAGAGTCCTTCCCTTATTTGTGGAAAATCTATAAAATAAAAAGTACATTTTTCGTTGTTCGCAAATTTCGCACCACATATCAGGCATACAGGCATCGTTAGTCGTGAAAGCAAATTAATCTGTCCACGCTGAATTAAACCCTCTATTTTCCTCAGATTTTCCTTTTCTTGGATTTATCCATGGGTAGCTTACTGGGGGGTCGGAAACTCAAGATTAGCCACTTGCAGATGGCAGGGAGAGGCACGGGGTGTGACGTACTGTATATTTTAGTTGATGAAATATTTTTTCATTTCAGTGTCACAGTATGACATCAATCTCCAAAATAAAAAAATAAAAATAAAAAAAAAGTTAAATTTTTTTTAAATTTCTTTTAATTAAAAATTATTTTTGGGGCCAGGGAACCGCAGCTGATTGCTGACCCCTGGTCTAGTGAGTCATTAATAATGACTGGTCCCTTCATCTCCCAGTGCCTGTGTGTGTGCATGCATACATGTTTGTGTGTGTGTGTGCGTGTGTCTGTCTGTGTGTATGTGTGCGTGTGTGTGTGTGTGTATGTCTGCGTGTGTGTGTGTGTGTGTGTGTGTGTGTGTGTGTGTGTGTGTGTGTGTGTGTGTGTGTGTGTGTGTGTGTGTGTGTGTGTGTGTGTGTGTGTGTGTGTGTGTGTGTGTGTGTGTGTGTGTGTGTGTGTGTGTGTGTGTGTGTGTGTGTGTGTGTGTGTGTGTGTGTGTGTGTGTGTGTGTGTGTGTGTGTGTGTGTGTGTGTGTGTGTGTGTGTGTGTGTGTGTGTGTGTGTGTGTGTGTGTGTGTGTGTGTCTGTGTGTGTGTGCGTGCATGGGATGTGATGGGTGCCTGTGCCTGTATGTGATGTGAGTGTGAGGGCTGCGGGTGTTTGGGTCACGAGCAGATAATAGGGACTCTTTAAGTTATTCGTGTAACAAATAACCACTAAACTGCTAAGCAGACATTAACCTATTAACCTGCCCCCCCAAAAGTGGCCATTTTAGTTTTCGTTTTTGAGGACTGCATACTTTTTTTGCAAACCAAAATACTTATATGTAACACTTCCTCCGGTCCTGGCCCTGTGGGACCAGGACTCAGACAGTCATATTCATCACAAGTACCTCCCATTAACAATAACCCTCAGTCTACATTTCCACCCGGTGGGCTGATGCCAATCTGGCATCAGCTCACACACCAACTTATTGTTATTTATTGTCAGTTGTGTTTGTTGTGTTTATTATCTGTTGTCTCCACTTTGTTAGTCTTGTGTTCCCCTGTCTGTGGTTTGTAATTATGTTTTAGTCTGGTTGTTTGTTATTGTTTTCCCAGTACTCTGTGCTCTATTGTTTCTGTCTACCACACCTGTGTCTTGTTTGTAAATTACCCTCTGTGTCTTGTCAATTAGTCTTGTGTATATAGTCCTGTCTGTCCTGCCCTGCTGTGCGCGGTCATTGTTAAATGTTACCTGTGTCGTGTATGTACCTTGTGTGTTAGTAAACTGTTCATCGTCACGCTCTGTCTCCGGTCTCATCTTTACTCTGCCATCTGGGTCCATCATGCCAAAGAAGCGTACCAAGCGTAACACTTATATGCATGAGCCTGGTCTCTTTTGAAAGATAACATTCTGACATTTATGATACAATAAAGAAAGATCACTTTTAGTGAAATAGAGTAACATAGGTCTGAACTTGAGTTGTAGAAAAACTTGTTACTCAAGTTTTTCTGCAGTAGTTAGTAGTCAGTTATTTCCCCAGAAGGTGGTATGGCTTAAAAAAACTCCCGAGATCCATAGCCCGAAGCCCGAAGTCCAAATTTCATAAAGATTAGGGATGTCCGATATTATCGGCCGATATCGGCAGTAAAATGTGATATCGGAAAATATCGGTATCGCTTTAAAAAAGAAAAAAACAATAACAATATTTGTTATATATATATCCAGTGAAATGTTTAGTTACCTGAAATTATTCCGTTTTTTGGGGTGGGAAACCCTGCATATATCGGTATCGGTTGATATCGGTATCGGAAATTAAGAGTTGGACAATATCGGAATATCGGTATCGGTAAAAAAGCCAATATCGAGCATCCCTAATAAAGATCCATTCAGAAATGAGTGATTAGGAGTGATTTTGGTAAACTGTGTACAAAAGAAAAACTCAGTTTTCAATTAATTTGGCTGTTTTTCTCTTCCTGTTTACGCTTGTTAGTTTTTCACCTAGATTCCTGATTCATACATCCCCAGGTGGGGTATCATTGGAAAGCCACACACATTGGCTACAACCCTCCACAATCATTTTCGAGATCGCCATATGATTGACGGAACTAGAGCCCCATGAGTCTGGAGTGGTATTTTGCGTAATACCGTGTACTTTGCACAAGCCTCAAATACCGGCATGTAACTCGAGAACCGCTGAACGGATTTTGTCACCTGAAAGGGCTATTGACAGGCAACAAATAAGCATTTAATTCGATATATATATTGTATTACGAAATATGCACACCCGAGCCACTAGTGGTCACCAAATTGTCGGTGGGCAAATCGTCCTAAAAAGGGCCCACATGAACTAATGACAGTTCAAAAGGAAACAAAAGAAAACGTCATAAAAAGAAACACACTACAACAAAAGGTTCAGCTACTAGAGAATAAAGTGCTAAACCAGTAGCCTAAAACCAGAATTGCTACAGAAAAAAGGCTAAATGCTGAATAGGGCAGAGATCAGCAATACACTTTTATATCTAAAAGCCTGGCCGGAAGGGTAGCCAACACCAAAGGGAATGAGACAGCAGCTAACACTGCAAGATTCAAACTTAAATAGACTCAGCTACCATAGGCACAGCTGCACTGAATCAGGTGCAATCAAGCCCACACACCTGCCCTACCATGAGGCAATTAACCACAGAGGCCAGTGATTGACAGTTCTGTATCATAGTGGCTCCGCTCGGCATCACTCATGCACTGTCCTCTTACACGTGCACGCGCACTGAATAAAGACCACAATGTACCTTTATATCCCAATATTTGTCTGACTACACCCCTATCAGCTTCCCATATAAGCAGGGGTGGGGCCACCCCCTCGCCTCCTTCTCGCTTTCACCACAAGGAAGTGCCTCGGTAGATCCCCACTTGACGTAATGTGATGATAGGAGAAGAATTGGAAAACAAGAGATGCGTTGACATCATATCTTTATTTTCTCTCTCACTATATTCGAGAAAATACGGCGATATTGTCTTCGTACTGGAGTGTCTGGAAGATGATGATCATTCTAAAAATCCTCCACCGGTTTTCGTATTGGGAGTTTGCGCCGCTACATGCCTTCCAACTGCAGTCCTTGCTGTGGCTGGTTGCGGTAAAAGCACAGCTGGACTGTAGGACGCGCCGCTGTTGTGAGAAGCGGTGAGTTCCAGGTTGGTGAGTAATGTTTTGCTTGCAGGCTCCACTTGTCTGTTAGTGCTATGGGGGCTAGCTGACAATGTTTACGAACACCGGCCCGTTATCGGAAAATCTGTGTTCAAGTCAGCTACGGCCCAGATGGGACTTGTGCTGGCTCCGTCGGATGTTGGTAAAATCACCGTTGTAAAACTGTGTTAACATTTCGTTTCTCTTCTCTCTTAAACAGTGAGGAGGGTTTCAGAACGGCGGCCTGTCTGGGTGAGTGTTATATCATTGTGTACAAGTTCAGGTGATAGCTGCTTAGCTTACGTGCTAGTGGTGGCCTACTGTTAGCCAGTCAGCTGTTAGCTGCGGCGCTAGCCTGTTGTGATCACTAGGCTAGGAAACGTTAGCTTGCGTGCTAGTTGTGGCCTACCTAGGCTAGGCTAGGAAACGTTAGCTTGCTGCTATCGGCCGAGGGCGGCCGTTAGCTTAATGCTACACTGTTGAACGTGCTGTGACTATAACATGTTTTAAACACTCTTGACTACGACGTCATCTTTGACAGAGGATGTTCGTCGAACCTGCCCTGAGCCAGGCCGGCAAGGACTCCGTCAACAAGGGGGACCGTAGCGGCGGGATGGAGCGGCGACGCTGCCCAGGTCGACAACACACTGTGTTTACTACGGTGCCTTGTTAGAGACTGCAGTTTTGCTTGATCTGCGCTCAAGGTAGGCAAAGGTCCTGACCAGACCTTGAACACTTCTTCTTGCTTTCCCTTCTAAATGTTTTGTAAATAACGATGTTTTCCAAAACGAGTGTTGCTGCACTACATTTAGGATACGATGCGAGTTATGTGTGAATTGTCTTGTCACTGGTATTTAGCTTCTCCATGCAAATCGGGTTGTTTGTTACAGATGTGAAAATGATCTGGTTTGTTGTGTTGAGAAACATCATGTGTGTTTACTGTATGTACTGTGTACTCACAACTAAGGGGGTTAAACTGACCTATAAAGCTATGCTTAGTGACATATGAGTAAAGAATGGTTCTTTTCTCAGCCTGTAATGACAATGAACAGTGTGTTCACATATTAACAGGTTTTACCTGTTTAACTGGCCGTATTAAGGGTAAAGTAGGAGGGTTGTGTTTCCCCCCGGTTCCCTGGGGACTTCTTCATCCTCCTCTCAGACATGTTGTTACACTATATTGTGTCACTGTGTGGTAGGGATACGATGTAACCCTTAGCTTGATTGCTGAGGTTGTGCTAAAACTGCTTGAGGAACTTTATTTTCCTAAAAGAAAAGATTGTTTGGTCGCTTTTCGTGTGTGCTTAGCAAGGCCTGTGGCCGATACTAATCGAGAATTATGTATTCTCTCATTATGAAAAACGGCGTTCCTCTGTAGAGTGTTTTTGCCATTTTTTGTAGGTGATGATGGGTTGTGTGTGTCATGTGACCTACAATAATAATAATAATTTAGGACCTGCTCAGAGGTCATTAATCGGCATGCATGCGATGCATGTATGCAATTCGTATCTGCGATTAACCCATCCCGTCGTCCTTCCCCCCCAAGGACAGCCGGGAGCAGACAGGCGCAACGTGAGCCGCGCCAGGGGACCAATCCAAGTGCTCCTGTCCGTCTTCGTCAAGGACGCCACAGCATTAGCGATCTTGTTGTTGTGCATGTTTTTCCATTGAGTTTATCTTATCGGGGGGGAAACCCTTGCGAGCACGGGGAGAACATGCAAACTCCACACAGAAAGGCCTGGGAGATACCCCACCTGGGTAACTGGCATCATGGAAACCTGGTCCCCAAGCGGGAATTGAACCCTGGACCTTCTTGCTGTGAGGCGACAGTGTTACAACTGGGTTGGGCTGGCCACAGAAGCACATGTGTAAGTTTGGTACCGGGGCTCTTGGAGAGCCCTCTTTATTCTGTGTTTTTTCCTTAGTAAAAATCAGATAGCAGGTTAGCACATGCGCTGTGTGAAGCTGTTAGTTGCTTCATGGAGCTGACTATGACTGCGTCATACTCTTTTTGTCATTACATCGTATCATGGGTGTGGGGTCGTAAAGGGGTGAACTGGTAACCTTTCCTCCCCCTTTTTTCTGTTGGTCAGGGGTAAACTGTGCGCGTCTCTGTTGGTAGGACTTCCGTGTGCTGTTCAGGTCCATGTGGTGGATCTGTTTCGGGGGGTGGTCAGGGCTCCTCCTCACTAAGCTCCTATTCGTGTGAGTTGGGACTCTCCTTCCATGTGAGGGAGCCTCCTTCAGAGTACAGAGCCTCCTCCTCAGATTGTCAAGGTGAGTGGAACCTCAAGAAGGAGTCCTACTCTATTGTGTGTGTATTCGATTCAATTCGATTATTGAGTGTGTATGGGTTCAGTGCCTCCTCCCCGGAGAGCCCTAAAACCAATTTTTTACATGGCTCAAGGTGCAATATATTCTTTTCAATCTGTACAGCTCGCGTGGGAAGTCTCTCTGGGGATTTCCGTCTCCTTCCTATGGGAGGGTGGTGGGATGTAAAAATGTGAAAAAAATTTTACCCCCGGCTGTGTAGACTGGGATACATACTGTTGGTGCTTCCTTCTTTTCTATTAAAAAGAGTTGGAGTTAGGAAGTATCACACCCCTCTTGTCGTTCCCCTGGGCGCCTTGGGGATTCAATAACAGGTCTAAATAGCCTGTTCATTGATGTGGTTGTGTCCCGACGCACGCATAGTGCTAGCTCTGGGTGTTCTGTAATCAGGCGACTGACTGGCACGCCTTGGTTGCTTGAGGTTAAAACGGCGTTTTTATAAAGCAACTGGGATGGAGGTTTTTCCTCTTCCGACCACCTGTTTTGGTTATCGACGGATTCTCGTTCATATCTGGGGGATGATAACGGAATGGATCTGAACATATGTAGAGGGGTCTCACGCCCTGGGGGTGGGCCACCGGGTGCGGTTCGCCCCGAACGTCTGGGTGGCAAAAATAGGGGGAAAAATGCCAGGTCGGTCCGGGTGTCACAGGGTTAAGCGCTATGGAGACCCTAGTTGGGTACATTTTGTACTCTGCACTGTCGTAATGGCTTACGGCCATGCCAACCTGTACACGCTCGATCTCGTCAGATCTCGGCCGCTACACAGGTTGGTCCTGGTTAGTACTTGGTTGGGAGACCGCCTGGGAATACCAAGTACGGTGTGCTTGGGGCTGGTTCTCCATTCTTTTCGCTCCTCTCTCACGCATGGCGAAGAGGGGCCTGTTGGGGTGGTCTTTGACCTCCTCTGGTGACCCTGTGCTTCCCGTATCGCCGGGCCCGGTCCAAAGTAATGTTTCGTCGACTTGTAGGCCTGGGATAACCCTTTTTTGAAAACTGAAACACTTGTACTGCGGTATAGCCTGTGTATACCCGCATGTGTGTTTTGGAGTTTTTTCTTGTGGGGTTATAGGAACAACCACCGCATTGGGTAACGACAAGGTGGTTGATTCCCTGGTGTGTTGGAGCAGTGTCAACTCCCGGGTTACCCGGTTGAGGGTGCCCCTGCACGTTCATGACGTCTGCCAATCGTGTCAGCCTTCTCTGCCTCAACCCCTCTGGGTGGGTTTTTTTTAAATGGAGGCTTGGTCATGCAACAACGCCAGCATACGCCCCTTCCGCCGGGGCGGCTGTGTTCAGCTGTCCCCTCTGGCGCCTGTCTCGTCCGCAGTCTCCAGGCTCGGGTTAACAGCCTGTTGCCTGGTTTTTCCCCGGTGCGCTGCCTGCTTCCGTTGTTTAACCTTTTTTGTGTGCTTACGGCCATGCTGACTGCCTGTTCTGCAGGGTCAGTGTGCCAGGCGGTGGACTATTGGGGGGACAGGGCCTGCTCGGCTGAGGGGCCTTTGTCCGAATACGCTGGCGATGTGGGGGGCGGGGTCACTAAGTGCCCACCTGGTGGAGTCTTGATGCTGGCATCATGGACTTCTCCCGGCCCCCGTTCCAGGGGGTCCAGTCCCTTTGGTGGGTCTGGGCCTTCCTTCGCTCTCCGCTGCTGCGGCCTTGCCACGGGGTTGGGTTTGCCCTTGACCCCGTGATTCTGGGGGCAGTAACGAGGTTGTTCCCTCCGTTCGTTCCCGGGTGGCATGCGGGTTGTGCGTGTGTGTAGTCGTGGGGTCAGGCCACGGTCTGCTCACCCTGTGCGTTGAGTAGCTTGAGTGCCTCTTCGCACGGTCGGGTCCGTCGCCCTCCCGGGAAACCTCTAATAGGGGGGGTGCCCTCCATTAGGGGGGGTCGGGGGGGCTCGGCCCTCCCTGTTCTGATGGTTGTGGGGGGCTTTCAGCGGGGTGTATTTGTCGGCCGGTGGCTCCCGCCTGGCCTCCCTTGTGCATGAGTGATGCCGAGCGGAGCCACTATGATACAGAACGATAGGTTATGACTATAACCAAGTTCTGTTAATAGTGGTGACGCTCGGCATCCGACGCCGCTGCAGCCCTTGATCTCGCCTTGTGGTGAAAGCTTGGGAAGGAGGCGAGGGGGTGGCCCCACCCCTGCTTATATGGGAAGCTGATAGGGGTGTGGTCAGACAAATATTGGGATATAAAGGTACATTGTGGTCTTTATTCAGTGCGCGTGCACGTGTGCGAGGACAGTGCATGAGTGATGCCGAGCGTCACCACTATTAACAGAACTTGGTTATAGTCATAACCAGTGTTCGAATTATGAGGGGGCCAATGGGGGCTCAGCCCCCATAGCTATAGTCTGAGCCCCCATAGTCAAGACCTCCTATGGGGGTCTCTCAAAAAAATTATATAATCTTTTTTTTTCTTTTTTTTTTTATGTACGAATTATTATTTATGTTACCTAAATAAATTGTTAATAGATCATATTTTTATTTTCAGTTTTTAAAAGAACAGAGTAATTAATGTTGTGGAATAGGCTGCATTTCACCTCCAAGCCGCTATGCGTCGCCCATGAGTTTAACGCTACTCCAACCTAGTGAAGAATAAGCAGACAATTTGTCCCTCGGAAATAGAGTAAATGTATGTATGTAACACAACAACTATACATATATAAATAAACAATAAACGTCAAATGTGCAGACAGACGGAACCGAAGAGAGAACGAGTGAAGAGGAAAAACTCGAGCTGCAGGGAGCGGGCGTGATGGGTCTTCTGGATTCTGGACTGACATGAGACACTTTAGAGCTGTAGGAGGAAAAACTGAGGAAGTTGTTGTTACTGTTGTTTACTTGATGTAATGTTGCTGCTTATTTGGTAACATGCTGCTGGTATTTTGATCATTGTATAGTTTTTGCATTTTGACAGATTTGTGGGAGAAAGTGTTAAGAAAAACGTAATAATTGCCACTTGAGATGATGCAATCTATAGCTTGATGTAATGGCTTCTGATAATGCAGAGCTCTAATTGCAGATGTTGTTATTACTCTCGTGGTCTGAGTGTGTGTGTGTGTTTGTGTGTGTGTGTGTGTGTGTGTGTGTGTGTGTGTGTGTGTGTGTGTGTGTGTGTGTGTGTGTGTGTGTGTGTGTGTGTGTGTGTGTGTGTGTGTGTGTGTGTGTGTGTGTGTGTGTGTGTGTGTGTGTGTGTGTGTGTGTGTGTGTGTGTGTGTGTGTGTGTGTGTGCATGATTGTGACGGGAGTCACGCCCTTTGTTCCATCGCTTTGGTCTCCTGAGGCTCGCTGAGTTTAACGTACACCAAAATGCATCAATTATGTATCAAGTTGTCAACAACATGAATCACAGACTGTCTGAGCTTGTCCCGGTCTGCCGTCCACTGCACATCCACGACACGTGGTGCAGGGGCCCACAGATCTGGAACGAGCTCGACGAGAGTCTGAAACAGTCTA
>NC_140170.1:8005025-8010025 GCF_963971535.1 Notolepis coatsorum | reverse complement strand
GTCAGCATGACCAACCTCTCTATACTGATGATCCTCCTCTACCATGTCAGCATGACCAACCTCCATATACTGATGATCCTCCTCTACCATGTCAGCATGACCAACCTCTCTATACTGATGATCCTCCTCTACCATGTCAGCATGACCAACCTCTCTCTATACTGATGATCCTCCTCTACCATGTCAGCATGACCAACCTCTCTATATACTGATGATCCTCCTCTACCATGTCAGCATGACCAACCTCTATATACTGATGATCCTCCTCTACCAGCATGACCAACCTCTCTATATACTGATGATCCTCCTCTACCATGTCAGCATGACCAACCTCTATATACTGATGATCCTCCTCTACCAGCATGACCAACCTCTCCATATACTGATGATCCTCCTCGACCATGTCAGCATGACCAACCTCCATATACTGATGATCCTCCTCTACCATGTCAGCATGACCAACCTCTCCATATACTGATGATCCTCCTCTACCATGTCAGCATGACCAACCTCCATATACTGATGATCCTCCTCTACCATGTCAGCATGACCAACCTCTATATACTGATGATCCTCCTCTACCATGTCAGCATGACCAACCTCTATATACTGATGATCCTCCTCTACCATGTCAGCAGGACCAACCTCTATATACTGATGATCCTCCTCTACCATGTCAGCAGGACCAACCTCTATATACTGATGATCCTCCTCTACCATGTCAGCATGACCAACCTCTATATACTGATGATCCTCCTCTACCATGTCAGCAGGACCAACCTCCATATACTGATGATCCTCCTCTACCATGTCAGCAGGACCAACCTCTATATACTGATGATCCTCCTCTACCATGTCAGCATGACCAACCTCTATATACTGATGATCATCCTCTACCATGTCAGCATGACCAACCTCTCTATATACTGATGATCCTCCTCTACCATGTCAGCATGACCAACCTCTATATACTGATGATCATCCTCTACCATGTCAGCAGGACCAACCTCTATATACTGATGATCCTCTTCTACCATGTCAGCAGGACCAACATCTATATACTGATGATCCTCCTCTACCATGTCAGCAGGACCAACCTCTATATACTGATGATCCTCCTCTACCATGTCAGCATGACCAACATCTCCAGATACCTTGATGAACCTCCTCTACCAGCATGACCAACCTCTATATACTGATGATCCTCCTCTACCATGTCAGCATGACCAACATCTCCAGCTACCTTGATGAACCTCCTCTACCAGGATGACAAACCTCTATATACTGATGATCCTCATCTACCATCTACTTGGGGGGGATGCAGACCGGAGGGGGACTTTTGTCTTGTTTGCATTGGGGTCCCCCATTTTCAATTCATGATACAGCACAGCTTGAATACATGCACACCCTGATAACTAGTTTTATTTGGTTCTAACTGGATTTCATCTCTTGTTTTTTATCTCTTGTTTTTTATCTCTTGTTTTTCATTTATTTTTATTCTATGATACATGTTTTTCTCTATTCTATGATTAATTTTCTTTGTGATATATGCTTTCTTATGTTCTATCGATGTATGTTATCTTGTGTATATGTATGTTGTTGGATCCCAGGAAGACTGGCTGCCGCTAAGGCATCAGCTAATGGGGATCCGTTTAAATAAACAAATAAACAAATCCTCATCTACCATGTTAGCATGACCAACCTCTATATACTGATGATCCTCATCTACCATGTCAGCACGACCAACCTCTCCAGATACCTGGACCACGGCACTGGCTCCCCGACCATGACACTGGCACTGCAAGCTAATACATGTGTCCGAACTGGCTGAGTCTCTGGACTCAGAGTACTGCAGCACTCTGCTGGGATACTATGACTTTTCTGGGGATGACTGTGCCAGCGCTTTAAAAGGAAAGAGACAGGTGAATCCGTTGAATAAGCTGCAGAAGAACCGTAGATTCCAGAAGGCTTTTAGTCAGCTTGGTGCATTGTCGCTGGTAACAGATGAGCTCCAACAGGAGATGGAGTCCTTCACATGCATTATGGATGGCCATGGTCGGATGAAGTCAGTTGATGCTGTGTGAGCCAAGATGCTGCAGAAAATGATGGGTGCTGCTGATTAAGTCCTGGATGCAAACTCCAAAGTAGACATTGAACGCCTGCCTCCCCCCAAGGTCTGTCTCATCCCACATGTACAGCGAGCCAACTTCATAGTCGCCTGCTACAAAAGAGCAGAACAGCCAATATTCAAGAGGGCCAAAGCCTATGATCAAAGTATGGACAGCGAAAAACAATGGATGAGGAGGTGTTAGAACCTGTCTGGACGGTTGGACCCATCCTCCGTCCTTCTCTTGTTGAGGTACTGGCCCAGAAAGTGGAGTCAGAAGAGCAATGCCAGAAATATATGTGACCAATTCAGAAATGTTATTACCATCTTTAACCCTCAAAACAGTAGTCCACATCTTTTTTTGTTCAGGCTGAAATAGCGACAAACATTTTTTGATGATGGCATCATTAATTTGCACATAAATGATACATGAGACACTGACAGATTTTTGACATAGCCTATCATTTTCTCCAAATTTGTTCCTATCTAGAAACACTGGTTAACCATATATTTCCAGGGGGTGCATGATAGTATCCGCTTCATGATAGTATCCGCTTTCCTACTCAACTAATTAGTAAAAATGTAATTATTTTGTATTGACGGCACATATTTGCATAGGCAAAATTACATAGAAACATGTGATCACTCTAGGGATAGTGTTATTGTGATTTTTGACCCTCAAAACATGGGTCTAGACACCTCATTTGTTCAGTTCAGACCACGCTGCAGAAACAAATGAGTGGGGGGGCATGAAATGTTCTCGGGGGGGCACAATGGTTTTTCAACACAGGTTCCCTTTTATATGTTTCAGCTGGGACAGCAGCGCTGTGGCTTGCTTGGCGCTGCCCACGGTGCTGAACTAAACAGCAGAGAGGCAATTGAAAAATCTAATTTCTTAATTTCTTAATTTCTAATCTTAAGAACATTCACTTATACAAAAACAGACTGAACGGATATTGTAACTGAGGGGTACAATTCCCTGACTGTATTGATAAGTATGGTATTATTAAACCACTACCGCTTGTACTTTAACTTCTGGCCATCCAGTACATGATATAGATATGATGAACACTTTCCCACCTGATGAAACGAAGTCCACACAAATGTATAAATCGAATATTTTATATAGCAAAGGGTATATACAACGTTCACTTAATGACATTTATGATTTGAAATGCACTTGTAAGGCAAATGAGTATTAGTAGGTAAATCAACATTGAATGTCCAATCTCTGGTTACGCAGGGAGCAAGTATACAACCTGGTTCTTTAGGGAACTATAGCGATGGTACTTAAATGATTATAGCTGGATACACTAAGGGGGGGGGGTCCCGCTGGTTGTAAGACAGTAGGGGGGGGGGGTTAGAAGAGCCGCTGGCGGTATCCCATCTGGCCGACGATTTCTTGGGAGAATTCAGAGTTCTGAACACGGTGCCCACAGAACCTCGGTCCACAGATGAATACAGCTGGACCCTCTGGTGGACGGTAGCTGCCGGTCCACAACGAAGAGACGTGAGGCGACCTCACTCGGGTAGAGCACCGTCTCACCTGGACTCCTCTCCGGGGGGTAGTTCCAACACTCAGCAGTGTTGGCCGTTATCCATGGAATAATCAAAGCACCCAAAGCATGTAGATAATCCAAGCCGTGGAAGGCTCGCCATCGTCCGGGTAAAGTAATCCAATGTACAGGTCCACTCGTCCTGGCCCGGAGCTCCTCGGATGCAAGCACCACACGTGGTCTGCCCAGCCTGGTTAAGACTCCAGATAACGTCAGGAACGATGGGGGTACTGCTCACTTTATAACTCTAACTGAACGATGCACCATACATAATAGACTATTATTAACTTAATAGAAATACGTCCCACTCGACGGTATAGTGCCAAACTATGACAATTCAACTATTAATCCACACGATGTCTCAATGCCTATTCTGAGGCCAAGTAGGCCTTACTGCACCACACGTGCGTCGTGGGTGAGGCTTTACGTCTGTTACTAGGTTGGAGGGTAAAGGACTAATGGACTAAAAAGGAAGTTCTACTTTACTTGCGCCATATATATATGCGCTGTGAACAAATAGTACCATTCGTATTTCGCCAGACGTATTCCTACGCGGAACCGGGCTTGCCACGACATGTTTGTCGGCACGATTGAACTTGAACCAAGGGGCATGGCTGCTGGCGCCAGGTTCTCGTCCAATGGTAGAATGAAACTATTATGGGCTGTTAGTAGACTAAAGGGATATTCAGTGCATATTGTACAAGGAATATACAGGGGATATCAAACGATATACAAATACTATTAAATATATATCCATAAATAAATATATATATTCGGTTTAATCTGATCCTTCACAACAGATATATATAACAGACCTGCTGGGCAGCGGACTGAGAGCAGGGGACACAAACAGGCTGGATAAGATGGTCAGGAAGGCCAGTAGCATGGTTGGGGTGGAGCTGGACTCTAGCGAGGGTGGCGGAGAGGAGGAACCTTGCTAAGCTCCAGGCCATCAGGGAAAACCCCTCCCACCCACTATACACAGACTTGGCTGACAGGAGGAGCATGTTATAGGCTCACACTACCTAAATGCAGCACTGAACGGCACAGGAAGTCCTTCATTCCGACAGCCATCAGACTATACAATGCATCACTGTGCCTCACTGCATCACTGAGCACAGAGTGACAGTTACGATCTTCCTGGACTCTTACTTTTTAAACAGCACTGTGCAATATTACACCTACTGTAGACTTCAGTATATTTTTACTGTATTTATTTACTGTATCTTTTATTGTATTTTTATTCTATTTCATTTTATTCTATTCTTAGGCCATTTGTTTTGTTATTCTTATTCGTGGCTTGTTCTGTCTAAATGTTTAATGTTGAGTGATTTGCA
>NC_140170.1:7975025-8000025 GCF_963971535.1 Notolepis coatsorum | reverse complement strand
GAGAGAGAGAGAGAGAGAGAGAGAGAGAGGAGAGAGAAAGAGAGAGAGAGGGGGGGAGATAGAGGGGGGGGGAGAGAGACGCTCGGGGCAAGCAGAGGATATCGAACGGCTCGGGGCGAAGATATGAAAATGAAATGCAACGGGTGGTGTGTGTGTGTGTGTGTGTGTGTGTGTGTGTGTGTGTGTGTGTGTGTGTGTGTGTGTGTGTGTGTGTGCGGTGTGTGTGTGTGTGTGTGTGTGTGTGTGTGTGTGTGAGCATGTGCGTGTGTGTGTGTGTGTGTGTGTGTGTGTGAATGTGAGCATGTGCTTGTGTGTGTGTGTGTGTGTGTGTAGGTGTGTGTGTGTGTGTGTGTGTGAACATGTGCTTGTGTGTGTGAGAGCATGTGCTTGTCTGTGTGTGTGTGTGTGTGTGATCATGTGCTTGTGTGTGTGAGCATGTGCTTGTGTGTGTGAGCATGTGCTTGTCTGTGTGTGTGTGTGTGTGTGATCATGTGCTTGTGTGTGTGAGCATGTGCTTGTGTGTGTGTGATCATGTGCTTGTGTGTGTGTGTGTGTGTGTGTGTGAGTGTGTGTGTGTGTGTGTGTGTGAGCATGTGCTTGTGTGTGTATGTGTGTGTGAGCATGTGCTTGTGTGTGTGTGTGTGTGTGAGCATGTGCTTGTGTGTGTGTGTGTGTGTGTGTGTGTGTGTGTGTGTGTGTGTGTGGGTGTGTGTGTGAGCATGTGCTTGTGTGTGTGTATGTGTGTGTGAGCATGTGCTTGTGTGTGTGTGAGTGTGTGTGTGTGTGTGTGTGTGTGTGTGTGTGTGTGTGTGTGTGTGTGTGTGTGAGCATGTGCTTGTGTGTGTGTGAGTGTGTGTGTGTGTGTGTGTGTGTGTGTGTGTGTGTGTGTGTGTGTGTGTGTGTGTGTGTGTGTGTGTGAGAGCATGTGTTTACGTCCGTGCATGCTTGGAAGCACCTGTGCTTGCGTAATTGTGCTTGTGTGCCGTGAGATAGTAGTGGTTTGTGTGAGTGTGTGTTTGTGAAGGCATCTCTCATTAAGTGTCAGTCCCCCCCCCTGATGATAACGGGGAGGCGTGGCAGCGCACGTTAGCCCATAGCTCACGTTAGTCCATAGCTCACGTTAGTCCACAGCGCCCGTTAGCCCACAGCGCACGTTAGCCCACAGTGCACGTTAGCCCACAGTGCACGTTAGCCCACAGCGCACGTTAGCCCATAGCTCACGTTAGCCCACAGCTCATGTTAGCCCAGAGCGCACGTTAGCCCAGAGCGCACGTTAGCCCACAGCTCACGTTAGCCCACAGCGCACGTTAGCCCACAGTGCACGTTATGAGTATGTGTGTGTGTGTGTCACAGCGCACGTTAGCCCACAGCGCATGTTAGTTCACAGCGCACATTAGCCCATAGCTCACGTTAGTCCACAGCTCACGTTAGTCCACAGTGCACGTTAGCCCACAGCGCACGTTAGCCCATAGCTCGCGTTAGTCCACAGCTCACGTTAGCCCACAGCTCACGTTAGCCCAGAGCGCACGTTAGCCCACAGCGCACGTTAGCCCACAGTGCACGTTATGTGTATGTGTGTGTGTGTGTGTCACAGCGCACGTTATCCCACAGCGCACGTTAGCCCACAGCGCATGTTAGTTCACAGCGCACGGTAGCCCACAGCGCATGTTAGCCCACAGCTCACGTTAGTCCACAGCGCATGTTAGCCCACAGCTCACGTTAGTCCACAGCGCACGTTAGCCCATAGCTCACGTTAGTCCACAGTGCACGTTAGCCCACAGCGCACGTTAGCCCATAGCTCACGTTAGCCCACAGCTCACGTTAGGTGACAGCGCACGTTATGTGTGTGTGTGTGTGTCACAGTGCACGTTAGCCCACAGTGCACATTAGCCCACCTCGCATGTTAGTTCACAGCGCACATTAGCCCACAGCGCACGTTAGCCCACAGCTCACGTTAGCCCACAGCGCACGTTATGTGTCTGTCACAGTGCACATTAGCCCACAGCGCACGTTAGCCCACAGCGCATGTTAGTTCACAGCGCACGTTAGCCCACAGCGCACGTTAGCCCACAGCGCATGTTAGTTCACAGCGCACATTAGCCCACAGCGCACGTTAGCCCACAGCTCACGTTAGCCCACAGCTCACGTTAGCCCACAGCGCACGTTATGTGTGTGTGTGTGTGTGTCACAGCGCATGTTAGCCCACAGCTCACGTTAGCCCACAGCGCACGTTACCCCACAGCTCACGTTAGCCCATAGCTCACGTTAGCCCACAGCTCATGTTAGCCCAGAGCGCACGTTAGCCCAGAGCGCACGTTAGCCCACAGCTCACGTTAGCCCACAGCGCACGTTAGCCCACAGTGCACGTTATGAGTATGTGTGTGTGTGTGTCACAGCGCACGTTAGCCCACAGCGCATGTTAGTTCACAGCGCACATTAGCCCATAGCTCACGTTAGTCCACAGCTCACGTTAGTCCACAGTGCACGTTAGCCCACAGCGCACGTTAGCCCATAGCTCGCGTTAGTCCACAGCTCACGTTAGCCCACAGCTCACGTTAGCCCAGAGCGCACGTTAGCCCACAGCGCACGTTAGCCCACAGTGCACGTTATGTGTATGTGTGTGTGTGTGTGTCACAGCGCACGTTATCCCACAGCGCACGTTAGCCCACAGCGCATGTTAGTTCACAGCGCACGGTAGCCCACAGCGCATGTTAGCCCACAGCTCACGTTAGTCCACAGCGCATGTTAGCCCACAGCTCACGTTAGTCCACAGCGCACGTTAGCCCATAGCTCACGTTAGTCCACAGTGCACGTTAGCCCACAGCGCACGTTAGCCCATAGCTCACGTTAGCCCACAGCTCACGTTAGGTGACAGCGCACGTTATGTGTGTGTGTGTGTGTCACAGTGCACGTTAGCCCACAGTGCACATTAGCCCACCTCGCATGTTAGTTCACAGCGCACATTAGCCCACAGCGCACGTTAGCCCACAGCTCACGTTAGCCCACAGCGCACGTTATGTGTCTGTCACAGTGCACATTAGCCCACAGCGCACGTTAGCCCACAGCGCATGTTAGTTCACAGCGCACGTTAGCCCACAGCGCACGTTAGCCCACAGCGCATGTTAGTTCACAGCGCACATTAGCCCACAGCGCACGTTAGCCCACAGCTCACGTTAGCCCACAGCTCACGTTAGCCCACAGCGCACGTTATGTGTGTGTGTGTGTGTGTCACAGCGCATGTTAGCCCACAGCTCACGTTAGCCCACAGCGCACGTTACCCCACAGCTCACGTTAGCCCACTGCTCACGTTAGCCCACAGCGCATGTTAGTTCACAGCACACGTTAGCCCACAGCTCACGTTAGCCCACTGCTCACGTTAGCCCACAGCGCATGTTAGTTCACAGCACACGTTAGCCCACAGCTCACGTTAGCCCACGGCGCACGTTAGCCCACAGCGCATGTTAGTTCACAGCACACGTTAGCCCTCAGCTCACATTAGCCCACAGCTCACGTTAGCCCACGGCGCACATTAGCCCACAGCGCACGTTAGCCCACATCGCACGTTAGCCCACAGCTCACGTTAGCCCACAGCGCACGTTAGCCCACGGCGCACGTTAGCCCACAGCGCACGTTAGCCCACGGCGCACGTTAGCCCACGCCGCACGTTAGTCCACAGCGCACGTTAGCCCACAGCACATGTTAGCCCACAGCTCACATTAGCCCACAGCGCACATTAGCCCAGGGCGCACGTTAGCCCTCAGCTCACGTTAGCCCACAGCGCACGTTAGCCCACAGCGCACGTTAGCCCACAGCGCACGCTAGCCCACCCCTCGACCTGGTCTAAGCTGAGACATTGAGAATGGGAGGGGTCTGAAAGGAGTTGGATATGGATGTCAGTTGTACTTCAGTGACAGAGCTGTGTTGTTGTTCCTCTCTTACATCTTATTGACAGATGTCTCTTAATGTGTCCAGTCTTGATGTCGTGCGAGATGGTCCTCCCGCAGGGCGTCAGGTTTGTGGCTCCGGACCTCCAGGGGGCAGCAGAGGGCAGCGGGTAGATCGGGGGACACTGGACGATGTCTTTACAGGCTCAAGGACGCAGGACAGACACTCTGAGGCGAGACGCTGTGTCGTCGAGGTGAAGAACAAGATAGAAGAAGAAGTCTTTATTTGTCATGCAGATTTAACACACACACATGCGATGGGCGACCCACAGGAACACACACACACACACATGCACTGAGTCGCTGAATGAAATGTTCTCTGCACCTCCCATCCCATCGCCCCCCCCCCCCCCCCCCCCCCCAAGGGCAGCCGGGAGCAGACAAGGGCTGCAGCGTGCGCCGCGCCCCGGGGACCAATCCAAGTCCTCCTGTCCGTCTTCGTCAAGGACGCCACAGCGTTAGCGATCTGTTTCTCCACTGGGTATATCTTATCGGGAGGGGAAACCCTTGCGAGTACAGGGGAAGAACATCCAAACTCCACACAGAAAGGCCCGGGAGATACCCCACCTGGGCACCTGGCAACACGGCAACCTGGTCCCCAAGCGGGAATCGAACGCAGGACCTTCTAGCTGTGAGGCGACAGTTGTTAACCACTACACCACCGTCTCAGGGAAGGTGACACATTACTCCACGCCAGATGGGATTGTGTTTACGACGTGCTTCCCCGAGAGCTCAGAGGAGACGGGAGAGAGTTGGAGAGCATGTTAATGCGTTGCAGAGGCCTCATGCTACACTTTGTCTCGCTATCCTATTTTCAAAATGCACGGCCTTGCTTTGTGATGTGGTGTGTGTCTGTGCGTTTCCCCAGATAATAGCATCAGTTCTTAATGATATGAATGCTAAGTGGAGATGCTACACACGCATCTGGATGCAGCGTAATCATGTTTGTTATATGATCTGCATTTGCACAAGTATGGATAACTGATTATCTCTATATGCCAGTGAAATATAATTTGATTTATCCACATACACAGTCCTCATGTGAAATAGAGTAACAGAGGTTTGAATACACTGAAGTAGAGGTTTTGTGTACTCACATGTCTGTTTACTGGTTGCCAGATTCCTGTTTTTAAGTTCCAGCTGAGAGGTAGGAGCTGGAAAACATAACAGTTCCATAGCCTGAAGTCTTGTAGTACAGGTCCAACGTTTATAAAAATCCCACGGGAAAATGTGTAACGTGTGTGCCGCAAAGATTCTGCGTGAAAATACAAAATGGCCGTCCACTTCCATTCATCAGACGCGCGAGTCAAAACACTCGTCAGAGCGGCTCGTCAAATGACGCTTCCGGATGTTTCCTCTTGTAACTCGAGAATGGAATCACGCAATAGGTTGAGAAAACGCAGCCCGGAGCCGACAGACGAGAGCAAAGTGCAGCGATGTGCGTGAGCGAGTAGGTCCCAGGCCTAAATATAATATAACATATATCAAAATAACTATTATTGACTTGTAGCATTGCCACTGGGCTAGTGCCCCTCTACCCCCTCCTAGAGGCATGACACTGGGCTAGTGCCCCTCTACCCCCTCCTAGAGGCCTGACACTGGGCTAGTGCCCCTCTACCCCCTCCTAGAAGCATGACACTGGGCTAGTGCCCCTCTACCCCCTCCTAGAGGCCTGACACTGGGCTAGTCCCTCTCTACCCCCTCCTAGAGGCATGACACTGGGCTAGTGCCCCTCTACCCCCTCCTAGAGGCCTGACACTGGACTAGTGCCCCTCTACCCCCTCCTAGAGGCCTGACACTGGACTAGTACCCCTCTACCCCCTCCTAGAGGCCTGACACTGGGCTAGTGCCCCTCTACCCCCTCCTAGAGGCCTGACACTGGGCTAGTGCCCCTCTACCCCCTCCTAGAGGCATGACACTGGGCTAGTCCCCCTCTACCCCCTCCTAGAGGCATGACACTGGGCTAGTGCCCCTCTACCCCCTCCTAGAGGCCTGACACTGGGCTAGTCCCCCTCTACCCCCTCCTAGAGGCCTGACACTGGGCTAGTGCCCCTCTACCCCCTCCTAGAGGCATGACACTGGGCTAGTGCTCCTCTACCCCCTCCTAGAGGCACTGACACTGGGCTAGTGCCCCTCTACCCCCTCCTAGAGGCCTGACACTGGGCTAGTGCCCCTCTACCCCCTCCTAGAGGCCTGACACTGGGCTAGTGCCCCTCTACCCCCTCCTAGAGGCCTGACACTGGGCTAGTGCCTCTCTACCCCCTCCTAGAGGCACTGACACTGGGCTAGTGCCCCTCTACCCCCTCCTAGAGGCCTGACACTGGGCTAGTGCCTCTCTACCCCCTCCTAGAGGCACTGACACTGGGCTAGTGCCTCCTATACCCCCTCCTAGAGGCCTGACACTGGACTAGTACCCCTCTACCCCCTCCTAGAGGCATGACACTGGGCTAGTGCCCCTCTACCCCCTCCTAGAGGCCTGACACTGGGCTAGTGCCCCTCTACCCCCTCCTAGAGGCCTGACACTGGGCTAGTGCCCCTCTACCCCCTCCTAGAGGCCTGACACTGGGCTAGTCCCCCTCTACCCCCTCCTAGAGGCATGACACTGGGCTAGTGCCCCTCTACCCCCTCCTAGAGGCCTGACACTGGGCTAGTCCCCCTCTACCCCCTCCTAGAGGCCTGACACTGGGCTAGTGCCCCTCTACCCCCTCCTAGAGGCATGACACTGGGCTAGTGCTCCTCTACCCCCTCCTAGAGGCACTGACACTGGGCTAGTGCCCCTCTACCCCCTCCTAGAGGCCTGACACTGGGCTAGTGCCCCTCTACCCCCTCCTAGAGGCACTGACACTGGGCTAGTGCTCCTCTACCCCCTCCTAGAGGCATGACACTGGGCTAGTGCTCCTCTACCCCCTCCTAGAGGCATGACACTGGGCTAGTGCCCCTCTACCCCCTCCTAGAGGCATGACACTGGGCTAGTGCCCATCTACCCCCTCCTAGAGGCCTGACACTGGGATAGTGCCCCTCTACCCCCTCCTAGAGGCATGACACTGGGCTAGTCCCCCTCTACCCCCTCCTAGAGGCCTGACACTGGGCTAGTGCCCCTCTACCCCCTCCTAGAGGCACTGACACTGGGCTAGTGCTCCTCTACCCCCTCCTAGAGGCATGACACTGGGCTAGTGCTCCTCTACCCCCTCCTAGAGGCATGACACTGGGCTAGTGCCCCTCTACCCCCTCCTAGAGGCCTGACACTGGGCTAGTGCCCCTCTACCCCCTCCTAGAGGCCTGACACT
This sequence comes from Notolepis coatsorum, assembly GCF_963971535.1. Lineage (NCBI taxonomy): Eukaryota > Metazoa > Chordata > Actinopteri > Aulopiformes > Paralepididae > Notolepis > Notolepis coatsorum. Next base: position 7,992,794 of record NC_140170.1, on the reverse strand, counting down.
GGGCTAGTGCCCCTCTACCCCCTCCTAGAGGAATGACACTGGGCTAGTACCCCTCTACCCCCTCCTAGGGGCATGACACTGGGCTAGTCCCCCTCTACCCCCTCCTAGAGGCCTGACACTGGGCTAGTGCCCCTCTACCCCCTCCTAGAGGCCTGACACTGGGCTAGTGCCCCTCTACCCCTCCTAGAGGCCTGACACTGGGCTAGTGCTCCTTTACCCCCTCCTAGAGGCCTGACACTGGGCTAGTGCCCCTCTACCCCCTCCTAGAGGCCTGACACTGGGCTAGTGCCCCTCTACCCCCTCCTAGAGGCCTGACACTGGGCTAGTGCCCATCTACCCCCTCCTAGAGGCCTGACACTGGGATAGTGCCCCTCTACCCCCTCCTAGAGGCATGACACTGGGCTAGTCCCCCTCTACCCCCTCCTAGAGGCCTGACACTGGGCTAGTGCCCATCTACCCCCTCCTAGAGGCCTGACACTGGGATAGTGCCCCTCTACCCCCTCCTAGAGGCCTGACACTGGGCTAGTGCCCCTCTACCCCCTCCTAGAGGCATGACACTGGGCTAGTGCCCCTCTACCCCCTCCTAGAGGCATGACACTGGGCTAGTCCCCCTCTACCCCCTCCTAGAGGCCTGACACTGGGCTAGTGCCCCTCTACCCCCTCCTAGAGGCACTGACACTGGGCTAGTGCTCCTCTACCCCCTCCTAGAGGCATGACACTGGGCTAGTGCTCCTCTACCCCCTCCTAGAGGCATGACACTGGGCTAGTGCCCCTCTACCCCCTCCTAGAGGCCTGACACTGGGCTAGTGCCCCTCTACCCCCTCCTAGAGGCCTGACACTGGGCTAGTGCCCCTCTACCCCCTCCTAGAGGCATGATGTTCGCTCCGTCGAGACTGTGTTTACTTTTGTTAATATTTATAGTTTTTAGAGTTTTGTGCGTACCAACTGTTGGTGCATTTAATGTATATGACCGTCAGTCACTCATAGACATTGGATTACAGGAAACTTACCAACTGGATTACTCGCTGGATCAGCTTTCCGAACCACATCAATGGCCTGAAGAAATCCTCCGGAGATTAGGACCAGACCCTTTGTTCTCAGAGCCCAGGAAAAGACGACGAGGAAAGAGGGCTGGGATCCGAAACAGGCTGAGATCCAGACGCCACCGCACACCACTTCCCAGTATATTGCTAGCCAATGTACAATCAATAGACAATAAACTGGATGACATCCGAGCAAGGATTCAATATCAAAGAGACGTTAGGGACTGCAATGTCCTTTGCTTCACCGAAACATGGCTGACGCCGGAGGTTCCAGATCACGCGATTCAACCAGCGGATCACTTCTTTATCCATAGAAAGGATCGGTCATCATCAGAGTCCGGTAAACAACGTGGAGGAGGTATTGCCTTCATGTTTAACAAAAATTGGAGTGATCCAACGAACGTGAAGGAATTATCCAACCACTGCTCCCCAGAACTGGAATATATAACCATCAAGTGTCGTCCTTTCTTCCTCCCGAGGGAGTTAACGGCGATCGTCCTGGTCGGAGTGTATATTCCACCGCAAGCCAGCAACAAGGTTGCGCTCTCCAGACTACACGACGAGGTAAATAGAATACAAGTGGCTAACGTTAACGCCGCCATTTTAGTACTGGGAGATTTCAATAGCGCCAATCTGAGAAAGGTATTGCCTGATTTCTATCAGCATGTGACTTGCAACACCAGAGGCGGTAACATCCTAGATCACTGTTACACGCAATTTAAAGGTGGCTACAAGGCTCATTCTGATAGTGGCTTTGGCAAGTCAGATCACGCATCCATTTTCCTTTCACCAAAGTACAGACAAAGAATTAAAAGTACTCCCGTAGTCTCGCGAGAGGTGCAGAAATGGGATCTGACGTCAGAAGAGACGATCCGGTCAGTGTTTCACCACACAGACTGGATTGTGTTCCGCGACACAGATAACATTAATGCCTACACAGAGACAGTGCTGGACTATGTCTGTACTAGGGTGAAAGAAACAATCCCCACTACCAAAATGAAAGTTTACCCAAATCAAAAACCCTGGGTAGACAAATCCGTCCGTGAAGCTCTGAGAGAGCGCACCAAAGCATACTGTACAATGACGGCCTAGTGGCAGGCAACATGAATGACCACAAGGTGGCGCGACACAACGTAAGGAGGACAGTGTCAGAGGCCAAACGGCGCTACAGGGATAAAATTGAACTCCAGTTTGAACAAGCTGACTCTAGAGCTATGTGGCAGGGGCTCAAAACGATGACAGACTACAAAGGCGCCTCCCTCAAACTGAACAGTGACATCTCCTTAGCAAACGACCTCAATACCTTCTATGCGAGGTTTGATGCTGGTAATAACAACACCAGCTCACAAACCTCGGCAATGGGGGGGGGGGGGGTCGGCTGCTGATGGAGGCGCAGTGTTCAGGGTAACAGAGCATGAGGTGAGGCGGACCTTTAAAAAAGTGAATATCAGGAAGGCAGCAGGTCCGGACGGCATCCCCGGCCGCGTCCTAAAAGTCTGTGCCGACCAACTGGCCCCAGTATTCACTGACATATTTAACCTGTCCTTAGAACAGGCTGTCATCCCCACCTGCCTGAAGAAGTCCACTATTATCCCTGTACCCAAAAAATCCAAGCCTGCTTGCCTCAACGACTACCGCCCTGTAGCTCTCACCTCCATAGCCATGAAGTGCTTTGAGAAGCTAGTAAAGGGCTACATCTGCTCCTCCCTCCCCATCAACATGGACCCCCTGCAATTTGCATACCGCCCCAACAGGTCCACGGAGGACGCCATATCCCATGTGCTGCACACAGCAGCATCACACCTGGACAAGAGGCAGGGGAACTATGTGAGAATGCTATTCATCGACTACAGCTCGGCATTCAATACCATAGTCCCCTCCATACTCATAGCCAAGCTCAGGGACCTGGGCTTGGGCTATGACCTCTGCCAGTGGGTCTTGGACTTCCTGACTGGCAGACCCCAGGTGGTGAGAGCAGGCAACTGCACCTCCTCATCCATCACCCTCAACATAGGGGCCCCCCAGGGCTGTGTTCTGAGTCCCCTCCTCTACTCCCTGTACACACACGACTGTGTGGCTCAGCGGAGTAGCAATACAATCGTCAAATTTGCTGACGACACAGTGGTGGTGGGCCTGATCTCTGCCAACGACGAGAGGGCCTACCTGGAAGAGGTCAAGGTCCTGGCGGGATGGTGCCAGGAAAACAGCCTCTCCCTGAACGTCAGCAAAACAAAGGAGATGATTGTGGACTTCAGGAGGTCGGGGGTCAAGGACTACAGCCCCCTCAGCATCGACGGGGCACCGGTTGAGAGAGTCAACAGCTTCAAGTACCTCGGAGCCTACATATCCGAGGACTTGACATGGACCACACACATTAACAGTGTGGTGAAGAAGGCACGACAACGCCTCTACTTCCTCAGGCGCCTAAGGAAGTTCCAAGTCAGCCAGAAGATCCTTAAGAACTTCTACTCATGTACAATAGAGAGCATCTTGACCGGCAACATCACCTCCTGGTTTGGGAATAGCACTGCAAAAGACCAAAGCAGACTACAAAGAGTGACACGTTCAGCCGAACGCACAATTGGAGGGGGGCTCCCCACCCTTCAGAACATTTACTACAAGCGTTGCAAGGGCAAGGCTAAGAGAATCATTAAAGACTCCAGTCACCCGAACAACTGCCTCTTCGAACTGCTGCGGTCAGGCAAGCGATACAGGAGTCTCAAGGCGAGCACAGAAAGACTCAGAAGTAGCTTCTATCCCCAGGCCATCAGGCTGCTAAACGAACAATGAATGAACACTACACAACAACAACCACCAAACGCACATAGCACACACATCCACACGCACACACTCACTTTAAACAAACACACTGTAGCACCCACTCCACACACTTTATAGCACACACCCACTTTAAACAAACACACTGTAGCACCCACTCCCCACACTTTATATTTATGGATGAAGGATTGCACTACAACTCGTACACCTTACTGTAAATTGTACCTAAAATTGTACCTCATCCCATTTCTGCTTTGCACTAGATAGTACTGTACATTAGTACACTGCATAGTATTGTGTATTGTATATTATATGGTAACTCAGAACATTGTACATATGTCTATACCGAACACTGTGACCTCATTTTCTTCTTCTAAATTCATGCTATATTATGTTATTATGTTATTTGATACTATCTTGTCTAGCACAGTCTCTGGAGCGTAACAGTAAGAAGCATTTTGTATGAAAGTATTCTGTACTTCTGTATGACAACTATTAAAGAACTTGAACTTGAACTTGAACTTGACACTGGGCTAGTACCCCTCTACCCCCTCCTAGGGGCATGACACTGGGCTAGTCCCCCTCTACCCCCTCCTAGAGGCCTGACACTGGGCTAGTGCCCCTCTACCCCCTCCTAGAGGCCTGACACTGGGCTAGTGCCCCTCTACCCCTCCTAGAGGCCTGACACTGGGCTAGTGCTCCTCTACCCCCTCCTAGAGGCCTGACACTGGGCTAGTGCCCCTCTACCCCCTCCTAGAGGCCTGACACTGGGCTAGTGCCCCTCTACCCCCTCCTAGAGGCCTGACACTGGGCTAGTGCCCCTCTACCCCCTCCTAGAGGCACTGACACTGGGCTAGTGCCCCTCTACCCCCTCCTAGAGGCATGACACTGGGCTAGTGCCCCTCTACCCCCTCCTAGAGGCATGACACTGGGCTAGTGCCCCTCTACCCCCTCCTAGAGGCCTGACACTGGGCTAGTGCCCCTCTACCCCCTCCTAGAGGCCTGACACTGGGCTAGTGCCCCTCTACCCCCTCCTAGAGGCCTGACACTGGGCTAGTGCCCCTCTACCCCTCCTAGAGGCCTGACACTGGGCTAGTGCTCCTCTACCCCCTCCTAGAGGCCTGACACTGGGCTAGTGCCCCTCTACCCCCTCCTAGAGGCCTGACACTGGGCTAGTGCCCCTCTACCCCCTCCTAGAGGCCTGACACTGGGCTAGTGCCCCTCTACCCCCTCCTAGAGGCACTGACACTGGGCTAGTGCCCCTCTACCCCCTCCTAGAGGCATGACACTGGGCTAGTGCCCCTCTACCCCCTCCTAGAGGCCTGACACTGGGCTAGTGCCCCTCTACCCCCTCCTAGAGGCATGACACTGGGCTAGTGCCCCTCTACCCCCTCCTAGAGGCCTGACACTGGGCTAGTGCCCCTCTACCCCCTCCTAGAGGCCTGACACTGGGCTAGTGCCCCTCTACCCCCTCCTAGAGGCCTGACACTGGGCTAGTGCCCCTCTACCCCGTCCTAGAGGCCTGACACTGGGCTAGTGCCCCTCTACCCCCTCCTAGAGGCCTGACACTGGGCTAGTGCCCCTCTACCCCCTCCTAGAGGCATGACACTGGGCTAGTGCCCCTCTACCCCCTCCTAGAGGCATGACACTGGGCTAGTGCCCCTCTACCCCCTCCTAGAGGCATGACACTGTGCTAGTGCACCTCTACCCCCTCCTAGAGGCATGACACTGGGCTAGTGCCCCTCTACCCCCTCCTAGAGGCATGACACTGGGCTAGTGCCCCTCTACCCCCTCCTAGAGGCCTGACACTGGGCTAGTGCCCCTCTACCCCCTCCTAGAGGCCTGACACTGGGTTAGTGCCTCTCTACCCCCTCCTAGAGGCATGACACTGGGCTAGTGCCCCTCTACCCCCTCCTAGAGGCATGACACTGTGCTAGTGCCCCTCTACCCCATCATAGAGGCATGACACTGGGCTAGTGCCCCTCTACCCCCTCCTAGAGGCCTGACACTGGGCTAGTGCCCCTCTACCCCCTCCTAGAGGCCTGACACTGGGCTAGTGCCCCTCTACCCCCTCCTAGAGGAATGACACTGGGCTAGTGCTCCTCTACCCCCTCCTAGAGGCATGACACTGGGCTAGTGCCCCTCTACCCCCTCCTAGAGGCCTGACACTGGGCTAGTGCCCCTCTACCCCCTCCTAGAAGCATGACACTGGGCTAGTGCCCCTCTACCCCCTCCTAGAGGCCTGACACTGGGCTAGTCCCTCTCTACCCCCTCCTAGAGGCATGACACTGGGCTAGTGCCCCTCTACCCCCTCCTAGAGGCCTGACACTGGACTAGTGCCCCTCTACCCCCTCCTAGAGGCCTGACACTGGACTAGTACCCCTCTACCCCCTCCTAGAGGCCTGACACTGGGCTAGTGCCCCTCTACCCCCTCCTAGAGGCCTGACACTGGGCTAGTGCCCCTCTACCCCCTCCTAGAGGCCTGACACTGGGCTAGTGCCCCTCTACCCCCTCCTAGAGGCCTGACACTGGGCTAGTGCCCCTCTACCCCCTCCTAGAGGCCTGACACTGGGCTAGTGCCCCTCTACCCCCTCCTAGAGGAATGACACTGGGCTAGTGCCCCTCTACCCCCTCCTAGAGGCCTGACACTGGGCTAGTGCCCCTCTACCCCCTCCTAGAGGCCTGATACTGGGCTAGTGCCCCTCTACCCCCTCCTAGAGGCATGACACTGGGCTAGTGCCCCTCTACCCCCTCCTAGAGGCCTGACACTGGGCTAGTGCCCCTCTTCCCCCTCCTAGAGGCCTGACACTGGGCTAGTGCCCCTTTACCCCCTCCTAGAGGCATGACACTGGGCTAGTGCCCCTCTACCCCCTCCTAGAGGCCTGACACTGGGCTAGTGCCCCTCTACCCCCTCCTAGAGGCATGACACTGGGCTAGTGCCCCTCTACCCCCTCCTAGAGGCCTGACACTGGGCTAGTGCCCCTCTACCCCATCATAGAGGCATGACACTGGGCTAGTGCCCCTCTACCCCCTCCTAGAGGCCTGCCACTGGGCTAGTGCCCCTCTACCCCCTCCTAGAGGCATGACACTGGGCTAGTGCCCCTCTACCCCCTCCTAGAGGCATGACACTGGGCTAGTGCCCCTCTACCCCCTCCTAGAGGAATTACACTGGGCTAGTGCCCCTCTACCCCCTCCTAGAGGCATGACACTGGGCTAGTGCCCCTCTACCCCCTCCTAGAGGAATGACACTGGGCTAGTGCCTCCTATACCCCCTCCTAGAGGCCTGACACTGGGCTAGTGCCCCTCTACCCCCTCCTAGAGGAATGACACTGGGCTAGTGCCTCCTATACCCCCTCCTAGAGGCCTGACACTGGGCTAGTGCTCCTCTACCCCCTCCTAGAGGCATGACACTGGGCTAGTGCCCCTCTACCCCCTCCTAGAGGCATGACACTGGGCTAGTGCCCCTCTACCCCCTCCTAGAGGCATGACACTGGGCTAGTGCCCCTCTACCCCCTCCTAGAGGCATGACACTGGGCTAGTGCCCCTCTACCCCCTCCTAGAGGCATGACACTGGGCTAGTGCCCCTCTACCCCCTCCTAGAGGCATGACACTGGGCTAGTGCCCCTCTACCCCCTCCTAGAGGCACTGACACTGGGCTAGTGCCCCTCTACCCCCTCCTAGAGGCATGACACTGGGCTAGTGCCCCTCTACCCCCTCCTAGAGGCCTGACACTGGGCTAGTGCCCCTCTACCCCATCATAGAGGCATGACACTGGGCTAGTGCCCCTCTACCCCCTCCTAGAGGCCTGCCACTGGGCTAGTGCCCCTCTACCCCCTCCTAGAGGCATGACACTGGGCTAGTGCCCCTCTACCCCCTCCTAGAGGCATGACACTGGGCTAGTGCCCCTCTACCCCCTCCTAGAGGCCTGACACTGGGCTAGTGCCCCTCTACCCCCTCCTAGAGGAATGACACTGGGCTAGTGCCCCTCTACCCCCTCCTAGAGGCATGACACTGGGCTAGTGCCCCTCTACCCCCTCCTAGAGGAATGACACTGGGCTAGTGCCTCCTATACCCCCTCCTAGAGGCCTGACACTGGGCTAGTGCCCCTCTACCCCCTCCTAGAGGAATGACACTGGGCTAGTGCCTCCTATACCCCCTCCTAGAGGCCTGACACTGGGCTAGTGCTCCTCTACCCCCTCCTAGAGGCATGACACTGGGCTAGTGCCCCTCTACCCCCTCCTAGAGGCATGACACTGGGCTAGTGCCCCTCTACCCCCTCCTAGAGGCATGACACTGGGCTAGTGCCCCTCTACCCCCTCCTAGAGGCATGACACTGGGCTAGTGCCCCTCTACCCCCTCCTAGAGGCATGACACTGGGCTAGTGCCCCTCTACCCCCTCCTAGAGGCATGACACTGGGCTAGTGCCCCTCTACCCCCTCCTAGAGGCACTGACACTGGGCTAGTGCCCCTCTACCCCCTCCTAGAGGCATGACACTGGGCTAGTGCCCCTCTACCCCCTCCTAGAGGCCTGACACTGGGCTAGTGCCCCCTCCTAGAGGCATGACACTGGGCTAGTGCCCCTCTACCCCCTCCTAGAGGAATGACACTGGGCTAGTGCCCCTCTACCCCCTCCTAGAGGCATGACACTGGGCTAGTGCCCCTCTACCCCCTCCTAGAGGCCTGACACTGGGCTAGTGCCCCTCTACCCCCTCCTAGAGGCATGACACTGGGCTAGTGCCCCTCTACCCCCTCCTAGAGGCCTGACACTGGGATAGTGCCCCTCTACCCCCTCCTAGAGGCATGACACTGGGCTAGTGCCCCTCTACCCCCTCCTAGAGGCCTGACACTGGGCTAGTGCCCCTCTACCCCCTCCTAGAGGCCTGACACTGGGCTAGTGCCCCTCTACCCCCTCCTAGAGGCCTGACACTGGGCTAGTGCCCCTCTACCCCCTCCTAGAGGCCTGACACTGGGCTAGTACCCCTCTACCCCCTCCTAGAGGCCTGACACTGGGCTAGTGCCCCTCTACCCCCTCCTAGAGGCCTGATACTGGGCTAGTGCCCCTCTACCCCCTCCTAGAGGCCTGACACTGGGCTAGTGCCCCTCTACCCCCTCCTAGAGGCACTGACACTGGGCTAGTGCCCCTCTACCCCCTCCTAGAGGCATGACACTGGGCTAGTGCCCCTCTACCCCCTCCTAGAGGCCTGACACTGGGCTAGTGCCCCTCTACCCCATCATAGAGGCATGACACTGGGCTAGTGCCCCTCTACCCCCTCCTAGAGGCCTGCCACTGGGCTAGTGCCCCTCTACCCCCTCCTAGAGGCATGACACTGGGCTAGTGCCCCTCTACCCCCTCCTAGAGGCATGACACTGGGCTAGTGCCCCTCTACCCCCTCCTAGAGGAATGACACTGGGCTAGTGCCTCCTATACCCCCTCCTAGAGGCCTGACACTGGGCTAGTGCCCCTCTACCCCCTCCTAGAGGCACTGACACTGGGCTAGTGCCCCTCTACCCCCTCCTAGAGGCATGACACTGGGCTAGTGCCCCTCTACCCCCTCCTAGAGGCATGACACTGGGCTAGTGCCCCTCTACCCCCTCCTAGAGGCATGACACTGGGCTAGTGCCCCTCTACCCCCTCCTAGAGGCATGACACTGGGCTAGTGCCCCTCTACCCCCTCCTGGAGGCATGACACTGGGCTAGTGCCCCTCTACCCCCTCCTAGAGGCACTGACACTGGGCTAGTGCCCCTCTACCCCCTCCTAGAGGAATGACACTGGGCTAGTGCCCCTCTACCCCCTCCTAGAGGCCTGACACTGGGCTAGTGCCCCCTCCTAGAGGCATGACACTGGGCTAGTGCCCCTCTACCCCCTCCTAGAGGAATGACACTGGGCTAGTGCCCCTCTACCCCCTCCTAGAGGCATGACACTGGGCTAGTGCCCCTCTACCCCCTCCTAGAGGCCTGACACTGGGCTAGTGCCCCTCTACCCCCTCCTAGAGGAATGACACTGGGCTAGTGCCCCTCTACCCCCTCCTAGAGGCCTGACACTGGGCTAGTGCCCCTCTACCCCCTCCTAGAGGCCTGACACTGGGCTAGTGCCCCTCTACCCCCTCCTAGAGGCCTGACACTGGGCTAGTGCCCCTCTACCCCCTCCTAGAGGCCTGACACTGGGCTAGTGCCCCTCTACCCCCTCCTAGAGGCCTGACACTGGGCTAGTGCCCCTCTACCCCCTCCTAGAGGCCTGACACTGGGCTAGTGCCCCTCTACCCCCTCCTAGAGGCCTGACACTGGGCTAGTACCCCTCTACCCCCTCCTAGAGGCCTGACACTGGGCTAGTGCCCCTCTACCCCCTCCTAGAGGCCTGATACTGGGCTAGTGCCCCTCTACCCCCTCCTAGAGGCATGACACTGGGCTAGTGCCCCTCTACCCCCTCCTAGAGGCCTGACACTGGGCTAGTGCCCCTCTACCCCCTCCTATAGGCACTGACACTGGGCTAGTGCTCCTCTACCCCCTCCTAGAGGCATGACACTGGGCTAGTGCCCCTCTACCCCCTCCTAGAGGCCTGATACTGGGCTAGTGCCCCTCTACCCCCTCCTAGAGGCCTGACACTGGGCTAGTGCCCCTCTACCCCCTCCTAGAGGCCTGACACTGGGCTAGTACCCCTCTACCCCCTCCTAGAGGCCTGATACTGGGCTAGTGCCCCTCTACCCCCTCCTAGAGGCCTGACACTGGGCTAGTGCCCCTCTACCCCCTCCTAGAGGCCTGACACTGGGCTAGTCCCCCTCTACCCCCTCCTAGAGGCATGACACTGGGCTAGTGCCCCTCTACCCCCTCCTAGAGGCCTGACACTGGGCTAGTGCCCCTCTACCCCCTCCTAGAGGCATGACACTGGGCTAGTGCCCTCTACCCCCTCCTAGAGGCATGACACTGGGCTAGTCCCCCTCTACCCCCTCCTAGAGGCATGACACTGGGCTAGTGCCCCTCTACCCCCTCCTAGAGGCTTGACACTGGGCTAGTGCCCCTCTACCCCCTCCTAGAGGCCTGACACTGGGCTCTTTTAAATCTAAACTCAAAACCTACCTATACCGCCTGGCCTTCCCTGACTCACTCTGACTCTTGCCTTGCTTGTTGACGTGTTGTTTTGTTTCCTTGTCTATCTGTTGGTTTTTGTTCTTTTTATTCTATACTTTTCTTTGTTCTTAGCTATGTGAAGCACTTTGGTTGACAAGTGTCATGTTTAAATGTGCTACATAAATACATTTGATTGATTGATTGATTGATTGATTGATTGATTGATTGATTGATTGATTGATTGATTGATTGATTGATTGATTGATTGATTGATTGATTGATTGGGCTAGTGCCTTTCAAATCATTATATTTGTGCGAAAACCCAGTCATTGAGGGCCAGAGTTCTGAAGAAAATAGTTTAGCTGCTGTCAAATAATGTTCTTATTGTTGTTCTTTAATAATCATAATTCTGCTGTGAAATGTTTATTAGACGTTGGTTAGATGCACATCTCAATTTCACTTCTACACACGTCTCATCCTGGACGCCCACAGGCTCTTAAACATGTCTTCAATTCAATTGTCAGAATTTTAAGCCGTAAGGTCTTAAATTTGATTTCGTATTGGATGTATTGGATTAATAAGTTACATCTATGTTGCGATAACGTCTCTGTATCTTTTAAATGTGTTTTGTGAGGCCTGCGGTGGTTTGTGTCACTAAGAGATAATAATAAACAAAAAATTACTTTTACAGAACGAAGCTTCAAAATAAGAGTTGAAAATACACCAAGTCCAACAAACAGGACAATACTCAATAAAGAGCTATTATAGAAACAACTGAAATAAGCCAGAGAGGCATACACTTTATATAAATAACTTTAATATGTTAAACAAACACAATAAACATCCACTAATGGAGTTTATTGGGTTGTAGAGCTAACACAAAAAGAAACTGTCATGAAAATAAACTCCCTGAAAACAGCTTCTCAAATACTAAGTGCTCAATAAAGCCAGTAGCCTAAAACAACAGCTACAAATAAAGGCTAAATGCTTAACAGGTCACAGAACGGCACTAAACTGATTTATTGAAAGCCTGGCCGTACGGAGAGCCAACACACAAAGGAGAACGAGTAATAACCCTGAGAGATTCAAACTTAAACAAAGGCTCAGCTACAACTATAGGCACAGCTGCACTGAATCAGGTGAGTAAGTAAGTAAAGTTTATTTATATAGCACTTTTCACAGAGAGAGAACTCACAAAGTGCTTTACATACAGCAGAAATAAAATATAAAATATAAAAATAAAAAGCAAGTGATAAGAGACCGAACACAAACATAATGCATCACAGAGGAAAAAAACAAAAGACATATTTTATACCTGGAGGAGAAGCCCAAGCATAACCCAAAGGCCTGTTTAAACAGTAATGTTTTTAGCTGATTTAAAAACAAAATCAGCTCTTAGGCCACGAGGAAGGGCATTCCAGAGTCTAGGCGCTCCCCACCGTACGTATGTATATATTCTCTCCCACCCACCCACCCCCTCCTAATGTACAGTCCCCTCCCCCATCATATGTATATACTCTGTCAGGGTCTATGGGTAACAGTACTGTATATTTGAATATCGTATATGTCACAAATGTAACAGTACTAAATACCTGTATGTCATGTATGTCCCTATGCCATAAATGTCATGTATGTTGTGTATGTCATAAAAGTCACTATGAATTGAAAATGGGGGACCCTGATGGAAACAAGACAAACGTCTTTCTCTGGTCTGCATCCCCTTAACAATTGTGTGTATTGAGCCGTACTGTATTGTACCCATTCTGCAATCTGTTAAATAAAGTTTTCATTCATTCATTCATTCATTCATTCATTCATTCATTCATTCATTCATTCATTCATTCATTCATTCATTCATTCATTCATTCATTCATTCATTCATTCAAAGGCTCTGTCACCTTTGGTGATCAACCTGGTGCGCGGAATGACCAACAGATCCTGGTCAGCTGTCCTCAGGGTCCTGCTGGGCACATTATGGTTCCAGCAGGTGGGTTAAATATTCTGGTGCCTGGCCATGCAGAGCTCTAAAAGTGAGCACCAGGACCTCGAAATTAATTCTAAAATGTATAGGTGCAATCAAGCCCACACACCTGCCCGTCTAAGGGGCAATTAATCACAGGGGTTTCTTTTGAAGGGCCACTACCCAGTCGAGGAGGGATGAATGAATGAATGAATGAATGAATGAATGAATGAATGAATGAATGAACGAATGAATGAATGAATGAATGAATGAATGAATGAATGAATGAATGAATGAATGAATTAATGAATTAATTAATGATTTTATTTCGGCCTTTTTTTATTAATTTTTTTAAGCATAGTAGTAGAACTTCCAAACATAAAAAAAGAATTGCCTACCCTTTTTACATTACACTATTTACACACAAAAAATTATATACAAAAAGAAACATAATTTAGTACATCATTTAGCAAAGGTTTTATGTACAAAACGTATACACATTTATTTATGTTTTTCTTGTTTTTAATACTTTTTTTATATATGTTTTTTCTTTGTCACTATTTGAACACAGCTACTGTATGTTATAGATAAAATATAACTAGGATAATAATGAGGTTTTATATTTATGTATCACCTTATATTTGAGTAATTTCTTAAAACTATGTAGCGGACTACAGTTTTACTTCTTTGTCAAAGCTATTCCATAATTTTGCCCCTTTAACAGATATGCATCGACTTTTTACATTTGTCCTTGCCTTTGCGATACTGAATACACAAGTTCCCCTATATCGGCTCTCTCTAGTCTGGAACAACTCCTGAACCCAGTCGAGGAGGGCACTCCAGAACTAGGGGTTAGGGGTCAAGGGAAGGGGATCGGGCCTTGATAGAGAAGTGTACTCTACTTCTTCTGCCATGGTTTCCTATCTGGCTGAAGTAACTTTTTCATCTAGAAGTATCAGATATTCCTCTAGAAGTATCAGATATTCCTCTAGAAGTATCAGATATTCCTCTAGAAATGAGATATTCCTCTAGAAGTGTCAGATATTCCACTAGAAGTATCAGATATTCCTCTAGAAGTATCAGATATTCCTCTAGAAGTGTCAGATATTCCTCTAGAAGTATCAGATATTCCTCTAGAAGTATCAGATATTCCTCTAGAACAGGGGTCGGCAACCCTAGGCACGCGGGACCATTTCCATAGGCACGCGGGGGGGGGGGCCGCATAAAAAAAAGAAAAAAATTATTATTATTATTATTATTATTATTATTTTTTTTTTTTTTTTTTACTTCGCTTTTAAATATTATAGTGAAATGTTTTGCACTGTTGTCGCATATCTCTTGTTGAAATCCTCCCACAGGTTCTTTTTTGTAAGTCGACTGTTCTGCACACCCCTATATTATGACAGCAATCAGCTGTTCCCATGTGCTCCGCTGTAGCCGGCCTCCCGCCGGCCTCCCGCAGCAGTCGCGCCAGGTAACACACAGTGCTGAGGTTGCATTCTGTGCAGTGTCATGATGGCAACCCCCGCTAAGAAATCAAAGCAAATTCGGACATTCCAGCCCTCGTGGACAGACGATTACGGGTTTGTGGACCTTCAGAAGGACCGTGCTATGTGTTCTTTCTGTTTGGAAAATGTAGTTTGCCAAACGTCATCTGTGAAACGCCATTTCGAGACTAAGCATAAAACAAGTTTCAAGGATCAGGCGGATAAGGCAGAATCTATTAAACGTGCCGTCGCCAGGTATGGGAAGCAAGCCAGCACCCTCAAAGTGTTCACGCTCGCTCAAAACCACGCAACTGAAGCAAGCTTTCGCATTGCTCATTGCATTGCAAAACGTGGAAAGCCATTCACGGATGGCGAGTATATTAAGGAGGCTTTTATCTGTACCTCAGATGTTTTGTTTGAAGGCTTGCCAAATAAAGAGAAAATAAAGCAAGGATAAAAGATATCCCATGTGTCAGCTCCAAGTGTCGAGCGACGCATCAATGAAATGTCAGAAAACATCCCGGAGTCGATTGACAACCGACCACTCCGAAGCATGTGTCCAGCAGCCAGCTTAAAGTGACTAATTACACCCCCCAAATAACGGCGGAGCTCAGCCAGGCAAAACAGGGCCAGGGATCTCACTGTCGCGACAGGTAGGCTGCTATTTATTTATTTTCCTATACATCGGTTTGCTTGTTAACTTGAACGTGCATATGCAGGGCTCTACGCATAATAGAGCTTACGCACAATCGCGCATATATTATTATTATTATGCATGCGTATGTGTAGGGCTAGGGGAGCTGTCCACTGTGTGTGGTGCTGAACCTTGCGTCATGTCTCTCTCGCTCTCTCTCTCTCTCTCTCTCTCTCTCTCTCTCTCTCTCTCTCTCTCTCTCTCTCTCTCTCTCTCTCTCTCTCTATAGCTGAGAGAGAGATCTGGTGGAGAGATTGGAGGAGGAGGAGGGTGTGCAGTGCACTGTGTGTGTGCCATCATGTTAGCCTCAGTTAAACCTTGCGACGCCTCGTTAGATGAAGCTGTGTTCTTCTGAGGTGTCCTGTGTGCTGATCTGTGTTCTGATCTGTGTGCTGTGTCATGTGACACTACACATATTTAATTGAGACCCTTTATTTGTTTATTTCAATTTAGCCGGAAATACATTGCTACATCATTCAGTAACATTTGCAGAGCCTTATAACAAAAACATTATTAAGGTCACCATTGTGACATTTTATTATTCATTTTTCTATTATTTCATTGAACATTGCACATGTTAAAAGCCATTTTTTTTACTCAAAATGTGAGTATTACCAAGTCAACTTGTGTTCTTAAAACAATGACAATAAACATAGTTTTATTAGGTTGAAATAATGTGGTTGTGTACTTATTTTTCTGTTAACTTATTATGGATTGAAAACTGGTTCTCCTGGTGTTCTCCATTAGGCCTGTAGGTGGAGCTATGACAGCACACGTACAGTACACACACCGATGGTGTGTGATGTGTCCACAAATGAATGGGCAAATGTGAGTGAAATGGTCGCACTGTATGCAGCTGTTTGTCTGCATTGCATTCACCCCCCCCCCAACTCAGATTTAGGGTTGATACAACCATCATAATAATATTGTTAATAATAACAATAACAATAATGATGTAATAATGTAAAAATTATCATAAAAAATACCTGATTATTAGAAGAAAAAAATTACGATGCATGGAATATTGTTGAGGCACACTAGTTACAACTATATTTCAACCAGGCACTCCATGTCAAAAAGGTTGCTGACCCCTGCTCTAGAAGTATCAGATCTTCCTCTAGAAATGAGATATTTCTCTACAAGTGTCAGATATTCCTCTAGAAGTATCAGATATTCCTCTAGAAGTATCAGATATTCCTTTAGAAGTATCAGATATTCCTCTAGAAGTGTCAGATATTCCTCTAGAAGTATCAGATATTCCTCTAGAAGTGTCAGATATTATTCTAGAAGTATCAGATATTCCTCTAGAAGTATCAGATATTCCTCTAGAAGTATTAAATATTATTCTAGAAGTATCAGATATTCCTCTAGAAGTGTCAGATAATCCTCTAGATAGAAGTATCAGATATTCCTCTAGAAGTATCAGATATTCCTCTAGAAGTGTCAGATATTATTCTAGAAGTATCAGATATTCCTCTAGAAGTATCAGATATTCCTCTAGAAGTATTAAATATTATTCTAGAAGTATCAGATATTCCTCTAGAAGTGTCAGATAATCCTCTAGATAGAAGTATCAGATATTCCTCTAGAAGTATTAGATATTATTCTAGAAGTGTCAGATATTCCTCTAGAAGTGTCAGATATTCCTCTAGAAGTGGCAGATATTCCTCTAGAAGTATTAGATATTATTCTAGAAGTATCAGATATTCCTCGTCTAGAAGTATCAGATATTTCACGACACCCAAGGTCACCTTACAGATTGTAGAAAAAAACAGCAAGGCAGCTAAAAGTCAAGGTTAAAAAATAAAACAAACAACAGGAAGTATAAAAAACAGTGAAGTTTAAATAACAAACAGACAAACAGCAGGGGGTATAGGACAGTGACGGAGGTTATAGTGAATATGCGAGTTTAAACAGATGTTTTTTTAGTTGTGATTTGATTGATGAGAGTGATTCCTTCCTATTGTCCTTCCTACAGTCCTTCCTACAGTCCTTTCTATATGGGGCAAAATGATGGAATAGCTTTGACAAAGAAGTAGAAATGTGTAGTTCGCTACATACTTTTAAGAAATTATTCAAATATAAGGTGATACATAAATATAAAACCTCATTATTATCCTAGTTATATTTTGTCTATACCATAGCTGTGTTGAAATAGTGACAAAGGGAAAAAGTATTTAAAAAATAAATAAAACATAAATAAATGTGTATACGTTTTTGTACATAAAACTATGCAACGTTTGTAACCTTTGCTAAATGATATACTGAATTTTGTTTATTTTTTTGTATTTGATTGTTTTGTGTAAATAGTGTAATGTAATGTAATTAGTGTAATAATGTAATGTAAAAAGGGTAGGCAGTTATAAGCCTCGGCTTCAGCCTACACCGTCTCGGTCATTTTATTTTTGTAGTTTTTTTGGAAGTTCTAATGCTTCGGGGAAAAAAAAGACAGAAATAAATTATTAATTTATCCATTCTAAAGTCATTCCTACAGTCCTTCCTATAGTCCTTCCTACAGTCCTTCCTATAGTCCTGACCTGACAGAAGCCTCTGTTACATTGGCCTCCAGATCTGGGGCTCAAACACTGAAGCCTCCTAATGGTTGCAGAGCAAAGCCCTACACCACCCACGTGCATGTGTGTTTGTGGGTTTGTTTGTGTGTGTATATGTCGATGTGTGTGTGTGTGTGCGTGCCTGTGAGTGTGTTTGTGTGTTAGTGTTTATGTGTTTGTGTGTGTGCG
>NC_140170.1:7932460-7974825 GCF_963971535.1 Notolepis coatsorum | reverse complement strand
ATACACTACTATATCCTATACCAGGGGTGGCCAACCAGACCGAGACTAAGAGCCACAAAAATTACTGTGGTACCACAAAGAGCCACACCATATACCAGCGTTTCTCAACCTTTTTTATCAGTCACGGCACCCTTCCTGTGTTTATACAGTAGGTCTCACCCTCTGGCCTCTGAAGTTGCTAATGTCTTTTTTATTTGGGCCTCACAGGGTTAAAAGTATCCTGTGAGACCCACGTTTGCAAAATTACAAAATCACTTTTAGCCATTTAAAAAAAGAATGTTTATTTAAAAAATGTTAAAGGAGAACTATTTTACTATTTCTTTCACTATTTGGGCATTTTTACACAATTCCTGTGAGTCTATGGAACACCTAGGTTTTTTTTCAAACAAAAATGCATTGTTTTGTATTTCTAATCAAGTACTCAAAAAACGCATTTTTCTACCTCAAGATCTTAAGCCGTTTTGAGGCTGGGCTCCAACCACTGTGTGGCCTGGTGCCAACTGCCACATCAACTGCCACATTATTATGCAGCTGAGAAATCTGTGACATCACAGATATGCACATTTTCAGATGACTCAGTTCAGTGAGGGTGAATATTGTGAGAGGAGAATTGGAAGAATGCGCCAATATGAGAATTAGAGACATAGATCCTATTAATATAAGTCCACATAGCTAAGAAACAATGGTAAACACTGAAAAAGGCCATTTATAAGATAGTTCCCCTTTAAGCACATGTATAGTCAATTGGTCCTGTTGTTCAGCCTCACAATGCTATTTGATAGTAAATGTGTTTATATGTCCCACCCTCTGGCCTCTGAAGTTGCTAATGTCTTTTTAATTTGGGCCTCACAGGGTTAACCTCCTAAGCCTGAGATATACAGTAAAAGTGTATATTTTCAGCATTACGTTTGTTTACCAATTATTTTAACTGTTATTAGTGAAATATAAGATTATAGAAATCTCAGGGCATTGAGTTGGAAACCGGCGCATATTGACAGGAGGAAGTGGCACAGCCAAAAGTGAGTGTAGTCTTTTGAAGGAAGAGACTCAGGGCTTTCGAATTTAGAAAAACTACCCTACCCAGCTCACCCCCTGTCAATCATCTGACTTCTGGATTAACTTTTTTATTTCGCTTATTTTTTGGGATTATCTCCCACAAACCTGAACGTTATTGCCATAAAACAGAACGCAGTTAGTTTCTCTACCTTTCTGTGACCGTCTTGCAAAAAACGGTGTTGCAATATGATGAAAAATGGTGGAGAAATTTATATTATAAAAAAGATGGCAGAATAATTTTTTTTTTTAAATATAATTCATATTCTCCTTTGGTTCATTACAATTTACTCAAGCCTTATAACAGACACACTATTTCTGACACTGATCCATATGTCCCTAGATTCAGATACCAAGAACATGCACATTTTTGTAAATGTTTATTCTACGTCCCCATGGAATGAGTGACAAAAAAAAAGTAAAAAAAAAAAAAAAGTAAAACAAATAAAAAGGTAAAAAAAAAAAAAAATATATATATATATATATATTTTTTTTTATTATTTTTTAAACACACATATAAACAAACATGACAACACACGATAAGATACACAAGCATTAATACACAGTGTATATCCAACGAAATTACCATTTATACCAATGTCTTATACAGGATATACCCCTAATACCTGTTATCTAAAAACCTACACACATATGCTATAATTATTTTTTTTATGGATGGAAGAGGCGCATATTGACGGGCAAAGAGCCACATGCGGCTCGCGAGTCGCGGGTTGGCCACCCCTGCTATACAGGATGGAATCTCAGCGTTCAAGTCTGTCCGTCTTTCGCATATCTCGAGAACAGCTCATCCGATTGGCATTCAGTGACCCCTTGTGTCCTGTGGATGGGTTAGTGTTGGTGTCCTGTCCAGTGGATGGGTTAGGGTTAGTGTCCTGTGGATGGGTTAGGGTTAGTGTCCAGTGGATGGGTTAGAGTTAGTGTCCTGTGGATGGGTTAGTGTTAGTTTCCTGTAGATGGGTTAGGGTTAGTGTCCTGTGGATGTGTTAGAGTTAGTGTCCTGTCCAGTGGATGGGTTAGAGTTAGTGTCCTGTGGATGGGTTAGAGTTAGTGTCCTGTGGATGGGTTAGGGTTAATGTCCTGTCCAGTGGATGGGTTAGAGTTAGTGTCCTGTGGATGGGTTAGTGTTAGTGTCCTGTAGATGGGTTAGGGTTAGTGTCCTGTGGATGTGTTAGAGTTAGTGTCCTGTCCAGTGGATGGGTTAGAGTTAGTGTCCTGTGGATGGGTTAGAGTTAGTGTCCTGTGGATGGGTTAGTGTTAGTGTACTGTGGATGGGTTAGAGTTAGTGTCCTGTGGATGGGTTAGTGTTAGTGTACTGTGGATGGGTTAGAGTTAGTGTCCTGTGGATGGGTTAGGGTTAGTGTACTGTGGATGGGTTAGTGTTAGTGTCCTGTGGATGGGTTAGAGTTAGTGTCCTGTGGATGGGTTAGTGTTAGTGTACTGTGGATGGGTTAGTGTTAGTGTCCTGTGGATGGGTTAGTGCTAGTGTCCTGTGGATGGGTTAGAGTTAGTGTCCTGTGGATGGGTTAGAGTTAGTGTCCTGTGGATGGGTTAGAGTTAGTGTCCTGTGGATGGGTTAGAGTTAGTGTCCTGTGGATGGGTTAGAGTTAGTGTCCTGTGGATGGGTTAGAGTTAGTGTCCTGTGGATGGGTTAGAGTTAGTGTCCTGTGGATGGGTTAGTGTCCTGTGGATGGGTTAGTGTTAGTGTCCTGTGGATGGGTTAGAGTTAGTGTCCTGTGGATGGGTTAGAGTTAGTGTCCTGTGGATGGGTTAGTGTTAGTGTCCTGTGGATGGGTTAGGGTTAGTGTCCTGTGGATGTGTTAGAGTTAGTGTCCTGTCCAGTGGATGGGTTAGAGTTAGTGTCCTGTGGATGGGTTAGGGTTAATGTCCAGTGGATGGGTTAGAGTTAGTGTCCTGTGGATGGGTTAGAGTTAGTGTCCTGTGGATGGGTTAGTGTCCTGTGGATGGGTTAGGGTTAATGTCCAGTGGATGGGTTAGTGTTAGTGTCCTGTGGATGGGTTAGTGTTAGTGTCCTGTGGATGGGTTAGTGTTAGTGTCCTGTGGATGGGTTAGAGTTAGTGTCCTGTGGATGGGTTAGAGTTAGTGTCCTGTGGATGGGTTAGAGTTAGTGTCCAGTGGATGGGTTAGAGTTAGTGTCCTGTGGATGGGTTAGAGTTAGTGTCCTGTGGATGGGTTAGTGTTAGTGTCCTGTGGATGGGTTAGAGTTAGTGTCCTGTGGATGGGTTAGAGTTAGTGTCCTGTGGATGGGTTAGAGTTAGTGTCCTGTGGATGGGTTAGAGTTAGTGTCCTGTGGATGGGTTAGTGTTAGTGTCCTGTGGATGGGTTAGTGTTAGTGTCCTGTGGATGGGTTAGTGTTAGTGTCCTGTGGATGGGTTAGTGTTAGTGTCCTGTGGATGGGTTAGAGTTAGTGTCCTGTGGATGGGTTAGTGTTAGTGTCCTGTGGATGGGTTAGTGTTAGTGTCCTGTGGATGGGTTAGTGTTAGTGTCCTGTGGATGGGTTAGAGTTAGTGTCCTGTGGATGGGTTAGTGTTAGTGTCCTGTGGATGGGTTAGAGTTAGTGTCCTGTGGATGGGTTAGAGTTAGTGTCCTGTGGATGGGTTAGAGTTAGTGTCCTGTGGATGGGTTAGTGTTAGTGTCCTGTAGATGGGTTAGGGTTAGTGTCCTGTCCAGTGGATGGGTTAGAGTTAGTGTCCTGTGGATGGGTTAGAGTTAGTGTCCTGTGGATGGGTTAGAGTTAGTGTCCTGTGGATGGGTTAGAGTTAGTGTCCTGTGGATGGGTTAGAGTTAGTGTCCTGTGGATGGGTTAGAGTTAGTGTCCTGTGGATGGGTTAGGATTAATGTCCAGTGGATGGGTTAGTGTTAGTGTCCTGTGGATGGGTTAGGATTAATGTCCAGTGGATGGGTTAGAGTTAGTGTCCTGTGGATGGGTTAGGGTTAGTGTCCTGTGGATGGGTTAGTGTTAGTGTCCTGTGGATGGGTTAGAGTTAGTGTCCTTTGGATGGGTTAGTGTTAGTGTCCTGTGGATGGGTTAGTGTTAGTGTCCTGTGGATGGGTTAGAGTTAGTGTCCTGTGGATGGGTTAGTGTTAGTGTCCTGTGGATGGGTTAGTGTTAGTGTCCTGTGGATGGGTTAGAGTTAGTGTCCTGTGGATGGGTTAGTGTTAGTGTCCTGTGGATGTGTTAGTGTTAGTGTCCTGTGGATGGGTTAGAGTTAGTGTCCTGTGGATGGGTTAGAGTTAGTGTCCTGTGGATGTGTTAGTGTTAGTGTCCTGTGGATGGGTTAGTGTTAGTGTCCTGTGGATGGGTTAGTGTTAGTGTCCTGTGGATGGGTTAGTGTTAGTGTCCTGTGGATGGGTTAGTGCTAGTGTACTGTGGATGGGTTAGAGTTAGTGTACTGTGGATGGGTTAGTGTTAGTGTCCTGTGGATGGGTTAGAGTTAGTGTCCTGTGGATGGGTTAGTGTTAGTGTCCTGTGGATGTGTTAGTGTTAGTGTCCTGTGGATGGGTTAGTGTTAGTGTCCTGTGGATGGGTTAGTGCTAGTGTACTGTGGATGGGTTAGAGTTAGTGTACTGTGGATGGGTTAGTGTTAGTGTCCTGTGGATGGGTTAGTGTTAGTGTCCTGTGGATGGGTTAGTGTTAGTGTCCTGTGGATGGGTTAGTGTTAGTGTCCTGTGGATGGGTTAGAGTTAGTGTCCTGTGGATGGGTTAGAGTTAGTGTCCTGTGGATGGGTTAGTGTTAGTGTCCTGTGGATGGGTTAGTGTTAGTGTCCTGTGGATGGGTTAGTGCTAGTGTCCTGTGGATGGGTTAGGGTTAGTGTCCTGTGGATGGGTTAGGGTTAGTGTCCTGTGGATGGGTTAGAGTTAGTGTCCTGTGGATGGGTTAGAGTTAGTGTCCTGTGGATGGGTTAGTGTCCTGTGGATGGGTTAGAGTTAGTGTCCTGTGGATGGGTTAGTGTCCTGTGGATGGGTTAGAGTTAGTGTCATGTGTATGGGTTAGTGTTAGTGTCTTGTCATCCGTGCCCCAATAATGAACCCTCTTTCAAAGTCACTTAGATCTTTTCCTCTTGCCTGCTCTTGAACTGCTCAGCGTTTTTTGTCAATGATGCAACAGAGTAATGATAGGATGTGAATATGTTTAACCCTTTCACTACCACACTACAGAAGGTTAACCTTTTCACTACCACACTACAGACGGCTAACCGTCGGTAGTGTGGTAGTGAAAGGGTTAACCCTTTGGTAGTATGGCAGTGAAAATGTTAATTGTATCCTGCAGCTGTATGGCGAGCATCTGTATTAATGTGTTAAAGGGTCAACCCTTTCAAAACAACACTACAGAAGGTTAACCCTTTCACTACCACACTATATAGACGGTTAGCCGTCTGTAGTGTGGTAGTGAAAGGTTAACCTTCTGTAGTGTGGTACTGAAAGGGTTAATGTATTCAGATTTCATTTATCACCCGTCTGTATACATAATGTAAATACATTGAGTCAGATCCTGCTCATCCAAAACCTAGAGCTTCGCTTTTATTTTTTATTTATTTATTTAATTATTTGTATTCTATTTAATCTATATTTAACCAGGCAGGTCAATTAAGAACAGATTCATGTTTACACTGACGGCCTGGTGAGAGGACAAAAGGTCCCCTCGAAGGGGAACAGAGAAGAGCGGACAAAATAAAAATTTTGCTCAATCAATCCGGGCAAGACCACCCGCATTTCACTGTATGCCCTGGTATGAATGTGACAAATAAACCTCTTGATTCTCGATTCTTGATTCTTGAAATATAAATGAATAGGTAAATAAAATAAAACTACAAAAAAGGATAATCCAGATAAGTGTATTGGACAGAGGACACACACGTTCCAGAGGTAAGATCAATTATTAAATCACATAAAAAATTCGTATAAAACGACAAGGTATATAATACATGAAGCAGAACAGACAAATTGCAGTTAAAAGGCTTTAGAATTTAGCTTTAATATGCTCCTCCTAAAATTGTGTGTGTGTGTGTGTGTGTGTGTGTGTGTGTGTGTGTGTGTGTGTGTGTGTGTGTGTGTGTGTGTGTGTGTGTGTGTGTGTGTGTGTGTGTGTGTGTGTGTGTGTGTGTGTGCGTGCGTGCGTGTGTGTGTGTGTGTGTTTGTCAGGTGTCCAGTATGCCTGAATTCTTTTACCAACCAATTTCCAGTTCCGCGTTCGCGTTCGCGTTCTGCGCTCTGATTGGCCACTGACATTTCTGGTCGCGGCAATCGTGTGACGCCTATTTCTTTCACTGGTTAAGCTTAGGCACTCTTTCGAAGTTGGTTAAGGTTAGTTTGTCTTAGAGCATGGCGATAGAACACCAGCCCTAATTCCAAACTCTAACCTTAACCAACTTCGAAAGAGTCGCCTAAGCTTAACCAGTGATAAACTAGGCGTTGGGTAGTTTGCTGCTGTTCGAGGCGGAAATTGGCGCGTCACGCGAATGGGCGCACATGTCACATGACCAGAAAAGTCAGTGGTCAATCAGTTCCCACCAGAAACGTCAGTGGCCAATCAGATCGCAGAACGCAAACGTGAAACTGGAAATCCGCTAATAAAAGAATAGACGCATCCAGTATCTCTGTGAGGAGAGATGGTAGCCTCCATATAGAGAGAGTGATCTGCAATCTGCTTTGGTTGGGGGTGTAAGTACTATAAATAATATTATGTGCATTACACAAACTAAAAACAGATACTGTCGGAATTACTAGAAGAAAGAAACGTCACCACCTTATTAATTTGTTAGGATTTCTTTAGGACTGGTCTAATAAATGTTTACGGTTCTTAGATGGATCCCCCCGCTGCCTCCTCCCTCTCCTGCAGGGGTCACTGCAGGGCGCCACGGGGAGCGGCGTACTGGCTCATGTTAGGCAGGCCATGCATTATGCAGCAGCTTAGGGCACCGCGATGGATCTTCATGTCCTCGGCTACAGTCCACCTGTCGCTGCTCTGGTCATAGCGCTCCACGTTGGAGATGGCGGTGAAGCGATTGTAGCCTCCGACCACGAAGAGCAGGCCATCTAGCACCGCGATGCCAAAGTTGCTGCGGGGGGTGAGCATTGTGGGCAGGGCGCGCCAGGAGTCAGTGAAGGGGCTGTAGGCCTCCGCACTACGCAGGTCGCTTTCATTGTCAAACCCTCCAACCTGAGGACAGGACACATGAGAGGAATGTTTTAGTATGTGGTTAAGGCAGACAGACACTGTATTAATCCGCTTAGGGAAAAGAGGGCATCACAGCAGCATTGAAAGTCAAATGATACATATCTATAAAAATATCTAATATAAAGCATTTGTCTCTGTGTGCACCTACCGCATAGACTTGTCCTCTGTATGCAGCGACTCCCACTCCTTGACGCCTGCTGCTCATGGGGGCGATCAGAGTCCACTGGTCTGTGTCTGGGCTGTAGCACTCAGCTGTGAGCAGAATCTCTGCGTCATTGGAGCCACCACAGATGTAAACCTGTAATAAGAAAGAATATTCTAATTTAGTTTATATATTCCATTTTATTTCATTCTACTTTAATTGTCTGTTAATGTTGATGCACCAAAGGACCCAGACACATATTTTCTATGTGCAAGCTTACTTGGCAATAAAGACATTTATGATTTATTTTTATTTTAATAATTATTTTCTCCTTTTTCCGATTTTTCTCCCATCCCACTGTTAGTCGTTATGCCAATTCCCAACCCCCTTCCTGGTTGTTGCGCACCCCCCCCTACTGTTGGTCCGGGAGGCCGGAGACTGTCACATGCTTTCCTTCGACACATGTGCAGCCAGCCGGCAGCCAGCCTGGCAGCGCAGATTCTCACCGGGAGAGTGTAACGTGTGGAAGGTCACACTACCTTTCTCCAGATCCTACCCTTGCTGTGCAGGCGCCCCGACCGAACTGTAGGGGTCGCTGTCCACAACGCCCAGGACCCACCCACGGCTTCCCTCCCAACTAACTCAGCCAAACAAGTTAGTATAGCGATCAGCCCAAGCCAAGGCAATGCTGACTCTCCGGGAGTCGAGACCGCAGCCTCTTGTATTGGTGACGAGCACAATCTCCGCTACGCCACCTGACCGCCGACATTTATGATTTCTGATCTGATGTTCCTTGTGTTCATCTACCACCTTGTGTTAATCTACCACCTTGTGTTCATCTACCACCTTGTGTCCCTCAGTTCCACCCACCTTGCCCTGGAGGGCTGCTGCCCCTGTGTCGCTCCTGTGCTCCAGCATGGGTGAGATCACTGTCCACTGGTTGGGTTCAGGCTCATAGCGCTCGGCGGTGTTCAGATGCACGTCTCCGTCATACCCTCCCATGGCGTAGATACAGCCGTCCAACGTGATCACGCTGAGTTTATTGCGGCGTGAGTGCATGGGAGCCGCCTGCAGCCAGTTGCGAGTAACAGGGTTGAACCTGCGCACACTGCTGAGACACTCTAGGCCGTTTAAGCCGCCGACGCAGTAGACCAGGCCGTGGAGATAAGCGCTGTCGTGGAAGGACCGGGAACTCTCCGCCTCAGCGCTCACGTCCATCCATCCACCTGCTCGGATATCGTAAGCCTCCATGACAATGGTCGTGCTGAAGCGAGTCCAGCCTCCGATGGCCAATAGGACCTCCTGGGGCAGGCGTGGGCGGGTCAGGGGGTTTGGGAGCCGGTCGGAGTCAGGGGGGTTCAGGACGCTGAGGATGAGGGGCCTGCAGTCGTGGCTGTCCCTCACCACAGGGTTGTTCTGGACGTTGTTCAGGAAGTAGTCAGGCCTCATCAAGCCCATGCGAACCTGGGAAGAGACAAGCAGACAGCGGGTACAACTTAGACATCGGTTGTAGACGGTTTCAGTGGACTAGGGAACCTAGTGTTGTTTTAATGTAATGCCCAGTAATACAATTAGTTACCTTGGGCAGCAGCAAAGGGACGTGTGTTTCACGCTCCTCGCGGAAGTGGTCGATCCAACAGAGGACGGCCTCGAACACCGTCTCCTCGCTCTTCACGTTCAGATCATCCCTCTCGATGATGTCCACCAGTTCCTGCAGGGACAGCTTCACAAACTCCTGTGAGATGCGCAGCATCTCCTCAAAGTGACACACGATGAAGAGATGGGCCTTGCGCCTCAGGTCAGGGCAGTAGTAGATGTCCGCCAACCTCCAGATGCCGACACAGTTTTCCAGAGACAGCTGGCCTTCTAGGAAGTCACAGCACGCTCCTACTATGCCAGTGACAAGAAGCTGGTCTGCAGCCACCAGAAGCTCTACCACGTTCTCTGCTGTCACCGGCACAAAGCAGGTGTAGGCATACTCTATGATGAGCTGCATCATACCCGGGGACACCCCAGAGATAGTGTAGACTCGTCTCTCTGAGTCGCTCCAGTGAGTGAAGAGGGTTCTGTGGGACGCAGAGTATAGAGATATCTGATGATGAGTAAACAGTAAGCAACATTCTGTCCTGTGTACTAATATATTTTCACTGTAGAAGTATAGTATATTTTCATACTAGAAGAACAGTATATCTTTTCACAGTAGAAGTATAGAATATTTTCATAGTAGAAGTACAGTATAGTATCTGTTTACAGTATAAGTACAGTATAATATCTGTTTACAGTAGAAGTACAGTGTAGTATCTTTCTACAGGAGAAGTACAGTATAGGGTCTTAGCACAGTCAAAGTACATTATTCAAATCAAATTAATTTATTGAAGCGTCTAGATGATGGACACATCCATCCCTACCAAGCTAACCTGAACCAAGCTAACCTGAACCAATATAATCGTACCTGAAATAGGTGCTGCAGCAACACAGGATGACCTTGTGGGCGTTAAACTCAGTTCTGTTGACTTTAATAACCACATCACAGAACATTCCATCCAGACGCAGATAATTAATGATTGTACAGGACATTGTTTCCTTTTCCATGTTGGGAGTTTTAAATTGTATCTACAGAATATATTCAACCTTACAGACAAGTACACAAATGTTCTAGAATGTTCTATTATGACATCATACTGTGACATCACAACGGAACATCATACTGTGACATCATACTGTGACATCATACTGTGAAATCATACTGTGACATCATACTGGGATATCACAACAGAACATATTGAGTCTATTTGAATAATATAAATAATATGTATATAATATCGAGGGCTTGGAGCAAAAGTGGCGTAAGTGACACCTCGGGCAAAAATGAGTTTTATATATCATTTTAAAGCTCTTGATGAGCTCTATCAAATGGTAAAAAGATAAGTTCACTATACATTTAACTTTTTCAAATAAAGGCTGAAAACCTAAAGGCGTAAGTGGAAACCTTCAATTGAGTTTGGCGCAAAAAAGGCATAAGTGCATTGAGCTTGGTGCACAAAAGGCGTAAGTGTAGGCCAAGTTCAATAAACCCTCATAACGGTTTAATGCCCACACTTGTCGGGGGACGAACTGCATACAAGGATTTAAAAACCTAATTTTCATCTAAAGGTATAAACTTGACAAAGTTATTTTAATATTTTAAGCAATTGCTCCATTACTTTAGGGATTTACATAATTTAGTTCTAAAAATCTCTTTTTTTTTCTCCTTTCTCTTTTCTTTTTCTCTTTTTTCTGTAAGGTTCCAACATATACGTGTTAGTAGAAGGTTCAAATAAATATGCGAATTGAGGTATATTTTTCATATTTCATTTTATTTTTATTACATTAACACTTTGATTGCCTAAGGCTAAATTCATGATATACCATAGGTTGCCAGCTCTATTTGTCTATGGAGAAATTCCCCTTCTTTGCAGGGCTATAACTTTTTAAATTCTATTGCTAAATTGCCATTATTAGGGCCCATTCAATGTCCTATATGTATTGTTCAGGGTGTATGAACGTTAAACTTTTTCATTCACATATTCATACTAAAATATGATCTAAAGTATAAGTATGTTTTCATCTCTTTCTGCAGCTTTCTCCAGAACGTGATTTATAGCCCCAAATGCATTATATTGATGATCAAATACAGTTTGATAGCAATCGGCGCGATATAAAAAAATCCAACTGGACGGACTTCTGGAAGTTACTACACGTCATCTGATGTTGACCGGATGGGCGAGGGGGCGTTTATAATTCTGTGGGCAGCGTTATACCATTCATCTAATGTGGGTCAAATGTTCATCAGATCAGTTAGTATAGAAGACATTGAAAAATAACGCTGAATCTTACCGTATCTTCCTCGCGCCGTTGGGCGATGAGCGTGGAGTATACATTTTCCTATTATGGGATGTTGGAATACCCGGTCCATTTCCAGGTTGTATAATGGTATATACGTCCAAATCATGTTGTTTATCGAGTTATTGGCAACGGATCGCTATGTATTGTGACGAGCTAGAGTGCCGGGACCTTTACAGAGTGCCCGGAAGTAATATGGGAGAACAGCACATCGTCCAAGTAACTTCCTGTTAGGCGATTGCGCTGATCGTCCACCAGATGGCGCTCTTGAACCGCTAGAGGGTTCAGTGGGGCTTTTTGGTGGGTCTCAGGCCAGCGGATGGGAAATATGAATCCGATCACAGATTTTTGAAATATTGATATCAAAGACGAGTTACGGCGTCTTCGGCAACTTGAGCATGGCGGGGAAGGACGCCTAACACGTCTTCCGGCAGTTAAAGTGTTAAAGGGAAGGCGCTCGACCACGAGTGACATTCTATTAAATTATAATGAAAGTTTTAGATCCTATGGCAATTAGCATAGGAAAGTTAAGGTTAAAAGGCTCACTTTGGGCAAACCGGTGGTGTAAGGGAGGGAGTTATACGCGAAGGTTGTGTCTAAGGAACACAGCCTTGTACGACTCTCTGAGGGAGGGGGATTTAGGGGTTTATTTGTATATATGTATGTTTTTAAGCTCGGCTCTCAACGGGACCTCAATAGTTGGATGTATATCCATTGTGAATCTGCACTCCAGAAGCATTACCAACAATTACACATATATAGATTATGGCTAGTTTGAATATAATGATCTGGAATACTGGGGGAATAAATAATCAACATAAACGCAAAAGCGTGCTCACACTGATGAAAAACAAACAGGTTGACGTGGTTCTTCTAAGCGAAACGCACATTTTAGTGGAAGACAAAGCTACGTTAGCGGACAACATATATCATAACATTAGTCACTCTTCCTTTTGAACAAGATCCCGTGGAGTTGCTATAGTCGTGAAACGAAAGTTGAATATTGAATTGAAGGAAGTATGGTCTGATACAGATGGTCGGTTAACCATAGCTAAAATTGTATACAGGAATAGGAAAATAGCGTTGGTAGTGGTATATGCTCCAAATTTGTACGAAGCTAACTTCTACACTACACTTACCAGAACAATGTTAAACCTTCCTGAATACTCATTTATAATTGGCGCGGACTTTAATGCCATTTGGGATCCTGGGATGGATAAATCTTATCCCACCTTTTCCAATGACCAGAAAAATTCATCTAATGCGTTAAAAGATTGGGCTAAGAATACAGGTGTAAATGATCTATGGCGATCACTCAAACCTACGACCCGAAAGTACTCTTGTCGATCTGCAAGACATAACACACTTTCCAGAATAGATTATGTTTTTGCATCCCCGAGACTATTTGATCATTATGACGTGGAAATGGTACCCAATGCTTATTTACTCCTAAAAGGATCATTTGGTATACTGTCATCCCGAGCCCCAAGATGGCGATTTAACTCGATATTGCTGAAAAACAAGGAAATAATTACACAATTCAAAGAAGCTCTTTCTGTATTCCTACGGGAGAATGCGAAATCGGTACAGGACCCCAGAATATTATGGATGTCGGTAAAGGGATTGATCAAGGATTTTACCGGGTACTTTTCCTCCAAAATACGCAAGAATCGTTGCTCAAAACTGGCAGAGCTGGAAATGCTTTACTCAACGTTATTTTCCTCTTTACAATACAATACTCGGTTCGACTGGAAACTGTGTTAAAAAAAGAGATTAATGCCATTTATAAACAACAATCTGAAGTTCAAATACGTAGCACAAGACAACAGCATTACTTTCATGGTTCTAAACCAAGTCACCTACTAGCTATGCAGTTAAGAGTCAATGCAAAATTTGCAGATATATCTACTATTAAGGCACAGCAAGGACTTGTTACAGACCCTAAAGAAATCAACGAGACATTCAAAGAGTTCTACTCCAACTTGTATAAATCAGAAACGGCCTTCGATCAAAACAAAATGGACACATATCTTAATCAAATTAACCTAGCTAAACTATTAGAAACACCCATCACACTAGATGAACTTAGGGAGGCCATATCTGAAATGCAAAGTGGTAGGGCTCCTGGAAGAGACGGTATCCCACCAGAAATGTACCTCTCATGTTGGGATGTAATTGGACCCCTATTACTTAATATGATTTTATATTCAATCAAGGAGGGGAACTTCCATAAGAACGACAATATTGCACTCATAACAGTCCTCCTTAAAAAAGACAAAGACCCCACCGATTGCGGTAGTTACAGACCCTTAAGCCTCCTCGGAACCGATATATAGCTGTACTCCAAGGTATTAGCCATCAGACTTCAAAAGCATATGACGTCTTTAGTTCATCCTGATCAGACTGGCTTCATAAGTGGCCGCTTGATCACGGATAATATAAGACGGTTACTACATGTGCTAGATGCCAGCAAGGATGACACCACTCCTAAGGCGATGCTGTCCCTGGATGCGATGAAAGCCTTTGATAGGTTGGAATGGTCTTATCTATGGGCAGTATTAGAAAGGATGGGGTTAGGAAAAGGATTCATTGATATGATTAAAGTATTATACAAAGACCCATCGGCCATGATTACAACAGGTATAATCACCTCCGAAATCTTTCCGGTATCACGCTCTTCTAGACAGGGTTGCCCTCTTAGCCCCGGACTATTCGCTTTATCATTAGAGCCTTTAGCACAATATATAAGACAATCCCAATCCATAGAACCAATCGCAATCAAGGGCACACAACATCAAATTAGTTTATATGCGGACGACGTAATACTGTTCATGCAAAACCCTAACACCTCAATGCCTCATCTTCTCAAGTTGATTGATGACTTTGGCAATCTATTGGGATTTAGGATAAATTGGCCAAAGTCGGCTGTCCTTCCACTTAATGCCCCTGCAAAAAATATACTCCTTCCAGAATAAATACCAACGGTTAAACACTTCAGATGTTTAGGAGTTGAAGTATTTCCTACTATAAGCCAAACGGTGAAGTACAATTACATAAAAATCCAAGATAAGATCAAATACGACTTTGACAGGTGGTCCAAACTTAAAAACTCAGTACAGGCATGGGTATCAATAGTTAAGATGGATGTCCTACCTAGAATCAACTTCATTAGCTCAATGCTACCGTTACCCCCTCCAGATGGTTACTGGAAAAAATTACACTCTACCGCATACAAATTTATTTGGCATAACAAACCTCCATGTATAAAAAGATCCACTGCACAGAGAAACAAAGCCGACGGAGGTATGGCATTTCCAGATTTGTACCACTATTTTAAGGCATACACTTTAAGACCACTGACAACCTGGTTTTATTCCCAAGCATCTGTATCCTGGAGAAACTTAGAAGTAAATATAGTAGCACCACATAGACTGCAGGACATAGTATACACCAAATTATCAATTAAGCAATGCGAATAGAAATTTGGCCCCATAATTACTCATGCGATCCGGATATGGCGTGAAACACAAAAAAAATATTCTAACCTACATAAATGGCATAGTCATACTCCCCTATTCAATAACAATGCACTCCTGATTGGAAAACAACCTATAAGATATCCTAAATGGGAAAAGCAGGGCATACACACATTAGGAGATGTTTTCAACAAACAGGGTTTTTGTAGATATAAAGACATACATAAAAAATTTTATCTCACCAGTTCCACACATTATTTTTACGCACAGTTATTGGTATGTTTGAAGGCTCATGGAGTCCCATTAAGGATACCAATTGAACACCACAGATATCACAAATTCTTCTATGAAAGAGAGACATCGAGAGGTTTTGTATCTGATTTTATCATCAATTACTAACGTCCTCGTATGGAATCCTCCCCCTAGACTCAGTCTGGAGGAGGGATATACCAGACCTGGAAATAAATTTTGATTGGCAAGAAGTCTGGGCAAACGTTCGAATTGCGTCACGTAACCCGGACCATCAACAAATTAATCTTAACTATATTCATAGGACATACCTGACTCCTATAAGATTGAACAGAATGGGACTTAAACCAGACTCCAGATGCTCCTTATGTACAAATGGGGATGAGGGTACATTTATGCACATGTACTGGGATTTCCCTCCAGTTAAGATATTCTGGAAAGAAGTATCCCAGCAATTATCAAATTTCTTAATTCTGAATATACCTGTACACCCCTCTGTATTGCTGTTGAATGATGTTTTTGAGTTTGCAGTCCCTATACAGCTAAAGAGATTAGTTTTATCTGGGATCACAGCGGCTAAAAAGCTGATAGCATCACGATGGTTTCAACCGGAAAAAATGTGTCTGAAGGTTTGGGTTCTTACATATTTCGATGTGATTTATCTAGAAATATCCACAGCAAGAATTTTAGGTGTCAGCGAAACCAAAATTGCAATGTGGTTAGAAGTGGTGGAGAGAATAAAAGCTAGCATATGAATTGTATTCATATGCCTGGTTAGGAGCGAATGATAATGGATGGATTATCCAAGTGGGGGTCCGGGGGGGGGGGGAGTGAGCGAGAGCATAATATTATGTATGTAGGGTATTAGATAGCAAGTATTAGGTGTATATCTTGTATACTACATGTATTCAAATGGTGATTTCATTGGATGTGTACTGTTAATTAATGCTTGTATATTTAATTTTATGTTATGTTTAAAAAATTATAAAAATAAATAATAATAAAAATAAAACACAAAAAGAAAAAGTGTAGGCCAAGTGCATTTACGCCTTTAGTGCAATGACAATTCCTACAAGAGCTGCCCTTTTGCGCACTTTAGGCAAAGAAGACAAAAGTACACTGTAGAAGTCTTGCTGCATATAATTGGAGAATTTGATATACCCACAGATGATGAAGTGAAAAACATTATTCTGATGGTAAGGAAATGGCTGTATAATGGCAACATTGAGTATTTAATTATAAATCTGAGAAAAAAAAATTCACCAAATGCATAATTTTATCATGCTGATTGTTATCTATCTAAATAGCACTAGCGTCTAACTAAACAGCTATCAATATTTTGTTTACCATACAAGCTAGCTGTCTAGTTAGCTTGCACTAGCTCACTCTAATTAGCTTGCTAGCTAGATCGCTAGTTAGCTTGCTAGTAGGATAAGCAAAAGCTAGAAAAACACATATTGACCAGATCATTGGCCCAAGTCATAACTGGTAGCTAGCTAATGCGATCTAGCTAGCTAGCACGAGCTAGCTTGCTAACTATCTAGCATGAGTTAGCTTGCTAACTAGCTTGCGCAAACTAGCGTGAGCTAGCTTGCTAAACAAGAAGCTAACTTGCAAGCTATCGAACTAGCTATAGCTTGTATGGTAGTAATACATATAAGACTACATACAGTAATAGCTAGCTAGATATACTGTTCAGGCTAAAGGATCATGGTAATCTGGCCAAAGGAACTAGCTATTTGCTAGAATCTAGACATCACAACCATACTAACTATATACTAGCTCTATGTATAACTAACTCTATGAAATACATAATTGTATGTAGGCTATGAAACATATAAGATATAGTATACAAATAATATCAAACATAATATATATTTCTTTACGTTTTCTGAAAATGTAAAACATTTACATATACAGTGTCTATTTTTTACATTTTAATTTCAGTATTTTTCAATCAGATAAGGCTCCATTTGAGCCACAGGTTGAGGCAGCCTCACCTGCACTGCACTACACTTGTCTTGATGAATTGAAAATGGGGGACCCCGATGTAAACAAGACGAAAGTATTTTTCTGGTCTGCATTCTCTTAGCAGTTGTTTTGTATTGAGCCGTACTGTATTATACCCATTCTGCTATCTGTTAATAAAGTTTGCAATCAATCAATCAATGCAGATGAAGAACAGCTCAGGGAAGTGGAAGTGCCAGACAGCACTGTGACTGTGCACGAGGAGGCCAGGGAGGTACTAGAGGCCGTGGAGGATGCTGTTGAGGTGCCAGAGGCCAGGGAGATGCTAGAGGCCATGGAGGAAGCTGGAGAGGTGCTAGTGGCCAGGGAGATGCTAGAGGCCATGGAGGAAGCTGGAGCGGTGCTAGAGGAGTTCAGAGAGATGCTTGAGAGCTCAGAGATCACTTATGAGGAACCCAGGGATGATGTCAGAGAGGAGCTAGAAGCCAGGGATGATGTTGAGCAGCAACAGGGGAGAAAGAGGAAAAGGGAACCAGATAATTGGCAAAAGAATCGACGCAAAGGCTTAAGGAATGCTGGCCTGAGCTACATAAACAGCAAGAAAGAAGTCAGTGGCAGCCAGGGCAGTAAAAGCAAAGGATTGCACGGCATGCAGATACAAGTGCAATGCAATGGTCAGGACCCAGAGAGGCAGGACATTTTTAACCATTTCTGGGAGATGGGAGATAAAAAATATGCAGAGGGACTTTGTCATACATCACATCACAACACAAGAAAAGGGGAAAAAAGCATGACTCACGCAGGCAGAACCCCTTGATATACAATCTAACATTGCATGGAACAAAAGTTAGTGTTTAAATATTTTTTTATGAAGACACTCGATATCTCAGAGAAGATGATTATAGATCTTCACTTTCACACACTACATGAGATGGCATAATGTGAAAGACCTAAAAGTGGAAGTCAAACACCGAAAAACAAGATTTCAGATGCTGATAAAGACAAAGTTAGGGAGCACATCAAGTCCTTTCAGACGATAGAAAGTCATTATTGTTGCAAAGACACTACTAAGGCCTATCTTGAGGGGACACTCAATCTAAAAGAAATGTATGATCTTTACACACTGAAGTGCATCGAGTGGAAGACAACACCAGTGAAAGAAAGCATGTACAGAAAAATCTTCACCAGTGAATTCAACATCGAATTTCACATCCCAAAGAAGGATGCATTCAGGCAATGTGAAAAGTTCCAAAATCTTCCAGAGCATGAGAAGGCCCTCCATATTACAGAATATATGGCACATCAATCAAGAAAAGAACAGTCACGGGAGCATAAAAATAAAGACAAGGACAAGACAAAGACAAGACCGACGGTAGTGTGATAGTAAAGGGTTAACCTTCTGTAGTGTGGCAGTGAAAGGGTTAACCTGCTGTTGTGTGGCAGTGAAAGGTTAACATTCTGTGTATTGTCGCGGTGAAAGGGTTAACCGTTTGGTAGTGCGGCAGTGAAAGGGTTAAGGTTGAAGACTGAATGTTAGAGACTGTAGCAGCCAATCAACTATAGATGTAGGCATTGAGCCACAAAGAAGTTATGCTTAATTCAAACATTTTAACTGTGAGCATGACACGTTTTTAATAACATGGGGTTACTTACATTGGGGTTAACTGAATTGATATACTTAAATAATAATAGAGTAATGGTACAAACTGTTTTTAAATATATATTCATATACAAAAATTCAAACATTTTAACTGAGAATGACAGTTGAGTCAATAACATGGGGTTCCTGGGGTTTCTTACATGGGGTTAACTAAATGTATATAAATAAAGACATACATAAAGTAATGGTACAAAATGTTTTAAAATATATATTAATATATACAGAGATGTCTGTCCGACATCTCCGCCTGGGTGACGACCAACCACCTCAAACTGAACCTAAGCTAAACAGAATTGCTCCACCTGCCGGACAAATCCTCCCCCCTGACCGACCTTTTCATCACAGTCGAGAATGCAGCTGTGGCCGCGTCCCCGACCGCCAAGAACCCTGGTGTTGTCCTCGACGACCAGTTGAACTTCTCTGCTCACGTCGCAGCGACAACCAGAACCTGCAGATTCCTCCTGAGCAACGTCAGAAGGATCCGCCCCTTCCTGACAAAAGAAGCCACCCAACTCCTCGTCCAATCAACAGTCATCTCCCGCCTCGACTACTGCAACGCACTGCTAGCTGGCCTCCCGGCCACTGCCACCAAGCCTTTTCAACTCATTAAAAACGCAGCGGCCCGCCTGATCTCAAACCTACCGAAGTCGGCCCATGTCACCCCACTTCTTAGGGACCTGCACTGGCTCCCCATTGCTGCACGTATCCGCTTCAAGGCCCTCAATCTAGCATACCGTGGGGCAAAGGGAACCGCTCCTGCCTACCTCCCGTCAATGGTCTCTAACTACACACACTCAAGACCCCTACGCTCTGCATCTTCTGGCCGCCTCAGACCTACTCCTATTCAAGCTCCGGGAGGGTCATCAAAGAGAAGCCGCCTATTCTCAGTCCTTGCCCCACAATGGTGGAATGAACTACCCACCCCAGTTAGGACAGCCGAATCCCGTCCAATCTTTCGCCGTCGACTAAAGACGCACTTCTTCAACCATTATCTGAAATAATAATAAACATTTAAATTAAATAAAAAATATCTAACCCTAACTAACCTTACTGTCATGCACTTGTCCTAATAAACTAACCTACACTGTAGCACGCAACACTTTGATGAATATTGTTACTCAGCTGATATAGTTGTACCCTTCCTGATGACCTGTCGTACAGAACTTGTAATTCGCTTTGGATAAAAGCGTCAGCTAAATGACTTAATGTAAATGTAAATGTATATACAATGTTGTTAACAAAATACTTATTTTGGCTTGTTACTCTGTCTCTGTTCCAGTATCACATATTTTCTGAATGTCACTTACGCCCTAAGAACAAAGAAAAAGTAATAAAATGTTGGGGCAAAAAAGGCAGAAGTGACGTTTTGGCTAAAATGTAATATATATATATATAATATTTTTTTTATATATATTTGTTTATATGAATTCCTTTTAGCCTAATCTCTATAAAAGTGTTGATGGCTAAAACAGTAAGACAATAACATAACGCTGCTGTCGGGACAAAACCTCATAACTCCAAAAACCCAACTTTTCAGCAGATGAAAAAAACGAACACAGATTTGAGGGTGAATAGAGTTAGGAGGTTTAGACAGATGATCGGTTTAATGCTTTCCCATTGTTTAAACTTTGTAAAACCCACACACACATATGGAGGATGATCTACAGAGTTGATTTATATAATAAAAAAAAAATTCAAAAAATGGAGTTATGAGGTTTTGTCCCGACAGCAGCGATAAGACAGTAAAAAAATTACAAATACAACAATAAAAATAAGACATTAATAAATAACAAATACAATTATTAAAAAAACTACATAAAATAATTATACAAAGTACAAATTATAGAAATAAAGAAAAATAAGACAATACAATAAAGATAATAATTCATTTAAAAGCTAGTTTAAAAAGTGCCAACCGAGTGTGCTGTCCTAATGACCTGCAGGAGAGTGTTCCACAGTTTTGGGGCCTAGCAACTGAAAGCACTGATCACATCATGTCACGGCACCACTTGTAACTCTGCTGTGGACACTGAGCACCCAGCACAAGCAGAGACAGGGATAAACAGAGGGAGGCTGCTGATGCCAGTGGGTGGTGATGATGGTGGTGATGATGAAGAAGAAGAAACTATGAAAATCACTTTCTTCTTCTTCGTTGTCATCATCATCATCATCATCATCATCATCATCATCATCATCATCATCATCATCATCATCATCATCATATATCATATAAAATACAGTCAAATGGTTTTACAGAGGTACAGATATGAAGAAGGGGTTTGATAACTGGCAGTATGTATGTGTATGTATGAATATATAAATGTATATATGTGCATATGTAGTACAAAATTGCTAGAGGAACTGTACAGGGTACCATACAGGTTGGCAAATATTAATAAGGTATTATTAAGGCGGTTAGGGGGCCGAGCGGAGATTGCGTTCGTCACCAACCCCGAGGCTGTGAGCTGGATTCGAACAGGATTCGCCTGTTCGAATCCAGCTCACAGCTTCGGGGTTGTCACCAGCTTGGCTGGCCGTCCGCACTAATACAATTGGCTGTATTAGAGGGTGGGAGAAGCTGGCGGGGTGGGTCCGGGTCGTTGTAAACAGCGACTCCTACAGTTCGGTCGGGGCGCCTGCTAAGCGCGGATAGGACCTGAGGGGGATAGTGTGGTCCTCCCACACGCTACGCCCTCTCAGTGAGAATCCGCGCTGCCAGGTGAAAAGAAGCGGTGATTGGCTGGACGTGTGTCGGAGGAAGCACGTGGTAGCCTCCACTCTCCCAGATGATCTGACTGTGGGGGGTAAGTGCGCAGCGACCAGGAAGGGATTGGGAATTGGCATACGACTAACATTGGGATGGGAGAAAATCGGAGGAAAATGGAGGGGGAAAAAGATCAATAAAAAAAGAAATAAGGTATTATTAAAAGATGTATTGTTAACTAAGTACATTTTTCAATATAAGTCTAGTAATGTATGAATTAGTAAATAAAATATAGTATGTTCTGATGAGTAAATAGGGGTGGGATTAAATAAGTGTATGCTTCTTCCCACTCTTTTAAAAATATGTAAATGACAAAAAAGATATAGTTTTTTGTTTGTTCTTTGTTCTTTTTTTTCTTTATGTTGCATATTTGAAATAAACTTCAATCAAATTAAAAGTAAAATCAAAATATTAGTATTATTATTATTATTAGGCTATTATTATTGTTGTTGTTTATTAAAAGTATTAAATTGTTTAGGTCACGGAGCTGCCTTCTGTCTCTTCTAACAATACCATTCAACTCACTGCTGCCTTAACTGTTAAGCCTTAAGGTCCCCCTATATGGGGACCCTGCTTTTCTTTATCATAAATCGATCAATAGAGATCGTATTAGATCCCCAATTATCATATCATGGGGTATCATTGGAAAGCCACACTCATTGGCTACAACCAGTGGTGCAGTCGTGGTCACACGCGGTTACACGCCGTGTTACCAGATCACTGAGGCAGAAGTACGCGCGATCGCGCACGGATGTGTACTCGTGTGTACGCGCACACAAAAATGCGCTGTATCCATTCGTTGTGACTAAGCACCCGGCCACCGTTTTACATAACAAAAAGCGCAGGTAAACTAAGTGTCTGGGTGTTGGCTATCTGAATGCATCTCCCCCTTCATTCTGTGTGACACAGGAAGTGGAGGTGAATACTAATGTGGCTCGGAATTCGTGATGGGGGTCTACCTGCTTATGATATTGAATCAAGCGTCTGTGCTGCGCGCCAGCTTTCCACACGCACATTCACACAAATAGAGAGCAAGAAGAGCTTGTATGATAGAAAGATTGCACTTGCGTATATGCGCTTGTGTGTGTGTGCGTGTGTGCGTGCGTGTGTATAAATCAGTTCTTTGCGCGTGCACGTGGCGTGGCGTGTTACCAGTTCCCATATTACGACTGCACCACTGGCTACAACCCTGTGCAATGATTTTCGAGATCGCCAAATGATTGACGGAGCTAGAGCCCCGGGGGTCGGAGGTGGTAATGTGTACTTTTGCATACTTTGGGGCACGCCTCACATATCGGCATGTAACTCGAGAACCGCTGAACGGATTTTGTCACCTGAAAGGGCAATCGACAGGCAACAAATAGGGCTTTACTTCTATCTATATATTGTATTAAAAGAAATGCACACCCGAGCCACTAGAGGTCGGCAAAGAATCGTCCACATGTGGGCCCTTGGATGTTAAGAGGTCAATGTTTAAAAAAAAAAAATTGTAGCCAAGAGTAAAGACCATAACCCTATCAAAAACAGTAGTCAAAGTGTATATTTTCATTTTTACCGATGTTTTATACGATTTATCGGAAATACAAATTTATCGGAAAAATGATAATTATCGTAAAAACTGCAAGGAAATGACTAAATCCAGATTCAACCCTGCCATTGGAAAGAGGAGCATTTTCCCTATCCATAAATGTATGATTTGGCCATAATAAGGTCAAGGTCAAGTTCAAGGTCAAATATGAATTTATAATTAAAATCGATTATCATTAATTACTGTATCTACAAATCCTTCTGTTTAATCATTTTCCCGCCGTTCATTTGCTTAGATGTACACATGATCTCAATAAGGTGGTGAATGAGCTCAGTGAGCATTTTCTCCTACCCGTATCAATTTTTTATCAAAGATGCAAAAATCATAAAACATAATTTATATTCTCCTTTGTTTCATCACAATTTACTCAAGCCTAGTAACAGACACAATATTTCCGACACTGTAAATACATACCCCCAGGTCCCTAGATGTTCCTAGATACCAAGAACCTGCAAATTGACCTTGCAGAAGTGGAGCAATCTTCCATTTACTTAGGCATGTACCTTTAGGCGAAATACGGCTTACAGCTTATCAGGTTAAATGCACACTCCATTTTCAACAAATTCCAATCTGGTTTCCGTCAGAAGCACTCTACCGAAACAGCCCTCCTCAGAGTCTCAAATGACATCATGAGATCTTCTGACGAGGGAAAATGTTCTGTGCTGGTGCTATTGGACTTAACTGCAGCCTTTAATACAGTCGACCACTGCATTCTGATCGAAAGGCTGAGGCAGTGGGCTGGCATCACTGGGAGTGTGCTGGACTGGTTCTCCTCCTATCTGCAGGATAGGAGTTGTTCTGTGTCTACTGGCACTTTCACATCCGAAACTGCTCCATTGTCCTGTGGCGTGCCCCAGGGTTCTGTGCTGGCTCCTACTCTGTTTGCACTTTACATGCTCCGCCTGGGAGTAATCATTAGTCAATTCAAAGAGGTCTCTTATCATTTCTACGCTGACAATATCCAATTATATGTCTCTTTCAAGCCTGAACAATCTGACAAATTATCTGCCCTCTTTGACTGTCTGACTGCTGTCAAGGATTGGATGGCAAACAACTTCCTTCAGTTAAACGCAGACAAATCTGAGGTTCTTATTATAGGCTCAGAAAAAGTCACCTCAGAAGTTGCCACATGCATGGGGACCCTCTCAACAACTCTGAGGGCCAAGCTCAGAAACCTCTGTGTGATCTT
The DNA here is from genome assembly GCF_963971535.1 of Notolepis coatsorum. Taxonomy (NCBI): domain Eukaryota; kingdom Metazoa; phylum Chordata; class Actinopteri; order Aulopiformes; family Paralepididae; genus Notolepis; species Notolepis coatsorum. The sequence continues at coordinate 7,950,636 of NC_140170.1, read as the reverse complement.
TGACCAGCAGATGCACTTTGATCACCACATTAGATCTCTGACACGTACCTGTTTTTTCCATCTACGAAATATTGCCAAACTTCGATCTGTTGTGTCCCAGGTAGAGCTGGAAATGATTATTCATGCTTTTGTTTCATCCCGCCTGGACTATTGTAACTCCCTTTTCACTTGCCTCGATGCATCCACTTTGGGCCGGCTACAAATGGTCCAAAATGCAGCCGCTAGGCTGCTGACTAGGTCCAGAAAATATTGCCACATCACTCCCATCTTAGTTTCACTTCACTGGCTCCCCATCAAATTCACAATTCACTTAAAGGTTCTGGTCATCACCTATAGAGCACTCCTTGGTCAGGCACCTGCCTACATCTGCGACCTACTGCGTCCATACACCACAAACCGATCGCTCAGGTCGTCTGATCAGGGCTTGCTGGCTGTCCCCTGTCTAGATTGAAGAAAAAAGGGGACGAGCATTCGAAACCGTGGCCCCAGGTTATGGAATGCTTTGCGTTTGGACCTTAGATCTGTGGTCTCTGTAAACACTTTTAAAAATCAGCTAAAGACTGTGCTGTTTAAACAGGCGTTTGGCGAATTATGCTCTATGTAAATCTTTTATTTCTTTTTATCTGTTTTGGTTTCCCTGATCTGTCACGTTTTTTATTATTTTCTTTTACCATGCTGCTATCTTTTGCATTTTATTGATGTTTTTACTATGTGAAGCACTTTGTGACCCTGGTCTGTGAAACGTGCTATATAAATAAACTTTACTTACTTACTTTATTTGTAGCACACATTGCTACATTGTCATACAGCGAACACACACATGCAAGATGGGCGAGACACATAGGAACACACACATGCAAGATGGGCGACACACATAGGAACACACACACACACCTGAATTTTTTGGGGTTGCTGATTAAATGTCCTCTCTGCACTTGACCCCTCCTGTTGTCCTTCCCCCCCAAGGGCAGCCAGGACCAGACCCGGGGACCAATCCAAGTGCTCCTGTCCGTCTTCGCCAGGGACGCAACAGTGTTTGCGATCTGTTCTGCATGTTTTTCCATTGGGTTTATCTCTTTTTCTGGAGGGGAAACCCTTGCAAGCACTGGGGAGAACATGCAAACTCCACACAGAAAGGGAATCGACCCTGGGAATCGAGCCCAGGACTTTCTTGCTGCGAGGCAACAGTGTTAACCAGATACAAACTATTCACTTCAGACAGATTTCATGTATCCAAATATTGATGAATACTGTGTGAGGGTGAATATATAGTGAGGGTGAATATATAGTGAGGGTGAATCAGTGGAGGTTATTGCATGACTACTAGTGAGGCAGTGCTTCACTAGTATACAGACAAAAAATATATATATATAATATTATTAATATACATATATATATTTTTTTTATTAGAAATGTTTTCCTCTTTGAAAAAAAAATGCCAGTGATTTTTTTTTCAAGTGATACACAGCTCCTAATCACTTACATTGGCTAGTGAGGCAACATTCCTTTGTGGCTTCACTAGCTAATGTAAGTGAATGACAGCGAAATAGCACCTTTGATTGGACAGTAGCTGGTCTAAGTGCGCGCCCAGTGAAGCCGAACCTCACTCATTTATTTGAATGGGGCTTGAATGATTGACAGTTCTTACACTTTTTTTTACACCAATCAGAGAACACTATTTCCTATCCCATGCTTTGAGAGGGCTTGGAGAGCCCTGTACAGTCAGTAACATTACTGTGTAGGCAGTAGCACTGTAGGCTAAATGAAACTTTGCACCAAAGGACCGAAGTATAAATCAGCAACATGGAGAGGACTTATGCATCTGCATCAGAAAAAAAGTTGAGGATGAAAAAGTAAGTACAGTGTTTGTAAAACCTTGATTGCTAACAGTAGCTAGCCAATTTTGTTAGCTACCTTTAGCTTAGCTTACATCACAATGATGATCACCAAGCTTACTTACTGTACACAGTAGGGCTGGGCAATTAATCGAAACAAAATTGCGATATCGATTCATAGACCTATGCAATCTCATTTCTAAGTTATGACGATTTTTCTTTTATTAATAAAAATAATAATAATAATTTTTACTTTTTAAATGATTTTATTGAAGAAATAAGAATCGTGACAGAATCGTGATCTCAATTCTTAGAGAGAAAAATCGTGATTCACATTTTTGCAAGAATCGCCCAGCCCTAGTACACAGTTAAGTGTTTAATGAGAGATGGTAGATTTAATACACCAAGCTAACTTTACTCAGTGTTTAATGAGAGATGGTAGATGGAAATAACTTCTATGTTGCGATAACTTCTCTGTATCAAGTTTAAATGTGTTTGGGGGGGAAATGTCCAGGCTGCAAAGTAAGCAGTATGGTAGTAATAGCCTATCAGACCAATACATATGGAATTACTTCTTAGTCATTTTCCTTAATAGTTCTTTGCTGGTATGGCAACATATTAGATCCTATTGAAAGTGGTCTTAAAAGGGTCTTAAATGTAACCTGTTGAAACTTGCAGGAACCCTGTCCGTCACCATCCACCTTCAGTGAGACCATAACACCTGTCCATCATGAAGATGACGTGTCACCCACCTCTACAAGCAGCAGTATCACCACCACCACCACCACTAAAGGTTTGACCTCACAAGACCCTGCACTATGGCCAAGTGTCATAAGCCATACCCAACAATGTGGTATCAAGGGGACCAATACAGGTAAAAGATATTGTTTTCCACCAAAATCCAGCGAACATGGCTTCTGTATTCGGTTAGCACAGACTCAGTCTTCTGTTTGATATTATAAAAAAAAAATGATATGATGAATAAATGCCTCGTAGTTAAAGAAAGCTTGAATTTCGGACTTCTTTATTATTATTTTTTTTAATCTCTCCCGTCCTCCCCACATTTTGAACGCACCAGCCACCACTGACACAACATACATGTACAGATATACAGTACTGTTACATCCAGACATTTATGACATACAAGATATACAAATATACAGTACCGTTTAAGAGACAGCGTTTCTAAAAAGAGAATATATACATTTGAGGGGGAAGAAACTGTACATTGGAGGGGGTTGGGTGGGGGGGGGTTTGGACATTTACCTGGGCCAGTTTCGAATTGCAGCCTCCCGTAGGTGCTCTTTGAGTGTTAAGGTTTGTAATGCGACTCCAATTGCACGACACAGACAGGTATTCAGAGTTAGCCAAAACAAGGGTGTATTTATTAAACAACAGAAAAAGGCAACACTGTTCCTTTAAGGGTGAATTACACTAGAATCCAGGAATCATGAACAACAAAAAATGCAGCACTGTTCCTTTAAGGACAAATTTATGTGAAGAAAAACGAGTCCTCTCAAGGCAAAAACAAAACAACCAGAAGGCGATGAAAAAACAGAGTCAACGTAATAATGTCACGGTTCGGAGTGCCGTCAGTTAAGGACTCACCAGGGGGCAACTGCCGAACGGGCAATTCAAAAACACGGATCCTAGGAAAGAGAGCGAGCGCCCAGGGAAAACATCCATGGGATGGTGGGGAGCGATGCAACGTCTCACACAGGGACACGGGAGTATACGGCATGACCTCGCAACAAACAGAGGGAAGCCTGCCCATTTAAGCTCTCCAGGACGAGCAGATTGAAATTCCTCTCAGGTGCGTGACGAGCAAATCATCCTCAGGTGTGTGGTGCATGCAGTGCCCATCCAGCCCTCACATTGAGAGCGGTTTTTAAGGTGGGTAGGGATTCACATTATTTTACGGCTATGGGTAGGGCGTTCCACATTGTTGTGGCATAATTGCGAAACGTGTTTAGTCCCTTGTTTGAGCTGAATCTGGGTTGAACATGATTTGTGGAACTCCCTCTGGTGTTGTGGTCATGGTATTCACTGACCTTTGGGAAGCAAAAGAGATCTCAATGGGACTTCCTGGTTAAATAAAGGTTAAAAAAAAATCTTAGTGGTGTAGTGTATCTTGTAGACCAGGCCCATTGCAAGTTGCTGTACTCTGTCGTCTACTCTAAGCCATCCTAGGTTGTCAAAATGGGTAGGGGTGAGGTGGGTTTTAGGAGTAAGGTCAAGCAGTAGTCTGACCAGTTTGTTTTGTGATGTTTGTAATCTTGTTTTTAGTGCCTTCGAGGTGCTTTGGTACCATGAGGTGCAAGCATAGACGTGGTTTAGGTTTAGGTTTAGTCCATTGATCTAGTAATATTTGATGTCAATATCTTATATATCTGTGCACCCATTGTCTCCCCATGATGCAGGCTGTAGGACAGTCGGGCCTGGCGTCTCTATGTCTGTGTCTCTCTCTCCCTACATTTGGCTTGAGTGACCTGATGACCCCGTTGCTGCATCCCTCTTGATTTGTTGGGGCTGTGGCGCGGCCAGTCAGGGGAGGGGCAGATAAATCATATCCCTCCCTACATTCTCACTTACACACACACACACACACACACACACACACACACACACACACACACACACACACACACACACACACACACACACACACACACACACACACACACACACACACACACACACACACACACACACACACCTCCCTTCTCTTCCTTTGTCCATAAGGGGTATAAATGTCATCCCCGTGTCATCATTCTGTGCTAGGCTGAGCCCTGTGGAGGGCGAGTGTTCTTCTTCTCTGTGTGATCAACAATAAAGACTCTGTTTGAAATAGAACTTTGTCGCTTGTGAATCTGTCCATACTAACATCAATCCAAAGGACTTGGGTGGATTAATTCCCTTCAAATGGAGGCGCTGCTGAGATTGGTTTTTGGGCCAGCTGACCAGGACGGAACGAGAACTCCTGACATCAGAAGGAGGAAAGGAGACATGGAGAAGAAAAGAGATGGTGCAGAAGATCCAGACATTCACAACAGCTGTCTGTGGCGCGTCTGAATCAGGGGAGAGATGCCAGCAGCAGCCCCTCAGACGTCCGAGACGAGACCACCAGACGACCCTCGACCAGGAGACAGGCAGGAGGAGATGGAGGACAGGCCGGAGATGAAGAGAGGCAGACTGGAGGAGGAGGCAGCTAAGCAGCAGGGGCCAGACCGCTGCCCCATATCCCTTCCGCCCAGCGAGGCCAGGCACCGCAGATCATCTACGACGGGAGCAGGAGGAACGGAGGTGGGAGAGCACTGAGGCAGAGCTGAAGAGACGGTGGGCCAGCTGGGGAGAGGCGGAGAGGATAGTCCAAAGACACTGAGGCAGCAGACCAGAAGAGACACTTTTGCCTGTAGGACCGCACCTTGGAACGGGAACCAGCTCAGGAAGGAAACCCACGCCCTAGGAGACGGGACCAGGGGTGCACTGTGATAGAGGGGGGGTTGTATCCTATGGGTTAGGTGTACCTGAGTAAGGGGGGTCCAAAGGGGTTAGGGGTATTGTCTGAAAAGTTGCAAATCTGTGTCTCTCTCTTTCTTCTCTCTCTCTCTCTCTCCTGCTACCCCCCCCCCTCCCTATTTCTCTCTCTCTCTCTCCTCTCTGATCGTTGTTTATCCCTCCTGGTTTAGGTGTGATGCGTGTATTGGATGACAATCGACGGGTACAGATTCATCAATGAACTGTTGTGTTGACATATTTGATTTATATATATGATTTAGTTCATTGATCTAGTAATATTTGATGTCAATATCTTATATATCTGTGCACCCATTGTCTCCCCATGATGCAGGCTGTAGGACTGTCGGGGCCTGGCGTCTCTATGTCTGTGTCTCTCTCTCCCTACATCTGGCTTGAGTGACCTGATGACCCCGTTGCTGCATCCCTCTTGATTTGTTGGGGCTGTGGCGCGGCCAGTCAGGGGAGGGGCAGATCAATCATATCCCTCCCTACATTCTCACTTACACACACACACACACACACACACACACACACACACACACACACACACACACACACACACACACACACACACACACACACACACACACACACACACACACACACACACACACACACACACACGCACCCCTCCCTTCTCTTTCTTTGTCCATGAGGGGTATAAATGTCATCCCTGTGTCATCATTCTGTGCTAGGCTGAGCCCCGTGGAGGGCGAGTGTTCTTCTTCTCTGTGTGATCAACAATAAAGACTCTGTTTGAAATAGAACTTTGTCGCTTGTGAATCTGTCAGCTGGTCCATACTAATATCAATCCAAAGGACTTGGGTGGATTAATTCCCTTCAGTCGTAGTACCCTTGAATGAGTGCTCCTGCCAGAGTCTTCAGGGTATTCTTGTTTACCAGAGAGGAGATCCGGTACAGGAATCTAGTTCATTGGTTGACTTAGTTTTATTACATTGGATCCCATTTAGTCACAGGAAAAATTTGCCTCTAGGATGGAACCCAGGTAAGTAATTTCATCTTTCCTTTTCCTTGTCACCTTCACCTAATATGTTTTGATCTGGTCAGGTGCGCTGTCACCTAATATGTTTTGATCTGGTCAGGTGCGCTGTCACCTAATATGTTTTGATCTGGTCAGGTGCGCTGACACCTAATATGTTTTGATCTGTGTCTGGTTAGGTGTGCCGTCACGCGTCACCTAATATGTTTTCATCTGTCTGGTCAGGTGTGCCATCACCGAATATGTAATTTTTTGCATCTGTGTCTGGTCAGGTGCGCCGTCACCTAATGTTAATATATTTTCATCTGTGTCCACTGACCACTGACACACACAGTGGGGGATGTTTTAAAAATATATTTTTTGCTTCACCAAAAAATTTGGTCAGCAGCCGCCACTGGGGTGAATATATCGTGAGGGTGAATATATAGTGAGGGTGATTATATAGTGAGGGTGATTATATAGTGAGGGTGAATATATAGTGAAGGTGAATATATAGTGAGGGTGAATATATAGTGAGGTTGTTACGTGCTTCTCTGGCTAACGCCCTGTTCTCCATCAGACCAGAGCACTAACTGTGTGAACCCAGGACAGCCAGCACATTAGACGCACATGATGTCATCAACCATATGTGTGCGTGTGTTTGTGTGTTTGTGTGTGCTTAATGATGTGTTTATAGCAACCAAGCACTCTCACATGTAGCGTTTTTTACACACACACACATGCAGGCATGCATACATACATGTATGTGTACACACACATGGACACACACAACACACACACAAACAGTCTACCTTCTGTAGGAGACAATGACTTCATGGGGCGACAGTGGATCAGGAGGCAGAGTGTTCGTCTGGTAATTAAAAGGTTTGTGGTTCGATTCTGGCTACTCCCAGCAGCGTGTCAACGGGTCCTTGAGCAAGACCTTTAACAACTAACTGCTCCTGATGAGCAGGTTTGCACCTTGCATGGTTACCTCTGCTGTCGGTGTGTGTTTACGTGAGTGAATGGGTTATAAGTTATAAAGTGCTTCAGATAAAAGCGCTATATAGATGCAGTCCATTCATAACTACTGCCTGGTGGTGACACACACTTAACATTCCCTTCACATGTTACTGTACATGTTATAACTGCTGCCTGGTGACACACACTTAACATTCCCTTAACATGTTACAGTACATGTTATAACTGCTGCCTGGTGACACACACTTAACATTCCCTTCACATGTTACTGTACATGTTATAACTGCTGCCTGGTGACACACACTTAACATTCCCTTCACATGTTACTGTACATGTTATAACTGCTGCCTGGTGACACACACTTAACATTCCCTTCACATGTTACTGTACATGTTATAACTGCTGCCTGGTGACACACACTTAACATTCCCTTCACATGTTACTGTACATGTTCTCAAACGTTTTCATGTTAAGGACCCCACTTTGAGAGTTAATAGGCCACCCCTGGAGGTCCCCGGACCCCACTTTGAGAACCACTGTCCTTGAAAACCTTGATTTGATCAAACCAACACACTGATTGTGATTTATTCACAGAAATGAAGAATACGGAAGTGAGGTTTTTATACTGTATACTGTACATATTATTTACACAAACTATGTTCATATGTGTATGCGTTGGTGTGTGTGTGTGTGCATGCATGTGCGTTTGCATGTGTGTGAGTGTGTGTGTGTGTGTGTGTGCTTGCCGTCTTGAGTGTATTTGCTTATGTGTGTATATTGTTGTTTACTATGTAATCATTGTCTTACTGTACCATGTGCATATGTGTGTGTGTGTGTGTGTGTGTGTGTGTTTGTCAGGTGTCCAGTATCTCTCAGTGAGGATAGATGGTAGCCTCCATATAGAGAGAGTGATCTGCAATCTGCTTGGGTTGGATGTGTAAGTACTCATATTATGTGCATTACACAAACTAAAAACAGATATTGTCGGAATTACTAGAAGAATGAAACGTCACCACCTTTGGCTGATAGGGATTTATTAATTTCTTAGGATTTATTTTGGACTGGTCTAATACATGTTTACGGTTCTTAGATGGATCCCCCTGCTGCCTCCTCCTCCTCCTCCTCCTCCTCCTCCTCCTCCTCCTCCTCCTCCTCCTCCTCCTCCTCCTCCAGGGGTCACTGCAGGGCACCACAGGGAGTGGCATACTGGCTCATGTTAGGCAGGCCATGCATTATGCAGCAGCTTAGGGCACCGCGCTGGATCTCCATGTCCTTGTCTACAGTCCACCTGTCGCTGCTCTGGTCGTAGTGCTCCACGTTGGAGATGGTGGGGATGCCATTGTAGCCTCCGACCACGAAGAGCAGGCCGTCCAGCACCGCAATGCCAAAGTAGCTGCGGGGGGTGAGCATGGTGGGCAGGGCCCGCCAGGAGTCAGTCAAGGGGCTGTAGGCCTCCGCGCTACGCAGGTCGTTTTCATCGTCAAACCCTCCAACCTGAGGACAGGACACATGAGAGGAATGTTTTAGTATGTGGTTAACCCAGACAGACACTGTATTAATCCGCTTAGGGAAATGACGGCATCACAGCAGCATTGAAACAGGGCTGTACGTTAACTTTTTTTGCACATAGCACTGGTGCTACAGAGGTTGATAGTTTTGTAGCACAGGCCAAAATCTTGTAGCACAAGTATAAAACATGTTATATTTGTAACAGTCACAAATGTGCCTATTGTATTTGTGTTATTTAGTTGCAGTGCCATGTTTGGCTGTCATTTAGTATATCGCCATGTGTTATTATTACTATAATAGTAATACTCTCATATGCTATTTTCAATTAATATCATAAACAACATAAGGAATATTAGCATAATTTTGAGTGGACTGAAGGAATGAGTCAGCGTTAATAGTTTTAAATGCAAATAATTTATTGAAACATAGAAGTGGGGTTGGTTGGGACACACACACACAATGGGGGACCCTGATGTAAACAAGACAAACGTCTTTCTCTGGTCTGCATCCCCTTAACAATTGTGTGTATTGAGCCGTACTGTACTGTACCCATTCTGCAATCTGTTAAATAAAGTTTACATTCATTCATTCACACACACTGTTTCAACTCACCACCCCTGCATCATATTGTAGTCTAGTCTGTCTTCAAACTTCCACTCCTCTCGAATTTTTTTATATTTGAATATCAACATTATCTGTCCATCCTCAGTTTACTATAATATACTCCTGTCCTGAGTCCTGACTAGTGACTTCATCGTCTTTCCAAACGCACGCACGCACACACACACACACACAGGGGAGGGGAGAGAGTGCCCCCCCATTTCCCTTTCCACACTGTGTCTGCTGGCTCTGCCTGTGATCAGGATTAGCTTGTTAGCTTGCTAACGTTGTAGTGATTGTAATGGTACATAAACGTTAATTTCGGGCGATGTGCGCATAAAGGAATGGCGACGGTGCAAAGCATGTAGATGCATTTGACCCGTTGCGAGAAAAAAAAAACACCACGGACTTATTTCGGGACGTGTAGGCGCACTGCTGTGTTACGCAGCAGCAGTGCGCACCAACACGCTGCTCTGCTTGCAAGCACGGATAGGGCGGATATGACTCGTCGAGTTGTCACGGAGTTTTTTCAAAATAAGAGTATCATATGCACCTGAATGTTGCTAGCTGTCGAGCCTAGTTATTATAGCTGGAGCTGCGCGTGGGCAGAAATGAGACCCGCTACAGGATTTTCAAAATAAGAGTATCTATATGAACCGAATCCCTATCGCACCAGTGCTAGTGAAGTAAATCCATTCATCGCACAGACCGCTGTTGCTGTAGCACGTGCGATATATATCTCGCACTGTACAGGCCTGATTGAAAGTCAAATGATACATATCTATAAAAATATATAGTATAAAGCATTTGTCTCCGTGTGCACCTACCACATAGACTTGTCCTCCGTACGCAGCGACTCCCACTCCGCTACACCTGCTGCTCATGGGGGCGATCAGAGTCCACTGGTCGGTGTCTGGGCTGTAGCACTCAGCTGTGAGCAGAATATCTGCGTCATTGGAGCCACCACAGATGTAAACCTGTAATAAGAAAGAATATTCTAATTTAGTTTATATATTCCATTTTATTTCATTCTACTTTAATTGTCTGTTAATGTTGATGCACCAAAGGACCCAGACACATCTTTTGTATGTGGAAGCTTACTTGGCAATAAAGACATTTATGATTTCTGATCTAATGTTCCTTGTGTTCATCTACCACCTTGTGTCCCTCAGTTCCACCCACCTTGCCCTGGAGGGCTGCTGCCCCTGCAGCGATCCTGTGCTCCAGCATGGGTGAGATCACTGTCCACTGGTTGGTTTCAGGCTCATAGCGCTCAGCGGTGTTCAGATGCACGTCTCCGTCGTACCCTCCCATGGCGTAGATACAGCCGCCCAACACAACCACACTGAGTTGACTGCGGCGTGAGTGCATGGGAGCGGCCTGCAGCCAGCTGTGAGTGACAGGGTTGAACCTGCACACACTGCTGAGACTCTCTAGGCCGTTTAAGCCGCCGACGCAGTAGACCAGACCGTGGAGATAAGCGGTGTCGTGGAAGGCCCGGGGACTCTCCGCCTCAACGCTCACATCCATCCATCCACCGGCTCGGATATCGTAAGCCTCCATGCCATTGGTCATGCTGCCGCCACTATAGCCTCCGATGGCCAATAGGACCTCCTGTGGCAGGCGTGGGCGGATCAGGGGGTTTGGGAGCCTGTCGGAGCCAGGGGGGTTCAGGACGCTGAGGAGGAGGGGCCTGCAGTCATGGCTGTCCCTCACCATAGGGTTCTTCTGGACGTTGTTCAGGAAGTAGTCAGGCCTCATCAAGCCCATGCGAACCTGGGAAGAGACAAGCAAGTACAACTTAGACAGCGGTTGTAGACGGTTTCACTGGAATTCTGTTGCTAGGGAACTGTTTGGACCCAAATGTTTGAGAACCACTGAACTTCAAGTTCAAGTTCAAGTTTCTTTATTAGTTGTCATACAGAAGTACAGAATACTTTTATACAAAATGCTTCTTTCTGTTACGCTCCAGAGACTGTGCTAGGCAAAAAAGATAAGTATAAAATAAGTATAGCAAGTATAAAATAGAAGTCAAGTACGTAGACAAAAATGTTCAGTATATACATATATACAATGCTCAATGTAGAGTAGAAGTAACTGAGTTACCATACAATATACTATACAGTGCAAAGGATGAGGTACAATTTAGGTACAATTTACAGTAAGGTGTAATGAGGTATGGGTTGTAGTGCAAATTCTTTACCAATAAATATAAAGTGTGCTTAGGTGTTCTAAAGTGGTTAAAGTGGTTGCTGCAGTGAGTTGTATGTTTAAAGTGAGTGTGTGCGTGTGGATGTGTGTGCTGTGAGCTGTGAGTGCATTTGATGGTTGTTACATAATATTGTTATTGTTCGTTGAGCATCCTGATGGCCTGGGGATAGAAGCTTCTTCTGAGTCTCTCTGTGCTTGCTATGAGACTCCAGTATCGCTTGCCTGACCGCAGCAGTTCAAAGAGGCAGTTGTTTGGGTGGCTCGAGTACTAGGGTACTAGGGAACCTAGTGTTGTTTTAATGTAATGCACAGTAATACAATTAGTTACATTGGGCAGCAGCAAAGGGATGTGCGTTTTACGCTCCTCGCAGGAGTGGTCGATCCAACGGAGGACAGCCTCGAACACCGTCTCCTCGTTCTTCACGTTCAGATCATCCCTCTCGATGATGTCCACCAGTTGCTGCAGGGACAGCTCCACAAACTCCTGTGAGACGCGCAGCATCTCCTCAAAGTGACACACGATGAAGAGATAGGCCTTGCGCCTCAGGTCAGGGCAGTAGTAGATTTCCGCTAATCTCCAGATGCTGACACAGTTTTCCAGAGACAGCTGGCCTTCTAGGGAGTCACAGCACGCACCTACTATGCCAGTGACGAGAAGCTGGTCTGCAGCCACCAGAAGCTCCACCACGTTCTCTGCTGTCACTGGCACAAAGCGTGTGTAGGCGTACTCTATGATGAGCTGCATCATACCCGGGGACACCCCAGGGATACTGTAGACTGGGTTCTCTGAGTCACTCAACTCCATTAGAGTGAAGAGGTTTCTGTGGGATGCAGAGTATAGAGATATCTGATTATGAGTAAACATAAGCAACATTCTGTCCTGTGTACTAATATATTTTCACTGTAGAAGTATAGTATATTTTCATAGTAGAAGTACAGTATATCTTTTCACAGTAGAAGTATAGTATATTCATAGTAAAAGTACAGTATAGTATCTGTTTACAGTAGAAGTACAGTATATTATCTGTTTACAGTAAAAGTACAGTGTAGTATCTTTCTACAGGAGAAGTACAGTATAGGGTCTTAGCACAGTCAAAGTACATTATTCAAATCAAATTAAGTCATTGAAGCGTCTAGATGACGGACACATCCATCCCTACCAAGCTAACCTGAACCAAGATAATCGTACCTGAAATAGGTGCTGCAGCAACACAGGATGGCCTTGTGGGCGTTAAACTCAGTGCTGTTTACTTTAATAACCACATCACAGAACCTTCCCTCCAGACGCAGGTCATTAACACTTTCTATGCCACTCACGAGTTTTCTCGGAATTATTAATATTCCGTTGAAAGCCACTCACGAGATTTCTCGGAATTTTATTTATTTATTTTTTTAGCGATCTGAAATCATATTGCATCACGCGAGCCTACCCTAGTCTACCCGAGAGCCGCCGGCGATCAGATGTGGAAAAAAGCGCCCCCTATCGTCTCCCAGATGACATAAGGGATTTTGGAATGGACTCAATGAAAATGGATGAAGGAAAAAATCCTGTACTCCACATTTTCCAGTCCACTGATGCAGCCGGGGTTACCACAGTTCATTATGGATCCTCTGAGCGCCGCGGATCATGAATTCTACTGTATGCACGTTAGATCTATACACTTATCGATTTTTTCGAATGGTGATCAGGAATTGGAATATACCAGTTGGATACCATCTGATGTCAGGTAAGGAATCTATGTTATCAGTGTTAGGATAATCAGACTCATTTTGATGAAGATATAAGCTGTTTTGTGAAATGTGCTCTATCGGTTTTACTGAAAAAACCATGAGGAAATGAACAAGGCTATTATCAGCGTGCGGCTCGAATGGGCGTGCGTGTACGTATAATATTGATCATCTAGCGTTTATTTGAAAACGATTCATAAATAGGCCGACAAATATCAACGTTCTGGAATATTCCAGTAAAAGACGATTGTCACTGAATGGCCCACAATGGGCTGTTTTTTACCTCAAAACGGGTGCTTTTCAAAATGCTCTCAAACGGAAATGAAGCGATAAAAAACCAATCTGCCTTGACAGCACTGACTGGAAAAGGATTCTTTGATAAGCGACGGGCAGATTAGACACATAGCCATAATTTAAAACATAGATTAGGCGATATTAACGTTAACATTAAAGTGGATGGTGGCATTCAAGTGCTAACTCTGGCGCCACCTGGTGGCACTGAAAGTGTTAAGGATTGTACAGAACATGGCACCTGTTTTCGTTTCCATGTGGTGAATTTTTTAATTATCTACAGAATGCAGGCTTCAATCTACTTGTTTAGTCGATCTGTTCAGTCCTGTTCCAAAATGTGCAATGATACTGAGATACTGAGATGAGATTTTATGCTTAAAAACTGAAGATTACGTTCTGACATCGTGACATTCTGTTATGACATCATGACATTATGTTGACATTCTGTTAGGGCTGTCTTAAATACTTCTAAGCTTCGAAGCTTCGTTCAATGGGCATGGGATTCGAATATGAAAATAAAATTCAAACATATTAAAAAAAAAAAAAAAAAATTAATTTTTCTTTTTTTGCAAAATCAACTCTGCCTCTCTTTGTTAACTACAACAAGCAATGCTGTTTGTTATTTAAGATGAGGTCGCACTGACAGATTTGTATTCATTGTGCTGCTTTTATAAAGCCTTTCATGAAGACAAAGTGTTTTGTTTGTCTAAGATTTTAAAAGGTTTAAACTTTACAGCACTGACAAAGTTGAACAAAGTGCCCTACAAGTCCAACAACATAAAAAAAATATATAATAATAATAATAAAAATGTTTTGTATTTATTATTTTTTTTTTTTTTTATCATTAAAGTAGAAGTACAGTATAGTGTATTTTTACTAACCAAACTGAACCAAGATAAACGTACCTGAAATAGGTGCTGCAGCAACACAGGATGACTTTGTGAGCGTTAAACTCAGTGCTGTTGACTTTAATAACCACATCACAGAACCTTCCCTCCAGACGCAGCTCATTAAGGATTGTACAGGACATGGCACTTGTTTCCTTTTCCATGTGGGGATTTTAAAATGGTATCTACAGAATATATTCAAGCTTACAGACAAGTAGCCAGACACAACAAGTGCACTTGCCTTCTGATATCTGAGATCTTCTGAGAGAATTGTAGAATAGATACACAAATGTTCTCGAATGTTCTATTATGACATCATACTGTGACATCACAACGGAACATCATACTGTGACATCATACTGTGACATCTATTTGAATAATATAAATAATATGTATGATATAATATAATGTAATGTTATATATTATAATATAATGTAATATAATAATAAAGTATAATATATTTAGTTCCCATTTGAATAATATAGACATGTCTAAAAACATGACATTCTTTAAAGTCTTAAAATAAAATAAATTTAATTTAATTAAAATAAATGTAAAATAATAATAACTTTATTTATATAGCACCATTCATACAGATTGCAGCTCAAAGTGCTTTACACAAAAAAAATTACAAAATGATACAACTTTTTTTAATTTTTTTTATTAAATAATAAAGACATTAAAATGATATAAACGGGAATAAAACAACTAGATAAGATAGTAAAAATGGCTAAATAAGACAAACAGTAAGACAATAACATAAGACAATAACACAAGACAGTAAAAAAATTACAAATACAATATTAATAAAGACCGAAAACTTAAATACTTAAAATAATAAAATAGCTAAATTATATAGTAAACAATAATAAAAAAATGTATAACAGTAAAATAAGACATTAATAAATAACAAATAAAATGATTAAAAAACCTACATAAAATAACGATACAAAGTACAAATAATAGAAATAAAGAAAAATATGCATCCTGATGCATTCATCCTGATCTCAGGTGACTTTAACCATGTCAGCCTTGCCTCCCATCTAACTGGCTTTGTACAGTATGTTAATTGCCCCACAAGAGAGAACAACACACTTGATCTGCTGTATGCAAATGCCAGGGAAGCATATACTGCCACAGCACTCCCACCAATTGGCAGATCAGATCACAATTTGGTTCAAACCCTGTGTGCAGAGGCAGCCTGTAACCACTCGGACATTTAGGAAATGGACACCAGAGGCCAGCGAGTCCCTGAGAGCCTGCTATGAGTGGACAGACTGGGATGTACTGCAGGACACAGACGGGAATAAGGGGACCTTGGACATTGACAGGAAGGCTGACTGTAGCACCAGTTACCTGACCTTCTGCAGGGACATGATTGTACCAGCAAGGACTGTGCACTGTTTTCATAACAACAAGCCCTGGATCACCGCTGACCTTAAGAGGCTTGTTAATGAGAAAAAGGCGGCATTCAGGAAGGATGACATGGAGAGGCGCAAGCATGTGCAACGGGAATTAAAGAGGAGTCTGAAGCAGGCCAAGGAGGACTATAAGAGGAAGGTGGAGAGGAAGCTGCAGCACAACAACACCAGAGAGGTGTGGAGGGGAATGAAAACCATCACCGGCCTATGAGCAGGTAAACTGCCAGGCAGAGGGTGATGTGGACAAGGCCAACGAGTTTAACCAATTCTACAACCGGTTTGACACGGCAGCCAGGGCTCGCTCTGCCCCTGTTGACCAGGCCACACCAACCCCCCCTACCACCTCTCCAGCGGCAGCTCCTCCCCCTGCACCATCTCCTCCTCACTGCTGCAACCACAACTCTGCAGTTGCGCCCCCCTGGCCCCACCCTCTGTCACCTAGCCCCCCCCCCCCCCCCCCCTGTGACCTAGTCCCGCCCCTGTCACCTGCCTCCCCCCCTGTGTCACCCAGCCCCCCCCCCCCCCCTTGTCCCTCACAGTAGATGAGGTGAGGGCGGAACTAAGGAAACTGAGTCCAGGAAAGGCGGCTGGCCCGGATGGCGTGTGTTGGAGGCTGCTGAAGCTCTGTGCAGACCAACTGGCTGCGGGACGTGAGGGTGCCGGTCCTGTGGAAAACATCATGTCTTGTGCCGGTACCCAAAGCTGGGCGCCCGGCCGAGCTCAACGACTACAGACCGGTGGCCCTCACGTCACACATCATGAAGACACTGGAGAGGCTGCTTCTACACCATCTGAGGCCACAGACTGAACACGCCCTTGACCCCCTGCAGTTTGGGTATCGGGAGAGCATCGGGGTGGACGACGCGGTCCTCTACATGCTCCACCGGGCCTACTCCTACCTGGATGAGCCGGGGAGTTATGTTAGGATTATGTTTTTAGATTTTTTGAGCACTTTTAATACCATTCAACCTCCCATACTTGAAGACAACCACAGGAAGATGGGGGTGGATCCCTCCTTCACTTCCTGGATCACGGACTACCTGACAGGACGGCCACAGTTTGTCAGGCTGGGGAAATGCGTCTCTGGAACAGTGGTGAGCAGCACCGGGGCCCCGCAGGGGACCGTCTTGGCTCCTTTCCTGTTCACTCTTTACACATCGGACTTTAGCTACAACAGTGAGTCCTGCCACATCCAGAAATACCCTGATGACACAGCTATTGTGGCGTGTGTGAGGAGTGGGCAGGAGAGGGAGTACAGGGACCTGGCAGGAGCCTTCGGTGCCTGGAGTGAGGAAAATGGCCTCCTTCTGAACACCTCCAAGACCAAGGAGATGGTCATAGACTTCAGGAGATGTAAGCCCCCCCTTTATCCAGTCAACATAGGAGGGAAAGACATCGAGATGGTGGAGTCCTACAAATTCCTGGGTGTGCACCTGGATAACAAACTGGACTGGTCTCTGAATACTGATGTCCTCTACAGGAAGGCACAGAGCTGGCTGTTTTTTCTGAGAAGGCTCAGGTCGTTTGGTGTGTGCAGTGACATGCTGTACATGTTCTACCAGTCAGTGGTGGCAAGCATTGTTTTTTATGCTGCAGTCTGCTGGGGAGGCAACATGTCAGCCAAGAACACCGGGCGGTTGGACCGGCTGGTAAAGAAGGCTGGTTCAGTCCTTGGCAGGAGGGTGGACCCACTGGGGGTTGTGGTGGAGAGGCGCACATGGAGCAAGCTGCAGGCCATCATGAGCAATGACAGCCACCCTCTCCACCACACCCCGACAGGACAGAGGAGCAGTCGCAGATTAGATGTCCTCTCTGCGCTTGACCCATCCTGTTGTGTGTGTGTGTCCCCCCCCCCCCCCCCCCAAGGGCAGCCAGGAGCAGACCCGGGGACCAATCCAAGTGCTCCTGACCGTCTTCGCCAGGGACGCGACAGTGTTAGCGATCTGTTCTGCATGTTTTTCCATTGGGGTTATCTCTTATTCTGGAGGGGAAACCCTTGCGAGCACGGGGGAGAACATGCAAACTCCAAACAGAAAGGCCCGGGAGATACCCCACCTGGGTACTTAGCAACCCGGCAACCTGGTCGCCAAGCGGGAATCGAGCCCAGGACCTTCATGTTGCGAGGCAACAGTGTTAACCAGATACAAACTATTCACTTCAGACAGATTTTAAGTATCCAAATATTGATGAATACTGTGTGGGGTGAATATATAGT
>NC_140170.1:7924960-7927460 GCF_963971535.1 Notolepis coatsorum | reverse complement strand
CACACACACACACACACACACACACACACACACACACACACACACACACACACACACACACACACACACACACACACACACACACACACACACACACACACACACACACACACACACACATCCTCCTTTCCTCAGCAAATGGACCCTCTTCCTTTACATTCAGCGTCAGGCAGTGAGCTATTATAATTCCTGGATGAACTCATCATCAGCGGAGCACAATGCGGTGTTCGCTACACGGAGCTCAGCGGGCGAGATCAACATCTGAAATGTCAGTGTCTAACCCGCGTCTCTCCCCCGGCCTCTTCCATTCACCGGACGCCGCTGACCTTTGCCCTCTGAAAGTGCGCCCCACTACAAGACATGACATTTTAACTTCCTTTAAAAGAAACAAAACTGTGGAATTTTCATGAACATGATTCACGGAGTCAGTCGGGCCCAAAACAAATCATGGCTGACCTTAGAAAAAAACACTGAAGAGGAATATTTTCTTGACAAAAGGCCAAACATTTTTGTTTAATTTTCTGATCGGTATGAGAGATGACATTCGATCTGAAATGTATGCATGGGAACAACGACTGTTACCATGGTGACAAGTAGATGACTGTACTGTCTGTATGTACTGTACGTTTTTTCTCTATCATCCATTCTCTGTATCATTCATGTTCAGAGCACTTTGAACCAGTAAGCTGTCAACACAGTCTTTCAGAAAACATTATATGTACATTATATGTACATTATACAATACATATATTATAGAGATATAAGTAAATGGAAGATTGCTCCACTTCTACAAGGCCCATTTGCATGTTCTTGGTATCTAGGGACATCTATGGATCTCAGGGAATGAATTCCCAGTGTCAGGATTATTGTGTATGTTACTATGCTTGAGTAAATTGTAATGAACCAAAGGAGAATATCAATTATTATTATTTAAATAGTTTCCTCATCATTGACGGTGAATAACACCATGCTAACAATGACCAGAAGTGGAAATGGAATATGTCATTGTACATTTTCATAAATACATGATTTTATTACTTATGGATATAACATAACATTACATTAACATTTACATTTACATTTACATTTAGTCATTTAGCTGAACGCTTTTATCCAAAGTGACTTACAGGTTCTGAAGGACAAGTCAACAGGAAGGAAGGGTACGACTCCATCAGCTGAGTAACAATGTTCATCAAACAGTGTTGAAACCTGGGTGCTGCAGTGTTGAGTGCATAGACTTACTTACTTACTTACTTACTTAC
This sequence comes from Notolepis coatsorum, assembly GCF_963971535.1. Taxonomy (NCBI): domain Eukaryota; kingdom Metazoa; phylum Chordata; class Actinopteri; order Aulopiformes; family Paralepididae; genus Notolepis; species Notolepis coatsorum. The sequence continues at coordinate 7,926,198 of NC_140170.1, read as the reverse complement.
TTACTTACTTACTTACTTACTTACTTACTTACTTACTTACTTACTTACTTACTTACTTACTTACTTACTTACTTACTTACTTACTTACTTACTTACTTACTTACTTACTTACTTACTTACTTACTTACTTACTTACTTACTTACTTACTTACTTACTTACTTACTTACTTACTTACTTACTTACTTACTTACTTACTTACTTACTTACTTACTTACTTACTTACTTACTTACTTACTTACTTACTTACTTACTTACTTACTTACTTACTTACTTATGCCTTTTACCCCGTTTGGGGCATAGGCCGTCAACAAGGGTTCTCCAAGCATCCCGATCCTGAGCCAACCTCTCAAGCTGGCCCCAGGTGTGTCCCATCTTCTTGGCATCATCTTCCAAGTCTCTGCGCCAGGTGTTTCGTGGTCGGCCTCTCTTTCTTTTCCCTTGGGGGTTCCACCTGAGAGATTGTCTTGTGATGTTCATAGAAGTAAAGACATATTAGTTTAGTAGGAAGAGAGCATGGTAGTATAGGACAGTAAGAAGTTTAGTGTTTTTGCTTTATTTATTTATTTTTCTTCAGATATTGATTGAAGAAGTGTGTTTTTAGTCGACGGCAAAATATTGGTCAGGATTCGGCTGTCTCCTCACTGGTGGGAAGTACATAGCGTACATAACGTACAATATAATATGTATACTTTCGCGATCCAGAGTGAAAGAAGACATCACTTCAGAAACCATGGCAACTGACGCTGCGATCCCATTGGAGGAAAAAGTCTTAGGGGGGGTTGTTGTGGGTGGATGGAGGGGGCAGCGGGGGGGGGGGGGGGGGGGTGCATCTAATCACTCACGGTACGGCCAGTATGTGCGTATATATATATATCGCAGCGCGCGGTGGTCATGTATATTTCATGGGCAGCATGTATGTTTAACACAGCCTGTGTATACCATATGTGGGCATGATGTATGGATACTGACAACAGGCCTTGACATTATATGCACAATTACTCTTCCGCCCTGCCTGTAAATCCTCGCCGGTGAGCGCGTCGTAAGCAAGGAGGAGGCAGGGTGTCTGCCGAGGGGGGAGGGGGAGAGAGGGGGGGGCGGCACAAGGTCAAAGCTATTGTGGACTTCATTTCGTGGCTTTATACGGCTGACGTGGACCGGGAATCCATTTGTCTGGGAATGTGTATTTCATGGAGATGAGGTGCCATGCCATTCCCAGTGTGAAGGAGTCGAGGTGGAG
>NC_140170.1:7882833-7924760 GCF_963971535.1 Notolepis coatsorum | reverse complement strand
GGGAATAGGATATGACCTGGTTTAGGGTAAGGGGTGAAGGGGTAGTGCATAGGATATGAACCTGGTTTAGGGTAAGGGGTGAAGGGGTAGTGCATAGGATATGAACCTGGTTTAGGGTAAGGGGTGAAGGGGTAGGGAATAGGATATGAACCTGGTTTAGGGTAAGGGGTGTAGGGGTAGTGAATAGGATATGAACCTGGTTTAGGGTAAGGGTGAAGGGGTAGTGAATAGGATATGAACCTGGTTTAGGGTAAGGGGTGTAGGGGTAGGGAATAGGATATGAACCTGGTTTAGGGTAAGGGGTGAAGGGGTAGTGAATAGGATATGAACCTGGTTTAGGGTAAGGGGTGTAGGGGTAGTGCATAGGATATGAACCCAGTTTAGGGTAAGGGGTGTAGGGGTAGTGCATAGGATATGAACCAGTTTAGGGTAAGGGGTGTAGGGGTAGTGCATAGGATATGAACCCAGTTTAGGGTAAGGGTGTAGGGGTAGTGAATAGGATATGAACCCAGTTTAGGGTAAGGGGGTAGGGGTAGTGAATAGGATATGAACCCAGTTTAGGGTAAGGGGGGTAGGGGTAGTGAATAGGATATGAACCCAGTTTAGGGTAAGGGGGGTAGGGGTAGTGAATAGGATATGAACCCAGTTTAGGGTAAGGGGTGTAGGGTTAGTGAATAGGATATGAACCTGGTTTAGGGTAAGGGGTGTAGGGGTAGTGAGGCAGAGTGAGGCAGAGTGAGGCAGAGTGAGGCAGAGTGAGCAGAGTGAGGCAGAGTGAGGCAGAGTGAAGCAGAGTGGGGCTGGCAGGGCTCTCATAATAGCAAATCAATGTAGGGAATCTAAAAAGGCGGTTCAGCCTAAATGGCAGCATTGCCCTTTGACCTCTTATCAGCACCCAATCACAGGCAATCAGGCCCCTTTTAAAGGCTGATTTAACCCTGATGAGCTCCGAGCGAGATGGACCCAGACACTATGATGCATATACACACACAAACGCACACACACACACGCGCACACACACACACACACACACACACACACACACACACACACACACACACACACACACACACACACACACACACACACACACACACACACACACACACACACACACACACACACACACACACACACACACACACACACACACAATGCACACGTACACAGACAAACACACACGTGCGCAGTCAAACGTGTATGCCTCACAAAGATGCACTGTGAGTGCACAAACACACACACACACACACACATACACACTATAAACACTTAAATACCTAACAGAGGCTGCCTCAATCACTCATAGAAACACACACACTCACACACAATGCATAACACAACACACACACAAACAGTAAGCATGTGCCTGTACACACACACACACACACACACACACACACACACACACACACACACACACACACACACACACACACACACACACACACACACACACACACACACACACACACACACACACACACACACACACACACACACACACACACACACACAGCATACACACAAACACACACAAACAGTATGCATGTGCCTAGACACGCACACTCACTCACACACACACACACACACACACACACACACACACACACACACACACACACACACACACACACACACACACACACACACACACACAGCATACACACAAACACACACAAACAGTATGCATGTGCCTAGACACGCACACTCACTCACACACACACACACACACACACACACACACACACACACACACACACACACACACACACACACACACACACACACACACACACACACACACGCGCGCACACACACACACACACACACACACACACACACACACACACACACACACACACACACACACACACACACAATGCATGAACACAAACACACACAAACATGTGCATACTGGGGGACCCTGATGTAAACAAGACAAACGTCTTTCTCTGGTCTGCATCCCCTTAACTATTGTGTGTCTTGAGCCGTACTGTACCCATTCTGCAATCTGTTAATAAGTTTTCACTCATTCATTCATTTGTCTTTCTTTCTTTCTTCTTTCTTTCTTTCTTTCTTTCTTTCTTTCTTTTCTTTCTTTCTTTCTTTCTTTCTTTCTTTCTTTCTTTCTTTCTTTCTTTCTTTCTTTCTTTCTTTCTTTCTTTCTTTCTTTCTTTCTTTCTTTCTTTCATTCATTCATTCATTCACTCACACACACAGCATGTGCCTGGAGTCCTGGGGCAGGGGGTGCACAGGGGCAGATGGGGGGGGGGGGGGGGGGGGGGCAGGGGGCACAGGCTATAATTAAAGGATTATATTGAGGTGCACGACGCAGTAGAAGAGTCGTCCACAGAGCACAGATTGACCACCGCAATGAAACCTATCACTGGGAAGAGACAGAGAGAGAGAGACACTGAGACATGGTGTGTGTGTGTGCGAGAGAGAGAGAGAGAGAGAGAGAGAGAGAGAGAGAGAGAGAGAGAGAGAGAGAGAGAGAGAGAGAGAGAGAGGGGGGGGGAGAGAGAGAGAGAGACAGAGAGAGAGAGAGAGAGAGAGAGAGAGAGAGAGAGAGAGAGAGAGAGAGAGAGAGAGAGAGAGAGAGAGAGAGAGAGAGAGAGAGAGAGGAGAGAGAGAGAGGAGAGAGAGAGAGAGAGATAGAGAGACAGAGACAGAGAAAGAAAGGGAGAGAGAGAGAGAGAGAGAGAGTGAGGAAGAAAGGTCTTGCACATGATGAAACGTTTTAGTGTTAGTTAAATAGTTAGTACATAGTTAAAGATTCAAGGCGCTTCAGCTGACACAGAACGAAGTGGCCTGATCTCCGACCTCCAACAAGGCAGGCCACATCACCCCACTTCTTAGAGAACCACACCATCCTCTTCAAGGTCCCTGACCTGCTGTACCGTGCAGAGATGAGAGCGGCTCCCTCCTACCTCCAGGTCAATGGTCTCTAACAACACACCCTCAAGAACACTACACTCTGCATCTTCTAACTACACACCCTCAAGACCCCTACGCTCTGCTGCATCTTCTAACTAACTAAAAAAAAAAAAAAAAAAAAAAGATGGCGCCGCTACGACCGGCTGCCTGTCTGTGCGCTCCGTCGAGACTGTGCATACTTTTGTTAATATTTATAGTTTTAAGAGTTTTGTCTGTACCAACAGTAGGTGCATTTAATGTGTATGACCGTCAGTCACTTATAGACATTGGATTACGGGAAACTTACCGACTGGATTACTCTCTGGATCAGCTCTCTGAACCGCAACAATGGCCCGTTGAGATCTTGAGGACATCAGGACCGGATCTCGCCCCCAGGGACAAAGGACCCAGACGGCGAGGAAAGAGAGCTGGAGTCCGTAACAGGCTGAGAACCAGGCGGCACAGGACACCACTACCCAGTATATTGCTAGCCAATGTACAATCAATAGACAATAAACTAGACGACATCCGAGCAAGGATTCAATTCCAGAGAGACGTTAGGGACTGTAACGTTCTCTGCTTCATCGAGACGTGGCTGGCGCCAGAAGTCCCAGACCACGCCATCCAACCGGCCGATCATTTCTTCATTCACCGCAAGGATAGAACAGCAGAATCCGGTAAACAACGTGGAGGAGGTATTGCCTTCATGTTGAACAAAAATTGGAGTGACCCAACTAACGTGAAGGAATTATCCAACCACTGCTCCCCAGAACTGGAATATATAACCATCAAGTGTCGTCCTTTCTTCCTCCCGAGGGAGTTAACGGCGATCGTCCTGGTCGGAGTGTATATTCCACCGCAAGCCAGCAACAAGGTTGCGCTCTCCAGACTACACGACGAGGTAAATAGAATCCAAGAGGCGAATGTTAACGCCGCCATTTTAGTTCTGGGAGATTTCAATAGCGCCAATCTGAGAAAGGTATTGCCCGACTTCTATCAGCATGTGACTTGCAACACCAGAGGCGGTAACATCCTAGATCACTGTTACACGCAATTTAAAGGTGGCTACAAGGCTCATTCTGATAGTGGCTTCGGTAAGTCAGATCACGCATCAATTTTTCTTTCACCGAAGTACAGACAGAGAATTAAAAGTACTCCCGTAGTCTCGCGAGAGGTGCAGAAATGGGATGTGACGTCAGAGGATACGATCCGGTCAGTGTTTCACAACACAGACTGGAATGTGTTCCGCGACACAGATAACATTAATGCCTACACGGAGACAGTGCTGGACTATGTTTGTACTAGGGTGAAAGAAACAATCCCCACTACCAAAATGAAAGTTTACCCAAATCAAAAACCCTGGGTAGACAAATCCGTCCGTGAAGCTCTGAGAGAGCGCACCAAAGCATACAACGACGGCCTAGAGGCAGGCAACATGAATGACCACAAGGTGGCGCGATACAACGTAAGGAGGACTGTGTCAGAGGCCAAACGACGCTACAGGGATAAAATTGAACTCCAGTTTGAACAAGCTGACTCTAGAGCTATGTGGCAGGGGCTCAAAACGATGACAGACTACAAAGGCGCCTCCCTCAAACTGAACAGTGACATCTCCTTAGCAAATGACCTCAATACCTTCTATGCGAGGTTTGATGCTGGTAATAACAACACCAGCTCACAAGCCTCGGCAATGGGGGGGGGGGGGGTCGGCTGCTGATGGAGGCGCAGTGTTCAGGGTAACAGAGCATGAGGTGAGGCGGACCTTTAAAAAAGTGAATATCAGGAAGGCAGCAGGTCCAGACGGCATCCCCGGCCGCGTCCTAAAAGTCTGTGCCGACCAACTGGCCCCAGTATTCACTGACATATTTAACCTGTCCTTAGAACAGGCTGTCATCCCCACCTGCCTGAAGAAGTCCACTATTATCCCTGTACCCAAAAAATCCAAGCCTGCTTGCCTCAACGACTACCGCCCTGTAGCTCTCACCTCCATAGCCATGAAGTGCTTCGAGAAGCTAGTAAAGGGCTACATCTGCTCCTCCCTCCCCATCAACATGGACCCCCTGCAATTTGCATACCGCCCCAACAGGTCCACGGAGGACGCCATATCCCATGTGCTGCACACAGCAGCATCACACCTGGACAAGAGGCAGGGGAACTATGTGAGAATGCTATTCATCGACTACAGCTCGGCATTCAATACCATAGTCCCCTCCATACTCATAGCCAAGCTCAGGGACCTGGGCTTGGGCTATGACCTCTGCCAGTGGGTCTTGGACTTCCTGACTGGCAGACCCCAGGTGGTGAGAGCAGGCAACTGCACCTCCTCATCCATCACCCTCAACATAGGGGCCCCCCAGGGCTGTGTTCTGAGTCCCCTCCTCTACTCCCTGTACACACACGACTGTGTGGCTCAGCGGAGTAGCAATACAATCGTCAAATTTGCTGACGACACAGTGGTGGTGGGCCTGATCTCTGCCAACGACGAGAGGGCCTACCTGGAAGATGTCAAGGTCCTGGCGGGATGGTGCCAGGAAAACAGCCTCTCCCTGAACGTCAGCAAAACAAAGGAGATGATTGTGGACTTCAGGAGGTCGGGGGTCAAGGACTACAGCCCCCTCAGCATCGACGGGGCACCGGTTGAGAGAGTCAACAGCTTTAAGTACCTCGGAGCCTACATATCCGAGGACTTGACATGGACCACACACATTAACAGTGTTGTGAAGAAGGCACGACAACGCCTCTACTTCCTCAGGCGCCTAAGGAAGTTCCAAGTCAGCCAGAAGATCCTTAAGAACTTCTACTCATGTACAATAGAGAGCATCTTGACCGGCAACATCACCTCCTGGTTTGGGAATAGCACTGCACAAGACCAAAGCAGACTACAAAGAGTGACACGTTCAGCCGAACGCACAATTGGAGGGGGGCTCCCCACCCTCCAGAACATTTACTACAAGCGTTGCAAGGGCAAGGCTAAGAGAATCATTAAAGACTCCAGTCACCCGAACAACTGCCTCTTTGAACTGCTGCGGTCAGGCAAGCGATACAGGAGTCTCAAGGCGAGCACAGAAAGACTCAGAAGAAGCTTCTATCCCCAGGCCATCAGGCTGCTAAACGAACAATGAATGAACACTACACAACAACAACCACCAAACGCACATAGCACACACATCCACACGCACACACTCACTTTAAACAAACACACTGTAGCACCCACTCCACACACTTATAGCACACACCCACTTTAAACAAACACACTGTAGCACCCACTCCCCACACTTTATATTTATGGATGAAGGATTGCACTACAACTCGTACACCTTACTGTAAATTGTACCTAAAATTGTACCTCATCCCATTTCTGCTTTGCACTAGATAGTACTGTACATTAGTACACTGCATAGTATTGTGTATTGTATATTATATGGTAACTCAGAACATTGTACATATGTCTATACCGAACACTGTGACCTCATTTTCTTCTTCTAAATTCATGCTATATTATGTTATTATGTTATTTGATACTATCTTGTCTAGCACAGTCTCTGGAGCGTAACAGTAAGAAGCATTTTGTATGAAAGTATTCTGTACTTCTGTATGACAACTATTAAAGAACTTGAACTTAACTACACACCCTCAAGATCCCTACGCTACACACACATGGCGCTGCAACGAACGGCTGCCTCTCTGATCGCTCCGTCGAGACTGTGCTTTCTTTTGTTAATTTTTATAGTATTAAGAGTTTTATTTGCACCTACTGTTGGTGCATTATACGTGTATGACCGTCAGTCAATCATTGACATTGGATTAAAGAAAACTTACCGATTGGATTGCTCTCTGGATCGGATTGCCGAACAACAACAATGGCCAGCGGAGATCCTTTGTTGTGGCCATGGCCAAAGCCAGGAGACGCCACGACGAAGAGGGAAGAGAGCCGGAGTCCGGAACAGACTGAGGTCCAAACGACACAGAACCACATTGCCCAGCATATTGTTGGCCAATGTGCAATCGATAGGGAATAAACTGGACGACATCAGAGCACGGATCCAATTCCAGAGGGACATTCGGGATTGTAACGTCCTCTGTTTCACAGAAACTTGGCTGAGTCCAGATGTCCCGAATCACGCAATAGAACCGGCAGACCACTTCTTCGTCCTCCGCAAGGACCGGACGGCAGAAGAGTCACTAAAGAAGAAAGGAGGCGGCATTGCCTTCATGATAAACAAGGAGTGGTGCGATGTAGGCAACGCAAAGGAACTGTCTAACCACTGCTCCCCAGACCTGGAGTTTATCACGATAAAATGTCGACCCTTCTTCCTCCCAAGAGAGTTAACGTCCATCATCCTCATCGGAGTGTACATTCCACCACACGCGAACACTGGGGTCGCACTTTCAAAACTTCACGACGAGGTAAACAAACTCCAGACAGCTAATGTTGATGCTGCCATTTTGGTTCTGGGTGATTTCAACAGCGCGCGTCTTAAAAAGGTGTTGCCGAATTTCTATCAGCATGTGACCTGTCCCACCAGAGGCGAGAACATATTAGACCATGTATACTCGCAGTTTAAGAATGGGTACAAGTCACAGGCTCTCAGTCCATTCGGTAAAAGCGATCACGCCGCCATCTTTCTTTTGCCAAAGTACAAACAAAGTCTCAAGCGAACGCCGGTGGTCTCGCGAGAGGTTAAGCGTTGGGCCGTGACGTCAGAGGAGTCACTCCAAGCTGCACTTGAATGCACAGACTGGAGTGTATTCCGTGATAACACAGCCAATATTAACGAATACACCGAAATGGTAATTGACTATGTCTGTACTCTGGTAGAAGAAACAATCCCCTCCACCAAAATTAAAATCTACCCAAATCAAAAGCCCTGGGTAGACAAATCCGTCCGTGAGGCTCTGAAAGTGCGCACATCAGCATACAACACCGGGCTGGTGACAGGCAACATGGAAGAACACAAGATGGCAAGATACAACGTCAGGAGAGCAGTAATAGAGGCAAAACGGCGTTACAGGGATAAAGTTGAACTTCAGTTTGAACAGGCTGACTCTAGAGGCATGTGGCAGGGCCTCAGAACAATGACAGACTACAAAGGCACCCCCCTCAAACTGAACAGTGACATCTCCTTAGCAAATGATCTCAATTCCTTCTATGCGAGGTTTGAGGCTGTGAATAACAACACCAGCCTACAAACCACGGCAATGGGGGGGGGGGGGGGGGTCTGCTGATGGAGACTCAGTGTTCAGGGTAACAGAGCATGAGGTGAGACGGATCTTTAAAAAAGTGAATATCAGGAAGGCAGCAGGACCGGACGGCATCCCCGGCCGCGTCCTAAAAGTCTGTGCCGACCAACTGGCCCCGGTATTCACTGACATCTTCAACCTGTCCTTGGAACAGGCTGTCATCCCCACCTGTCTGAAGAAGTCCACCATCATCCCTGTACCCAAAAAATCTACGCCCGCTTGCCTCAACGACTACCGCCCTGTAGCCCTCACCTCCATAGCCATGAAGTGCTTTGAGAAGCTAGTGAAGGGCTACATCTGTTCCTCCCTCCCCATCAACCTGGACCCTCTGCAATTTGCATATCGCCCCAACAGGTCCACGGAGGACGCCATAGCCCATGTGCTGCACACAGCAGCATCACACCTGGACAAGAGGCAGGGGAACTATGTGAGAATGCTGTTCATCGACTACAGCTCAGCATTCAATACCATAGTCCCCTCCAAACTCATAGCCAAGCTCAGGGACCAGGGCCCTGTTTCTTGTACGTGGTTCAACTAAGTCGATCAAGATGTCATTATCCAGCTTCAGTTAACCCGATGTTTGAAGCCGGGATTTTCCTGTTCCAAGAAGGTGGATTCAGTCTCGTTAACTCAAGCCAGACTTGATTCTCAGGATCAGTGCGCACGCCCGCCTCAGCTGAGAAGACAGCAGGTGTCGATCGCAGAAATCCTGATTCTCTAGCGGCATTGATTGATTAATTGATTTAAAACTTTATTAACATATTGCAGTACGGCTCAATCGCCTCGCCGACAAGTTAAATGCGTTATCTATAGGCTAATTTTAAGTCCCTCATTACCTCAATCAGATTATATTTCTTTAAACTTGCCTGCTGGATTGAATAATCAAATGAGATCTTGCTAGCGAAAATAATTAGTTAACTGTTATACAGAATTACGATACGGCTCTCTTACCCATTGATTGATGTATAGTCAATCTTTAACTTATCTCCAATGTGGTCTAACGGGTTGTTCTTTTGACTTTCACACAGACGACCGGGGTTCAAGACCCTAGTCGTCTCCTTCTTTTTGCAATATAGGAATAATTCAATTTGGTGCACGTTGAGAGCTATATAAAGAATGACATCCTCAATGCATGTAGATTTATAATATTTTAACTTAAAACCAGGCTACTTTGGCGTATAATCATTAATATTATATTCAAAAAAATCATATTGGAAACACCGGGTTTTGAACGCCGGTCGCTGGGTTGGCAGGCTTGAGCACTACCACTGGACCACTGTGCCAGATGGGATAAATTCATTGTTTATACATTAATGAACGAGAGACTCGTGTTTAGAATATCCTTTGTTATGAATGAAGTTTATCTCTTTATCCTCATTCATTAATGTGACGTCAACGGCTCATTCAATTTCTCAAATCCGTCAAACAGCGCATCTCATCAGACATCTTAATCCCAGTTACAATTGAAATAACCACATAATGTGTACATCGCACGAGCGAGCGCCACCGTCGCCACGGTATATATAACGTGCATTATTTAGGACAAAGTGAATTTAGTATCAGCATTTTGGGTCTATTTTACATTTCAAAAGCCCCCTCTGGAAGAATGGAGCACAAGAACGTAATTCAGAATGGTATAATGCAGATCGTAGACTGTGGGAATAGTTTCAGGAAACGGGCCATCACTTCTTTGCGGGGGCGTGGCGATGGTTCAGGCTAAGTTGAACTTGAACTCTGCTTTCGACCAGGCTCAAACTTTTGGATATGTTGTCATGGTGATTTGGAAAATCCACGTACATGAAACCGGAAAGTCCGGCTAACCCAGTTATCCAGTTAAAGTTATCCGGCTAACTCAGTTATCCAGGTACAAGAAACAGGGCCCAGGGCTTGAACTATGACCTCTGCCAGTGGGTCTTGGACTTCCTGACGGGCAGACCCCAGGTGGTAAGAGCCGGCAACTGCACCTCCTCATCCATCACGCTCAACATAGGGGCCCCCCAGGGCTGTGTTCTGAGCCCCCTCCTCTACTCCCTGTACACACATGACTGCGTAGCACAGCGGAACAACAACACCATCATCAAATTTGCTGATGACACAGTAGTGGTGGGCCTGATCTCTGCCAACGACGAAAGGGCCTACCTGGAAGAGGTAGAGAACCTGTCACAGTGGTGTCAGGAGAACTGCCTCTCCCTGAACGTCAGCAAAACAAAAGAGATGATTGTGGACTTCAGGAGGTCGGGGGTCAAGGACTACAGCCCCCTCAGCATCGACGGGGCACCGGTTGAGAGAGTGAACAGTTTCAAGTACCTCGGAGCCCACATATCCAAGGACTTGACATGGACCACACACATTGACAGTGTTGTGAAGAAGGCACGACAACGCCTCTACTTCCTCAGGCGCCTAAGGAAGTTCCAAGTCAGTCAGAAGATCCTTAGGAACTTCTACTCATGTACAATAGAGAGCATCCTGATCGGCAACATCACCTCCTGGTTTGGGAATAGCACTGCACAAGACCGTAGCAGACTACAAAGAGTGACACGTTCAGCCGAACGCACAATTGGAGGGGGGCTTCCCACCCTCCAGAACATTTACAACAAGCGGTGCAAGGGGAAGGCTAAGAGAATTATTAAGGACTCAAGCCACCCGAACAACTGCCTCTTTGAACTGCTGCGGTCAGGCAAGCGATACCGGAGTCTTAAGGCGAGCACAGAAAGACTCAGAAGAAGCTTCTATCCCCAGGCCATCAGGCTGCTAAACGAACAATAAACACTATGCAACAACCATCAAATGCACACAGCACACACACCCACACGCACACACTCACTCAAACAAACAACTCACTGCAGCACCCACTTTAGAACACCTAAACACACTTTATATTTATTGGTAAAGAATTTGCACTACAACCCATACCTCATTACACCTTACTGTACATTTTAGCTAAATTGTATCTCATGCCACTTCTGCTTTGCACTGGATAGTATATTGTATGGTAACTCAGTTACTCCTACTTTACATTGAGCATTGTATATATGTATATACTGAACATTTTTGTCTACATACTTGACTTCTATTTTATACTTCTATTTTATACTTGCTATACTTATTTTATACGTATCTATTTTTGCCTAGCACAGTCTCTGGAGCAAAACAGAAAGAAGCATTTTGTATAAAAGTATTCTGTACTTCTGTATGACAACTAATAAAGAAACTTGAACTTGAAACTTGACCTTCTATGTACTATGCTACTTTAACGGCATGCAAATTTCTCGATTCTGATTGGCTGAAACAGTCAACTTACATGTGGGTATTTTTCATAACCCAACGCTCTTGGTCCCAGGACCCGCTCACAACCGAATTACTATCAATGCGCGTTCGTGGTTTTAGGAATGGAAGCAAGATGGCGGACAAGCCGGACAGGAAACATTACGAAAGGATAATGGTGATAGGGTCATAAAGATTAAATGAAAAACGATTCTGTCACGGCGAATGTCTTAGTTGCTTAAACAATGTTGGATGATGTAATTGATGGGTCATGAGTCATTGTGGAACAAAATAAAAATTGCGCAAATTGATTGATTGATTAATTGCACATTTCTTTAAAAAAAAATGTACCTACTTTCTATAGAAGCAGCTGGGAGGTGCGCTGTTTTAAGTGAGCGTGGATTATTGAATTGATTGATTGATTGATTGCTAATTTTATGACTGTCCGCCTTGTTTCCAACTGGTTAAGTTTAGGCACTCTTTCGAAGTTGGTTAAGGTTAGAGTTTGTCTTTAGAGCAGGGCGATAGACCACCAGCCCTGATTCCAAACTCTAACCTTAAACAACTTCGAAAGAGTGCCTAAACTTAACCAGTTGGAAACAAGGCGGACAGTAATAAAAGTAGCAATCAATCAATCAATCAATTCAATAACCCACGCTCACTTAAGACAGCGCACCTCCCAGCTGCTTCTATGGAAAGTAGGTTTAAAAAATAAAATAAAAAGGTGGATGTGTTAGTTTGCTGGATGTCTAGTTGAAAGACAGTTGGATGTCTTAGTTTGTTGGATGTCTAGGTGAAAGACAGTTGGATGTCTAAGTTTGTTGGATGCCTAGTTGAAAGACAGTTGGATGTGTTAGTTTGTTGGATGTCTTAGTTGAGAGACAGTTGGATGTGTTAATTTGTTGGATGTCCTACTGAGAACAGTTGGATGCACTTCCAAGCTGCTTCCACATGGATGCAACTTCTCTTTTTTTTTTTTGGGGACTACTTTTTCTGGCGGATGGTATTTTCAATAAATCTTCAATTAATGTGTGTTTATTGTATAGCAATAAGGTTGGATGAATGTGCCAGTTGTATAAAAGCCATTACACCACGCGCAGTCGTGGGTTGTGACAATTAGACCATGCCTAGGGGGTCTAACAACCCTCGGATGCGCCTCGGGCCTAACAACCACCCATAGGCATGATCTAATTGTCACAACCCACTCCTGCGCGTGATTTAATGCTTAAATGTCTATACTACTATCTACTATGTACTATGCTACTATGTCTATACTACTATGCACTACTAACCCCTCCTGCTGACTTGTTGTTCACAATCTGTAAGTTTCTTTGGATAAAAGTGTTCAGCTAAATGACTAAATGCAAATGTAAACTTTTTCTAATTAACATTTTCGCAAAATCACCATTCGGTCACAAAATAAATCATAATAGGGTTGTCACTGATGATTGATTGAACAGATTGCAGAATGGGTACAAATACAGTACGGCTCAATACACACAATTGTTAAGGGGATGCAGAGCAGAGAAAGACTTTCGTCTTGTTTACATCAGGGTCCCCCATTTTCAATTCATAATGGGCGATTAGGGCGATGTGAGATAGTGTAACACATAAGTGTCACTAGAGGGTTTTCTATTCTACTTTATTCTATTATTATTTGTATTCTTGCACAATCAAGGCAGGCATGGCCACCTTCATTCCACTACGTGGCTCATGTATGTGAGTGGCGCATGGGCTGTTTGTGTTGTCCTTCTGTCATGGCGTGCTTTATCGGGGGGGGTGTCTTGGATGGGGATGTGGTGGGGATTGATGTGTGGGGTGTTCGTGGGACTGACTGTTCGAGCGACATTGTACATTGTACTTATTTTATGCCTATTCTTAAATCAGCACGTTTACATTGCACTACTTTTATTGTCTTTTATACCTATTCTTATGTCTGAAATGTATGCAATTTTAAAATGTTGTCAATTTGTGTGCTGATTTTATGCCTATGTTCATTTTTAGACTAATTGATGTGGTGCACTCTGGACTGAGAGTACTATGTAGATAGTTATTCATATTTATTATTGTTATATTGTAGAAATGTGTGCATTGAAATGTCTGCAAAGTCTCTACGACATTGAAAATGTGGGTGACCTCATTGTAATTTCGAGAATACATAAAGGTTGATGATGATGATGATGATGTATGTGACAAATAAATCTCTTGAATCTTGAATCTTGAATTTGCTAGACAGCTCGCCCGTTCCAATCATTTGAGCGTCTGATTGGATGTCGTTGTTTTAGCTCCTGCCCCTTAACGGGATGACAGATTGTTTTAATTTCTGAGTCAAACATCTTGTTTTTTGGAGTAGCCTACTATTGATTACCGTCGAGATATAATAACAATAAAATGTTGCCAAAAATTGGCGGTTGCCTATTGATCCTTTAACCTAAGCGACTTTGCAACTTTGGAGTGTCTATATGCATTCAGGTATGAAAGGTTTTATATAAAGCAATCATCTTTAGAATGTTCTCATTGTTGCCATTGACACAGTAACCATAGCGACATGGTTGAGAAGGCTGGAACGTACTGAGAGTTGCTATCATTACTGTGAATGCTCCCACAGTGGTTATCACCTGGATTGAACTTCACATCTCATGCTGCAGTGAAGTCATACACTGAACTCAATAAACTCCTTTTGTGTTTACTTTAAATCGAGAACACCCTTCCAGCTTTACTCTTGTTCACGCAGCACGCATACGCCTACTTGGCGAGATGGAGAGTATTGATTGATTGATTGAGAACTTTATTAACAGATTGCAGAATGGGTACAATACAGTACAGCTCAATACACACAATTGTTAAGGGGATGCAGACCAGAGAAATACTTTAGTCTTGTTTACATCAGGGTCCCCCATTTTCAATTCATCATAACATATATGACACACATGACATACAGATAGACAGTACTGCTACATCTATACATTTATGACATACCAGATTTGCAAATACAATACTGTTTGTGATAGAGTCCAGAAAAGAGAGTATATACATTTGACGTAGAAACTGTACATTGGAGGAGGTTGGGTAGGTGGGGTGGGGTTGGGGGGGGGGGGGGGGGACTGTACATTGGAGGTGGTTGGGTGGGTGTGGTGGGGGGGGGGGGGGTTGGGTAGGTACACTGTACATTGGAATATTGACAATGCCATACTTGGTCATTTACTGTACAGGGGGTTGGGTTAGGACATTTGCAGGGGCCAGTTTCGTATTGCAGTCTCCCGTAGGTGTTCTTTGAGAGTGTTTTTGAAAGTGGGTAGTGATTCACATTCCTTTACAGCTTTGGGTAGGGCGTTCCACATTGATGTGGCATAATTGCGAAACGTGTTTAGTCCCTTGTTTGAGCCGAATCTGGGTTTAACATGATTTGTGGAGCTCCCTCTGGTGTTGTGATCGTGGTATTCACTGACCTTTGGGAAGTCTTTTGACATGGACATGGGTACCTTGGTCATGTAGTGTATCTTGTAGACCAGGCCCATTGCAAGTTGCTGTACTCTGTCGTCTACTCTAAGCCATCCTGGGTTATCAAAGTGGGCAGGGGTGAGGTGGGTTCTAGGAGTCAGCGCCAAATGGCGGCGGGTGCGTTTTGGGACTATCATCTATGGCTACAGCAGTACCATATGTCGAGGTGGATGGAGATAACGCTGAAGCGGGGACTTGTGTTTACACAACCCCACCCGTTTTCAGGTTTGGTACAGACCCTATTGTCAGGGTCACCAGCAGTGACAGCTCTGGTCAACGAGATCCAATCTCTGTGGGCGAAGCAAGCCATCGTCGTGGCGTTTCCTCTCGGTATTCTCTGGTGCCCGAGAAATCGGGAGGGGGGGGTGTCAGACCCAGGCTGGATCTGTCCCATGGAAGGTTCAGCATTTTGGACTGTCTCCCACCTGTTGAACACTGTCAGGTGGGGGCCTGGTTCTCCTCCATAGACCTGTAGGATGCGTATTCGCATCCATGATCTTCCATCCTAGGGCTTACCTACGCTTCCTTTGCTTTTTGGTTTAGCGTATGAGTACCAGAGGCTGCCGTTCGGCTATTCTCTGGCTCCCCGCATCTTCACCAAGTGTGTGGAGGCCGCACTGGGGCCTCTGCGTCGTCAGGGGTTATGAAGTGTATTCTGCCCTGACAACGTTCTGGTCCTTGGCGGTCAAGGTAGATCGTCAGGTCTCATACCAGGCAGGTGGTGGAATTCCTCACCAGCCTGGGGTTCGCTGTAGACTGGAAGTAGAGTACTCCTCTTCCCAGTCAACGGGTGGAGTAATTGGGCTTATTCTAAGCTCAAGGTCTATATGGGCATCCCTCTCAGAGCATGTTATCGACACGCTCGGGAGGTTCCGTGATGTGCCTGCTCGGTATGATGGCATCTGCTCATTCCGTGGTCCCTCTTGGCCTCCTCTTCACCTCATGAGGAGGATACAGAGGTGGTTTTCCAGTATGGAAATAGACCCGGTGAGAGGCAAGTGGAAGCGGCTAAGGTTCCCATGTCAGTACTGGGCGCTGTCCTTTCCTTCCTTCAGTCTATTTTGGATAGACTGTCGGCTTCGACGGTGAGGGTATATGCCGCGGCTATATCCTCTTGTCATGTGGGGTTTGAGTGCGTTACGTTGTTCAGCCACCCTCTTGTGAAGCGTTTCCTGCTTGGCGCTCTGCGCCTTAAGCCGGTGGAGCGTTCTCTGTCTCCGAGTTGGGACCTCCAACTGGTCCTCGGTCGGTTGTCTGAGGCCCCGTTTGAGCCTCTTGAGCAGGCGTCTTGGAACAGCTGTCTTTCAAGACTGCGTTCCTGCTGGCCATCACCTCCGCTAAGCGCGTGGGTGAGCTTTGTGCTCCCTCGGTGCTTGTCTATTCAATAGCGGTGCGACTCTGAGGCCTAATCCAGTCTTCGTGCCAACCAATATCCGGAGCTCTTTTCGCTCCAGGGATATTGTGGTTCAGGCGTTTCATCCGCCTCCTCACGCTGGTGAGTTAGAGGCGAGCCTTCACCTGTCGTGTCCAGTCCGGGCTTTGGGGGTTTACCTCAGCCGGACTCAGGACCTCAGGGCTACCGATCAGCTCTTTGTTTGTTACGGTGGCTCTCGCGCTGGTAAGGCACTGTCCAAACAGCGCCTGTCACATTGGTTGTGCAAGGGCATTGCCCTTTGCTACACGTTGGCTGGGCTGGCCCCCCCTGGGGGTGTCAGGGCGCACTCCACTCGTGGGGTGGCGGCCTCTGCCGCCTTGTTAGGGGGGGCCTCGGTGGAGGACATCTGTGCTGCGGCCTCCTGGTCCTCCCCGGGTCCCTTCATTAGGTTTTACCTCATGGACATGACTGGGGGTTCTGTCTCCCAGGCGGTTCTGAGGTCTGGGACCTCCCCTGCGTCCCGCACTTTGGTGGGTTAGCAGGGGTGTGTGGGTGTGTGCCACGGGGTGATGTGTCACACGTGGTCCCGCCTGTGCTGTGCATTTTTAGGGGGTTTCTAGTTCCCTCTTTTTCGCACTTTGGTGGAATTGACTGCCGCCCCCTCTTCACTAGGAAGGGCGGGTGGACGGGACTCCCCTCCCCCCTGGTGGTAGGGCTTGCGGGTCCTCAGGGGGTACATTTGTCGGGCCACGCGTCTGCTCTGCCCCATATCTCAATATGGCGAAGAGCGAGACGCGATTGCCAGTACGAATATATAGCGAAAGGTTATGTATATAACCTAGTTATATGAGTACTGGCTGAGCATCTCGCTCTTAGCGCGCCCTGAGGTCCCTTGGTTGGGTTTTTTCTTTGATGGAAAACTTTTTCCAGAGGAAGGGCGAGTGTGACCATGTCCGGTGCCTTCTAGGGGGACACTGGGGCGGGGCCTGGTCAAGTGCATGGGTGCATTGTTTTTGTTAATGAAGTACAGTAGGTACTGGAGATGAGGTATATCTCAATATGGCGAAGAGTGAGACGCTCAGCCAGTACACATATAACTAGGTTATATACATAACCTTTTGTTAGGGTTAGATATCTTATTTTTTTTTGTAATATTTTTTTTTCAGATAATGGTTGAAGAAGTGCGTCTTTAGTCGACGGCGAAAGATTGGACGGGTTTCGGCTGTTCTAACTGGGGTGGGTAGTTCATTCCACCATTGTGGGGCAAGGACTGAGAATAGGCGGCTTCTCCTTGATGACCCTCCCGGAGCTCGGATAGGAGTAGGTCTGAGGCAGCCAGAAGATGCAGAGCGTAGGGGTCTTGATCCTTTAACCTAAGCGACTTTGCAACTTTGGAGTGTCTATATGCATTCAGGTATGAAAGGTTTTAAATAAAGCAATCATCTTTAGAATGTTCTCATTGTTGCCATTGACACAGTAACCATAGCGACATGGTCGAGAAGGCTGGAACGTACTGAGCGTTGCTATCATTACTGTGAATCCTCCCGCAGTGGTTACCTGGGTTGAACTTCACATCTCATGCTGCAGTGAATTCATACACTGAACTCAATAAACTCCTTTTGTGTTTACTTTAAATCGAGAACACCCTTCCAGCTTTACTCTCGTTCGCACAGCACGCATACGCCTACTTAAGGCCTCTGCATGCTACAGAAACTTCAAAGCAACTGCAACACAACATCGACAAAGCAACGGTGTTTTAGACACTCTGCCTTTATGCTTCTGCAACATCGACGCGCAAAGTTAGTTTAACTAAAGTTAGTTTAGGTTCGTGTTAACAATAGATAATGTACAAAATAAACGTATTTCCGGTGATTTTAGACGTCGCTCTTTTATTTTGAAAACCCCCGACCGGAAGTGTTATAGTGTCTGTTGCTAGCAGCTTAACTTTCTGTGCTTTTCGAGCTAACGTTACCGTAACATCATTAGTTTCCAATGGAGAGGACCTCGGCTCACATGCAGCTCAAACTACCTATTGGAATAAATTAATTGATTGATGTTTAACTTGTCCCTGTGTGTGTCCAGTCATTTCGACTAGCAAACGTTGTATTTAACGTTACCTCAGGACGGATACCATTGTATTTACTTGGTTAGCTATGTAGCTAATGTGGATAGCATTTTGATACCCAATGCTAGCTGGCTGGCTACAGCTTTATTTACTAAATTATGGAGGCTTTTTAATCGTCAAGGTAAGAGAGGATTTGTCATGATCAACTGAAGGCGTATGCTATGGAACAATATGTGCTTGGGTTTTCAGAAAAAGGCGAGCTATGTGACGCTAATTATTTAGCGTCAACGCTGGAAACAACAATGGAGGATGATATTCTCTGCGGGACTAATATTATTCTATGACAGCCCCGCCCCCATTCGCTAACCAACCAATCACTGCTACGCAATATCAACGCAACGGTTGTTTAGGTTAGATTTGAGGGACATGTACGCAACGTCCAAGCAACACAGTCTACAAGACCCTCTAAAACAACCGCGCTGAAATCGCGCCGAGGTTGTGTTGCAGTTGCTCTGAAGTTTCTGTAGCATGCAGAGGCCTTTAGGCCTATAGAGCATCTTTAGAAGCTGTAGCCTAACACACCTACAGTTGAATGAAAGAATGAATGAAGTTTATTTTTCGGTCTTGTTTACAGACAAATCAAACATACCTGTGTGGGCTTACAAAAGGAAAAGAAAAAAAGATAAGAAAATCACAATGTACTACATATTCAAGGCAAGCTCACACACAACATCCAAAATCAACGACCGAAAAAAAGGAATAGGCTGAAGCACATACTTATTTTTACCTATCCCTTACAAATTCTTAAAAACAAAATATATTTTAATATAAGAAAGAAAAACTTTGACTTCCGGTTTAGCTGCAATATGTAGCGCACGCAATTGGTTACAGCTCCGCTCCCGTTATCGTTAATTTCGTTTAAAAACCTTATTTGGACAGTACCAAAAGAGACTAGACCACATCGTATGTATTGATAAGACCTTCTACTAACTATATCAAAAGACAACATGGTTAGGGATAAGGAAAAGACGGGAAAGAAACAAGAAACGGCAAAGCTAACGGCGCAGATTGAAACTCGGTCAAAGACAATGACAGGCGACGCTGTGGCAGATCCGTTGGTGAGCCCCGACGAGGGGAATATAGAGGAGAATACACAGGGACCAAAGACAATTGTCCCCGAGAGGGAGACAACAGATGACAACATAACAGGAACATCAGAAAAAAATACCGTGAAGGAAAAAGCAGGCGATTTTGAGAAGATAATAGCAAAATCATCCATCGGATCCCTCACTGCTCCAACAACATCAACTGACACAAGCAGTTCAATTACACAACCCGACTTCAACTCTCTGACTATCCTGATAAAAGAACAGATGGTCGCTTTCAAAGCACACGTTGAACACATCGATACTAAATTCGAAGAGGTTATGAGAGCGGTCGCTTTACAGTCCATGCGAATCACGACAGTGGAGAATTCGGTGACAGAAATCACAAAAGCAGTCAAGGCGAATGAAGGTGGCATGACAGAGATGGGACAAGAGATGGAAAGAGTGAAAGAAGAATATCGGAGAGAAATACAAGGGCTTAAAAACGAAGCGGCGGAGAGGCAACTAGAAACCCAACGCTACCACAGGCGGAAAAACATCCGCATTGTGGGGCTTGAAGAAGCAGTAAACTGCGAAGATCCCAACTTTCCAACAGTGTTATCAACGATTTTGAATAACATCGATCCAAACAAAGTGCCAGAAGTGGATCAAGTTTACAGAATCGGTTCTCGGGGGCAAAGAATCAACGGGCCAAGAGTCATCATTGTCACCCTGCGGAAGACTACAACAAGGGATGACATCATCAAATATGCTCGCAACCAACGTGGGAATCTGAAGTATGATGGTAAACCAATATTTATCTACGAAGATTTGAGCAAAGATGCCATCAACCGACGTCTACCATACAAAGATGTGATGCAAAAGCTGTTCAAAGCCGGTTACAAGCCAAGGCTATCATACCCAGCGCTGTTATCATTCTTGGGCAGTGACGGTCGCAGGTCAGATATACACACACCTATGGAAGCTGAGGATTTTCTGAATCGAATTGGAGCAAATAACCCAAGGCAGGGCGAAAATGTCGGAAACGTATAAGCCTCTTTCTCATTGTATACCAGTGTTAGAATGACTTTATTGTGTTCATCAAGGTAGCAGACGATATGCAAGCCGTCTATAACAATGTGTATTGTGTATAATACGATTCATAATACATTATAATTTCAGACTCTGGTCTCTGAGGAGACAAATACATATCATTGCAAAAAGATCTATCTGGAATATTCTGGGTTTATCGCTCAAATGCCCTGAGTCTCTTAGATCATTCTGGAACATAAAATAGTCTAGGCAATAGTATACTCTACAACCTTCTAGAATATAAGGCACCATGACAACGAAGCCTACAACTCTAACAATAAACATCCGGTGTGTACACACATAGCAGATAATAAATTAAATGAAGTTCTATCAATCTTTAATAATAGTTTAAAAATTAACCACACTTAAATGTATGAACACTACAAGGTTATTCTAACAATTTAAGTAATCACTCCATTGAGGGCACATTGAAGCTCTAAAAGGCGCTGCTTTTCTATCATATCTAATCTGTTAATTCGAGACTAGTGGATTCTCCACGTGGATAATTATTCTATCTCTCATTCCTTATCTATATCTTTCCATTGATTTTTATTTTATTTAATTTTTTCTTCTCATTACTCTATATTTTAAAAAAAATATATTTTAACTTACATTGTTCTTTTCCAATGTTCTTCACATTAAGGTGTCAATATTGCTCTACAATCTTTTCCTTTTTTCCGTTTTTCCACACGTTAGTAGAGGGTTCAAATGAATATGTCGATAAAAGTTTATTCTCTTTTTTTTTATTGTTTATTTTATTTTTTCTGTCATTTATCACAACACTTCATTACAGTAAGGGAAGGGGCAAGACCAAAAGCGACATTCTATTGCAATAGAATGGAAATGTTAGATCCTATGGCAATTAGCATAGGTAGATTAAGATTACAATGCTCAGTTTGGGCAATCCGGTGGACTAGGGGAGAAAGTCAATCGCGGAGGATGTGTTCTTGGAACACAGGCCTGTACGACTTTCTGGGTGAGGGGAAATTAGGGGATTTTTATTTGTATATATATATGTTTTTAAGCTCAGCTCTCAACGGGACCTCATTAATTGGATGTACATCTATTGTAGCTTCACACTCCAGAAACATTACCAAAAACTACACAAAAACATGCATAGATTATGGCTAGTTTGAATATAATGGTATGGAACACCGGCGGGATAAACAAACAACACAAACGCAAAAGCGTGCTCACACTGATGAAAAAAGAACATGTGGACGTGGCTCTATTAAGCGAAACGCACATTTTAGAGGAAGACATAAATACGTTAGCGGATAACATATACCATAATATTAGTCACTCTTCTTTTGTTACGAGAACTAGAGGGGTAGCCATAGTCGTCAGACGCAAATTAAATATCGAATTGAAAGGGGTATGGTCGGATGCTGAGGGGCGCATAACTATAGCTAGGATTATACACAATAACAGGAAAATTGCATTAGCAACGGTATATGCCCCAAATTTGTACGATGTGGGTTTCTTCACTTCACTAACCGGAGAAATGTTAAACCATCCCGAATACTCATATATAATAGGTGCGGATTTTAATGCCATTTGGAACCCAAGGATGGACAAAACTTACCTTACCTTTTCCAGCGAACAAAAAAATTCATCTAAAGCATTAAAAGATTGGTCGAAATCAACAGGGGTAACTGATTTATGGCGTTCACTTAACCCCATGACCCGCAAGTACTCCTGTCGTTCGTCGAGACACAACACACTATCCAGAATTGATTACGTCTTTGCATCCCCGAGAATATTTGATAAATATGAAGTGGAAATGACACCCAATGCGCTATCAGATCACTGCTACTTAATCCTGAAAGCAACATTTGGTACACTATCTTCCCGGGCCCCAAGATGGCGTTTTAATTCTATGCTGCTTAACAACAATGAATTCATTACACAAATTAAAGAAGCTCTCACAATATTCCTACGGGATAATGCTAACTCGGTGCAAGATCCCAGAATATTATGGATGTCGGTAAAGACTATGATTAAGGATTTCTCGGATAGATTTTCCTCCATATTGCGCAAAAATCAAAACACAAAACTATCTGAAATGGAAACGCTTTACTCAACGCTTTTTAATTCTTTAAAATACAACAACTCTACTAGACTAGAAAACCAAGTAAACATTCTAAAGACAGAGATCAAAGCAATATACAGACAAAAATCTGAATTGCAAATACGCAGCACAAGACAACAGCAGTACTTCCAAGGCTCTAAACCTAGTCACCTATTAGCCATGCGACTAAGAATTAATGCAAAATTTGCAGATATAACTGCCATTAGGAAACAACAAACTCTAGTAACAGAACCCAAAATAATAAACGATACATTCAAAGAATTCTACTCCGATTTATATAATTCAGAAACGACCTTTGATCAAGACAAATTAGACACATATCTTAATCAAATTACTCTCCCTAAAATTACGGAGGAAGACGCTAAACAGTTAGAAGTACCGATCACATTAGAAGAACTCAAGGAGGCCATATCCGGAATGAAAAACGGCAAGGCTCCGGGAATTGACGGTATCCCATCAGAAATGTACATTTCTTGCTGGGACATATTTGGACCCTTATTACTAAATATGATCATATACTCAGTCAAAGAGGGAAGCTTCCATAAACACCAAAATACCGCACTTATTTCAGTTCTTCACAAAAAAGACAAAGACCCCACTGAGTGCGGTAGTTACCGTCCTGTAAGCCTCCTCGGAACCGATGTCAAACTGTACTCTAAGATATTAGCCATCAGATTGCAAAAGCATATGACGTCTTTAGTTCATCCGGACCAAACAGGCTTCATAAAAGGTCGCCTGATCAATGATAACATAAGGCGAATACTGCACGTAATAGATGCTGACAAAGAGGACACCACACCTAAGGCGATACTATCCCTGGATGCTATGAAAGCATTTGACAGGTTAGAATGGTCGTTTCTATGGGCAGTATTAGAAAGGATGGGGTTAGGAAAAGGATTCATTGATATGATTAAAGTACTATACAAGGACCCATCGGCCAGGATTACAACAGGCACATTCATCTCCGATATCTTTCCGGTATCACGCTCAGCCAGACAGGGTTGCCCTCTTAGTCCCGGACTATTCGATCTATCATTAGAACCTTTAGCACAATTTATAAGACAATCCCAACACATAGAACCAATAGTAATCAAGGGCACACATCTTAAAATTAGTTTATATGCGGACGACGTAATATTGTTCATGCAAAACCCCAACAACACATTGCCGCATATACTCAAGTTGATAGAAAACTTTGGTGATTTATCGGGATTTAAAATAAATTGGCCTAAGTCGGCGTTTCTTCCTCTTAACACCAGTGCAAAAAAAGACACAACCCTCCCAGGTGCGATACCCATGGTCAAACATTTCAGATGCTTGGGGGTGGAAATATTTCCCACCATAAGACAAACGGTGAAGCACAATTACACAAAAATACAGAACAAAATCAAAGACGACCTGGACAGGTGGGCAAAACTTAAAAACTCAGTACAGGCAAGGGTATCAATAGTTAAGATGGATGTATTACCAAGAATCAATTTCTTCAGCTCAATGCTTCCGTTACCTCCTCCAGAGGGCTACTGGAAAAGATTACAAACCTCCACATACAAATTTATTTGGAATAACAAACCACCTCGCATAAAAAGATCCACCGCACAGAGAAATAAAGCAGACGGTGGCATGGCAGTCCCAGACTTTTTACAATATTTTAAGGCCTTCACTTTAAGACCAGTGAAGATATGGTTTGACCCCCAGGCTTTGGTATCTTGGAGAGAATTAGAAGAAAACATGGTAGCCCCACAGAGACTGGAAGACATAGCACACACAAAAATTTCAATCAAGCATTGTGAGCGAGAATTTGGCCCAATAATTACCCATGCAATCAGAACATGGCGGGAAACACAAAAGAAATATCCTAACCCTCAAGAATGGCATAATCACACTCCCATATTCAATAACAATGCACTCCTAATGGGAAAACGACCTATAAGATTCCCTATATGGGAAGAGAAAGGCATACACTCATTAGGGGATATTTTTAATAACAAGGGCCTCTGTAGTTATGTCGAAATATGCATAAAGTTTAACCTCACCGAGTCCACATGGCTTTTTTACATACAGTTACGACTTTGTATGAGATCTCACGGTGTTCCATTACTCGTACCAATTGAACACCACAGATACCACAAATTTTTCTATGAAAGAGATACATTGGGAGGTTTTGTATCAAGTTTTTATTATCAATTACTAACGTCCTCGTATGAAACCCTTCAAATAGACACTGTCTGGAGGAGGGATATACCAGACCTGGAATATGACTTTGATTGGCAAGGAGCCTGGGAAAATGTCCGACTTACATCAAGGAACCCGGATCATCAACAAATCAATCTGAACTATATTCACAGGACATACTTGACTCCTATAAGGCTGTGCAAAATGGGGCTTATACAAGACTCCAAATGCTCCCAATGTACAAATGGGAACGAAGGAACATTTATGCACATGTATTGGGACTGCCCACCAGTTAAGGCATTCTGGAAAGATGTGTCCCAACAATTATCAACACTCGTATTTTGGAATATACCTGTACACCCCGCGGTATTACTATTGAATGATGTTTTTGAGTTTGCAGTGAATCCACAACTAAAAAGATTGGTTTTATCGGGTATCACAGTAGCTAAAAAACTGATCGCATCACGTTGGTTTCAACCGGAAAAAATGTGCCGAAAAGTGTGGTTTCTTACATATCTTGATGTGATATATCAAGAAATATCTACAGCAAGAATTCTTGGGATCAATGAATCCAAAATGTCAATGTGGTTAGAAGTGGTGGAGAGAATAAAAGCTAGCTTATAATGATGGTGTCTGGTTAGGAGTGAGGGATAATGGAGGTACTATCCAAGAGGGGGTCTGGGAGGGGGGGGTTTGAGCTGGAGCATATGTGTGTAGGGTTTTAGAAAATAGGTATTAGGGGTATATTATATACTAACATTTATATAATTGTAATTTCGTTGGATATACACTGTATACGGCTAAAATGTTATTATAGACTATTTTTGTTTTATCCTGTTTCTGTACTTGCATATATTATAACCACCTTTACTGAAAGTTTCATTATGCATTGTGTGTTGAGTACTGACTTTTAATAACTTTTTGTTCTGCAATAATAAAAAAAATATAAAAAAAAAAGAAAGAAAAACTTTAAATATGCTGCAAGATATAATCTTTTGAAAGAGAAAACAAATGGTTGATATTTTTACTCAAAACTGTACTCCTGAATTATTTGATCCTTTAAGGCCTTTTTAAATCTCCCCCTGAGAAGTACACAACTTCAACCCGTCACTAAGGCTATTCCATAATTTAACTCCCAAAATTGAAACACATCTAGCTTTTACATTAGTTCTTAAATGTTTACATGTTTTAAGAATACATAACCCTCTTAAATTATACTTTCCTTCTCTTGGTTGAAAGAGACATTGAATACAAACTGCTAGGCTTTAACTCTTAGCACGAAAAATTATTTCCAAGGTTTTTACACCATATACATTTTTATGTGCAGGACTTTATGAATAAGTTAAGTTGCACAAATACTTTCTGAAATGTTTCTGAAACTACGTGGTGGCTCAAGGCTTTCACATCATGTGGAGGGATGGATTTGAGAGTGTTCAGGAAACCAAACGGTTTATAAACAGTGTGCACAAGGCCAACGTGAGTCCACAAACAGCTCATTGTTTACATACAGTGCATTTAGCCTGAACTATGTTGCCTATATACACTCAATGTGAACCTATCTACTGTCTTCACTGTCCTATACTCTGTCTTCAACACCCTTAAACTCACTGCCCTCACATCGCTCACTGCTTTTAAACAGATTCTGGAACAGATCTTAACCGACTGTTGCATCTGCCTCCCAATCGCACACATAGGCCTCAGACTATTCTCATATCCATGGGGGGTGAGATCTGCCACTATATATATATATAATTCCTGTTTACATACCTGTATATACTATATCTATATCTGTATATATCCCTTACCTATACCTGTATCACTGTACATATTAATACTACAACTCTGTACATACATCTGATTAGTACTATTACTCAGTAAGTGCTAATGTGTATGTTTTATAGCCAGTTTAATCACCTGTACATTGTATATTACTATTGGTAAATGGTGCATTTTATATAGCGCTTTTATTCAAAGCACTTTACAATTGTGTCCCGGGCCTCACGTACCCACATTCACACCCCAACAGCGGAGGCGACCATGCAAGGTGCCAACCGGCTCATCAGAGGCAATTATGGGCTAAGTGTTTTGCTCAGGGACACTTCGACACGCTGCCCATGCAGGAGGAGAGGGAATCGAACCGGGAGACTTCTGATTACCAGACGAGTGCTCTACCTCCTGAGCCAAACTTCTATTTTTCCGTTGTACTGTACTTGTGTACTGTACTTGTTGTACTTGTGCTGCATGATGACACTACATTTGAATGTAATCTAATCGAATTAATTATCAACTTGTAACAAAGTTCAGCAGTCCGAACACTGAACACCCCCTGGCCGGCCCCCCTTTGCACAGACGGGCAAGCATCCGTCACTGATCCACACGGTTACATGTGACTGTCCTGTATGTATTTATGTATCTATGTATTTATTGTGGTGGTGGGAGGTGGGAGGGGGGCGTTTGATGTCTGATATTTCATGTTGATGTCCCAGTGCTTCTAACAAACTGCACCGCAAACAATTACCACCAACCATCGTAGTGTGGCATTAAAGTATCTTGTATCTTGTATCTTGTGAGTAACAAAGCTCCATAGTACAGTAGGCTACGACAGAAAGACATGGCACGATGACAACAGCACCTCACATGCACTGCAGAGGGCAGCGTGAAAGCAGCACAGCAGATACACTAGTCCACATACTGTACACTGCAATGCCATGCATGGACGGAGCACTGAAAGGGAGTCAAAGGCTCCGTTCACACTGCTGGTGAAAGTCGGCCCGAATCAGATCTTCCTTTGCTCATATTATGTGACTCAGATCTGTGTGAACGGCTCAAATCACATGGAATTAATTAGCCGGCCTCCACTGCATTCAACTTATACTTATACATTAAACCATAAACTGTGACTTCAGTGTTAATCTGTGCGTGCGGGTCAGCTCGCAGGAGCGCTGACCGGTTTACACTGGAATTGAGCGCCAAAGGCTTGCAGTGTGAACGCAGCCAAAGTGAGTGAAAGAACGCGGGATGATAACGGCCGCTTCAGTGTCATAAAAACACAAGGGCACAAAGAGACTCAATAATGAGAAATGAATTAAGATGTTAAATTACAACTTTGTCATTGATTAAAGTCATTACCAAAGCGCAAGCTTCCGGGCCGAGAAAGACTTTTCTTTCATGTGAAATGAAGGGCCTGAAGTTTTGGCACATCCCACCCTCTGCTTCTTCTAATTAATTCTTATCTCCATAGAGATAATGAAGTCGTATTAGCGGGCGATCTGATGGCCTGTCAGTCAGAACCCTGGGTGATCCCCCCGTGTGTCTGGGAACAGAGAGGAAGACCCCAGAGGCCAAGCGATCGACCCCGCTGCCCTCTCACGCACAACGTCGGCCATCGATAGTTTCAGATTTGCCCCACGAGTTCATACACTATACCTGTCCTTTCTGTCCACGGAAAACCCTGTATCTCCAAAGAGCAATTCTCAGTCGAGTGATAATGATAATGATAATGATAATGATATAGCTTTCCACTCACTAAGTAATAATGATATAATGTTTCCACTGACTAAGTAATAATGATATTCAAGTTTTAAACTGTGGATATACCAAACAGAGAAGGTACAGATGACTTTGAACTGTTGAACAGTAATCCAGAAGTATTTTATTGCACTGTAAAATATATATATGTTTTTAATCTATTTTAATTGTATTGCACTGCACTATTGCACTATTTTACTCTGTCTATTTTATCTTACTCTTTTTACTATTGTCTATTTAAAACTGAATCAAACCATAAACAAGGTGGCCTGTTGGGATGTTAGATCCTAATGTGAGAAACTGTGATTTTATATGTCTGCACAGCTCATTTTATGCCATTTTTCTGTTGTGAAGCACTTTGAGCTGCAGTTTCTGTATGAAAGGTGCTATACAAATAAAGTTCATTATTATTATTATTATTATTATAAAGGTTTCCACTAACTAAGTAATATTGATATATGTTTCAACTAACTAAGTAATAATGATATAGGTTTCCACTGACTAAGTAATATTGATATATGTTTCAACTAAGTAATAATGATATAGGTTTCCACTGACTAAGTAATATTGATATATGTTTCAACTAAGTAATAATGATATAGGTTTCCACTGACTAAGTAATAATGATATAGAGGTTTCGACAGACTAAGTAATAATGATATAGGTTTCGACAGACTAAGTAATAATGATATAGGTTTCCACTGACTAAGTAATAATGATATATAGGTTTCGACAGACTAAGTAATAATGATATAGGTTTCCACTGACTAAGTAATAATGATATATAGGTTTCGACAGACTAAGTAATAATGATATAGGTTTCGACTAACTAAGTAATAATGTCATAGGTTTCGACAGACTAAGTAATAATGATATAGGTTTCGACTAACTAAGTAATAATGATATAGGTTTCGACAGACTAAGTAATAATGATATAGTTATCCACTGTCATGAAAAAGATAGAGAACCACTGGCCTAGTATATAGAATGTCACATACTTGGGTGGGGCGACAGTGGCTCAGGAGGTAGAGCAGTCGTCTGGTAAATCCGGAGGTTCCCGGTTTGATTCCCGCTCCTCCCAGGCAGTGTGTCGAAGGGTCCTTGAGCAAGACACTTAACCCCTCATTTCTCGCGATGAGCAGGTTGGCACCTTGCATGGTCGCCTCCGCCGTTGGTGTGTGAATGGGTCAAATGTGAGGAACAAATCGTAAAGCGCTTTGGATAAAAGCTGCTATATAAATGCCGCCATTTACATACTTTACTGTGAATGTCTAGACCTTCTGGCTCTTGGTTGTATATTGCATTGTTACCCTAACCCTAACCTTAACCAACTAACCCTAACCCTAACCCTAACCTTAACCAACTTCGAAAGAGAGCGACTTCGAAAGAGTCGCCAAGCTTAACCAGTTTGTTAGGAGTAACGCGATTGGCGGTGAAAAAGACGTCAGTGGCCAATCAGATCGCGCAAAAACCGAACGCGGAAGTGCAACTCCGTTAGGGAAAACATACAGGCGTCTGGGACTCGTCCCGAAGCGTCCCTTTTGTCTCGCGGCCTCTGAGCTCTAACCAACGAGTCGCGACCCGTCGGCTCATTCCAGGCGTGTAATTAGAACCCAGACGACGACGACGACTATAGCGGCAGAAAAAAAAAACGAGCGGGAATCGGCATAGCAACAAGGGGCGACTCTGGAGGGAAACACACTGCGCGTCGCACATGGCCGCTCGCAAACTTCCCGGTGTGGAGATAAGCCCCCCCCCCCCCCCCCCCCCCTCCCTCGCTCCCCCTCCCCCGCCGTGTCTCTGCCTCTGACTGTATTTGTGTTATCGTCGGCCCGAATCCGCCACGTCGTCGGAGGAGGAGGAGGAGGAGGAGGAAACAGCGTGGCTTCCTGCCGCCTGCCGTCGCCGCCGCTGCTGACCAAGATTACCATTATCTCTCGACCACGCTGCCGGGGACAGGAAACAGCCTCTGCAGAGAATGAATTAGATAGTGCTCTGCGAGCGCGCGATGGGGGGGAGAGACTCGTCCGCCCGCCGCACCTCATGTGTGTTACATCCTCCCCCCGCGGTCGGCCCTGTTTTTTTTTCCATTATAGGTAGAGGATCTCAGACACGCCACGTCCGCTACACCACCCTGACCGAGCGAGCGAGGCGGCCGAGGCCGAGCCCCTTCCTGCTGACGGAGGAGGAGGCTTCGCTACACGCCTGGATTTAAGAAACAGGGGAGGTTTTTCTGCTCGACCGCAGCGGCTTGCTTTCTGTCGATTCAGGAAGAAGGGAGTTTCTGATTCAAATATCTATCTATCCGCGTCCGTCTGTACATACCTGCGTGTAATCCTTTTGACATATCTGTAGATACTATATCTACTGTATATCACTGTATGTTGTGTATGTCATACATGTCATGATGAATTGAAAATGGGGGACCCTGATGCAAACGAGACGAAAGTCTTTCTCTGGTCTGCATCCCCTTAACAATTGTCTGTATTGAGCCGTACTGTATTGTACCCATTCTGCAATCTGTTAAATAAAGTTTTCAATCAATCAATCAATCAATCAATCAAGCTAATATCTATACATATCCCTTACCTACTCTTACACTGCTGGCCAGTATGACTTACTACCATAGTGTATGTATACCTGTATCACTGTACATATTAATACAACTTCTGATTAGCACTATTACTCAATAGTACTCATTTATATATTTTATACTCAGTTTAATCACCTGCACATTGTATATTACTATTGCACTTTACTGTTACATTTGCACGCTGGTTGGATGCCAAACCGTATGTCCACGATACAGGCCTACAGTAAGAAGCTCCGTTAGCAACGCATTGCTGTGTCGTCTGCATATACAGTAGTGTTGACCTTGACCTTGACCTTGACCTACATTTGACATGAAGTGACACGATGACTTGTGCTTAAAGCGGAGACGGTCGGCTGCCTCATCAGATATGAAGAGGTGAAGAATTACAGCTCTTTTTAGAAGAGTATTTCTGATAGTTAAAGACTTTAGACTATATTACCTCTGAATATAAGAGTATGAGAAAAATAAACAGTGTAAACAAAGGTGCAGATGAGGGTCTGTGTGCCCTATTGGTTATAATATACGTTACAATAAATATAGGGAATAAATTATTTGAAACTGAACAACTAACTAACTGACACGATATACGTCATACGTTGTAGTCCGTGCAGGTGTTGGTGTTTAAGAGTCAGACACACTTAGTGGTCAGACGTTCCTAACGGTTCTAATGTCAGAAACATGGGGGGGTGACAGTGGCTCGGAAGGTAGAGTAGTCGTCTGGTAATCCGGAGGTTCCCGAATCGATCCCGAATCCCGCTCTTCCCGGGCAGCGTGTCGAAGTGTCCTTGACTTGAGCAAGACACTTAGTAACCCATGATTGCTCCTGATGAGCAGGTTGCATGGTCGCCTCCGCCGTCGGTGTGTGAACGTGTGAGTGAATGGGTCAAATTGTAAAGCGATTTGGATAAATGCAGCAATTTACCATCTATGTGGCGGTTGTATAGCTGTAACCATAGATATCTATAGAACACTAGATAGCTTAAGGCGGAGTCACCAGCGTCACTGAACCGCCGCCATCTTGCTCCAGTTAGCCTTGAGTGAGAGTGAGTGAGCTGCACCGACAAAAATACTCATAACTCGCTGAAATATTGACGGATTTACAAACGGGTTGGTTTGCTATAAACATCAAAGATGTAGTTATGATACTGCATACTTATAAAAAAAAAATTTAAAGATGTTTTTTTTTACAAACCGCTTGAATCATAGCCATGTTAATAATGCTTGTAATAAACCAAACCGTTTGTAAATCCGTCAATATTTCAGCGAGTTATGAGTATTTTTGTCTGTGCAGCTCACTCACTCTCACTCAAGGCTAACTGGAGCAAGATGGCGGCGGTTCAGTGACGTCGCTCTCCATTGGCCGGCAGCGCGGGCAAGCTATCTAGTGTTCTATATATATCTATGGCTGTAACAGTTGCACACATGCACTGCTTTTCTCTCTGGACCGTATATATATATACGCCGCCCGCCAGAGTTTCTTTAGGCGGCATTTATATAGTGTGAAAACGGCTCTAAAGTTCCTCAAAAGTGGCTTATGTGTGGGATTAGAGAGGCCCTTCTCCTCCTCGGGGGCTGTGCCTGAGGAGGTATGAAATGATTCCCTTCCCTTCCCGTCCCCCTCTCTCTCTCTCTCTCTCTCTCTCTCTCTCTCTCTCTCTCTCTCTCTCTCTCTCTCTCTCCCCCTCATCTGCTCAGCGTTTCTGAGCCGCCATCCTCTGCCGGAGCCCCGTGTGTCTCACCATTACGAGGCTAATCCATCCATGACAATGTTCAATTTCCTCGGGGGAATATGGAGTGTGCAGCGGGGAGAATTTGCAGCACCCCCCCCCCGCCCCCCACCCCCCCCATGGCGCGGTTCGTCTGGCTAACGTTAGAGCGAGCGCCTGCGTCCCCCCCCCCCCCCCCCCCCCGTCTCTCGGACCCTCCGCCGCTTTGACCCGAGGTGGGGAAATGCGTCGGAGCTGAGGAGTTCGATTTTGGGAAAAGGCGGGGGAGGCGTTCGGGTTCGTTATACATCGATTTCGGGGACCAGAGTGTTTTATCTGAGTATAAAGGAAGGCGTGTCCGTCTGCGTGTGTCTATCCAGCCGTCTGTCGGTTCGCCCTTTTGCAGATATCTCGAGAACCGCTCATCCGCTCGGCGTCACACTTTGCGTGGTGTATTCAGGGTTCCCACAGACATGGCAAAATGAAATTCAAGGACTTTCACGTACTTTTCAAATAACCATTTTTTATTTTAAAAGGATACAATTCACTTTTAAATGCTGTTTTTTATAGAAAACATTTTCTGATCCAATGTTTATGGCTTAAAACCAATTTCCGACAATTAGTTACACTTTACATTAAACATTTTTATATTTCTTGATTCAGAATTTTTTTTTATCATGGATGAACAAAACTTTCAATGTGAATGGTTGATTTGAATTTCAAGGACTTTTTAAGCACCTTGTTAAAAAATTGGCTGTTTTCAATGAATTACAGGCCGTGACATTTAAAAAAAAAATAAAATAAAATAAAAAAAAATCTGAAAATCCGCCTAAAAATACATAAATTGAATATTGCTCTACTTCTACAAGGCCCATTTGCATGTTCGTGGTATCTAGGGACATCTATGGACATCAGGAAATGTATTCCCAGTGTCCGAAATATTGTGTAAATTATTGTGTAAAATATTGAGTAAATTGTGGTGAAACAAAGGAGAATATAAATTATGATTTTTATTTGCATCTTTGACAGTGAATAACACCATGCTAAAAATGACCAGACATGAAAAACGTCTTGAGATCATGTGTACAAAAAATCTAAGCAAATAAAAAATTTACTGAATTCTGCCATCCGGATAAATATTATAATAGAATATAGATTAAGGGCGGCTACGTGGCGTAGTGGGCAAGGCGCTCACCACGAATGCGGAGACGCTGGGCTCGCCTGTTCGAGCCCAGCGCTCCACATTGCTTTCAGTTTAGCTGGTCGTTCATACTAATACACATTGGCCGTATTAGGGGGTGGGAAACTGATGGGTGGGGATCGGGCGTTGTGGACAGCGACTCCTACAGGTCGGTTGGTGCGCCTGCGCAGTAGAATCAGGAAGTGTCGGGGGAAGCGTGAGCCTCCCACGCGTTACTCCTCGCCACTGAGAGATCGAGCTGCGCAGGTGAAAAGATGCGACTGCTGTTACCTCAAGTACCGGAGGGGACTTGTGCTATGTATGACTTAGTCCACATTGCAGCCGGCTTGTGGGAGGCAAGAAACAGCGTTTGTGACAGGGGAGGGTTGAATTGGATGATATGAAATTGAGATGGGAGAAAATATAGAAAATGGGAGAAAAAGTGGATAAAAAATAAAAATAAATAGAATATAAATTAGCAGGCCTATACATGACCTTATTATAGCCAACTCGCACATCTATGGATCGGGCCTCTTTCAAATGCCAGAGTTAAATTTGGATTTAGTATCACCAGGCGTGCAGCAAGAACCGTGAATGAAATCTACTGTAAATACAGTCAGTTTATTCTTTTTGAGACAGGTCCGCCATTTTGGATCGGATTGCAACACAGGTTGTTGTTAAACGTTCATAGAAGGTAGACACACTAACTGCGCTCCAATCTATGCCAATAACGTTCAGTTTTGTGATAGATAATCCTGAGAAATTAGAGAAATAAAAAAAATTCATATGCAAACCATTTGCTTGCAGGAAGCTGTAATCGGCTGGGAAATGTAGGTTTAAAAAAAATTCAACGCTCATTGAGAGCTCTGGATGCCCTCTAATCAAATTCAAAACTAAAATCTCACTACACTTTACCCTATTGGTAAAGTGTAGTGAGATTTTTAGTTTTGAATTTGCGTAAAAACAAACGTATTGTTGAAAATATAAACTATGACTACTGTTTTGAGAGGATTATGGGCTTTACTCTTGGCTACATTTGAAAAAAAAACGCAACATTATGTCATACAGTCTGGAGAGATTGATTTATGACACAATGTCATCTGCGGTCCGCTGGCGTACCGCTCAGGCTAAAGAGGTTAAGCACTTCAACGATCTGGTGCGACCCCTGTGTATCGCTGAGGACCCTGGGCAGGGGGGATTCACTGTCGAATCCTGTGCCATTTGGCCAGACGGTGGTCCGTGCCACAACAGATATACACACCTCTGGTCCATGTCACAACAGATATACACACCTCTGGTCCATGTCACAACAGATATACACACCTCTGGTCCATGTCACAACAGATATACACACCTCTGGTCCGTGTCACAACAGATATACACACCTCTGGTCCATGTCACAACAGATATACACACCTCTGGTCCGTGTCACACACAGCTATACACACCTCTGGTCCGTGTCACAACAGATATACACACCTCTGGTCCGTGTCACAACAGATATACACACCTCTGGTCCATGTCACAACAGATATACACACCTCTGGTCCGTGTCACAACAGATATACACACCTCTGGTCCGTGTCACAACATATACACACCTCTGGTCCGTGTCACAACATATACACACCTCTGGTCCATGTCACAACATATACACACCTCTGGTCCATGTCACAACAGATATACACACCTCTGGTCCATGTAACTACAGATATACACACCTCTGGTCCATGTCACAACATATACACACCTCTGGTCCATGTAACTACAGATATACACACCTCTGGACCGTGTCACAACATATACACACCTCTGGTCCATGTCACAACATATACACACCTCTGGTCCATGTCACAACATATACACACCTCTGGTCCATGTAACTACAGATATACACACCTCTGGTCCATGTCACAACATATACACACCTCTGGTCCATGTCACAACAGATATACACACCTCTGGTCCATGTCACAACAGATATACACACCTCTGGTCCGTGTCACGACAGATATACACACCTCTGGTCCGTGTCACGACAGATATACACACCTCTGGTCCATGTCACAACAGATATACACAACTCTGGTCCATGTCACAACAGATATACACACCTCTGGTCCATGTCACGACAGATATACACACCTCTGGTCCATGTCACGACAGATATACACACCTCTGGTCCATGTCACAACAGATATACACACCTCTGGTCCGTGTCACAACAGATATACACCTCTGGTCCATGTCACAACAGATATACACACCTCTGGTCCATGTCACAACAGATATACACACCTCTGGTCCGTGTCACAACAGATATACACCTCTGGTCCGTGTCACAACAGATATACACCTCTGGTCCATGTCACACACAGATATACACACCTCTGGTTCATGTCACACACAGATATACACACCTCTGGTCCATGTCACAACAGATATACACCTCTGGTCCATGTCACAACAGATATACACACCTCTGGTTCATGTCACAACATGATATATAAAAATATAGAAAATGGGAGAAAAAGTGGATAAAAAATAAAAATAAATAGAATATAAATTAGCAGGCCTATACATGACCTTATTATAGCCAACTCGCACATCTATGGATCGGGCCTCTTTCAAATGCCAGAGTTAAATTTGGATTTAGTATCACCAGGCGTGCAGCAAGAACCGTGAATGAAATCTACTGTAAATACAGTCAGTTTATTCTTTTTGAGACAGGTCCGCCATTTTGGATCGGATTGCAACACAGGTTGTTGTTAAACGTTCATAGAAGGTAGACACACTAACTGCGCTCCAATCTATGCCAATAACGTTCAGTTTTGTGATAGATAATCCTGAGAAATTAGAGAAATAAAAAAAATTCATATGCAAACCATTTGCTTGCAGGAAGCTGTAATCGGCTGGGAAATGTAGGTTTAAAAAAAATTCAACGCTCATTGAGAGCTCTGGATGCCCTCTAATCAAATTCAAAACTAAAATCTCACTACACTTTACCCTATTGGTAAAATGTAGTGAGATTTTTAGTTTTGAATTTGCGTAAAAACAAACGTATTGTTGAAAATATAAACTATGACTACTGTTTTGAGAGGATTATGGGCTTTACTCTTGGCTACATTTGAAAAAAAAACGCAACATTATGTCATACAGTCTGGAGAGATTGATTTATGACACAATGTCATCTGCGGTCCGCTGGCGTACCGCTCAGGCTAAAGAGGTTAAGCACTTCAACGATCTGGTGCGACCCCTGTGTATCGCTGAGGACCCTGGGCAGGGGGGATTCACTGTCGAATCCTGTGCCATTTGGCCAGACGGTGGTCCGTGCCACAACAGATATACACACCTCTGGTCCATGTCACAACAGATATACACACCTCTGGTCCATGTCACAACAGATATACACACCTCTGGTCCATGTCACAACAGATATACACACCTCTGGTCCGTGTCACAACAGATATACACACCTCTGGTCCATGTCACAACAGATATACACACCTCTGGTCCGTGTCACACACAGCTATACACACCTCTGGTCCGTGTCACAACAGATATACACACCTCTGGTCCGTGTCACAACAGATATACACACCTCTGGTCCATGTCACAACAGATATACACCTCTGGTCCATGTCACAACATATACACACCTCTGGTCCATGTAACTACAGATATACACACCTCTGGTCCATGTCACAACATATACACACCTCTGGTCCATGTCACAACAGATATACACACCTCTGGTCCATGTCACAACAGATATACACACCTCTGGTCCGTGTCACGACAGATATACACACCTCTGGTCCGTGTCACGACAGATATACACACCTCTGGTCCATGTCACAACAGATATACACAACTCTGGTCCATGTCACAACAGATATACACACCTCTGGTCCATGTCACGACAGATATACACACCTCTGGTCCATGTCACGACAGATATACACACCTCTGGTCCATGTCACAACAGATATACACACCTCTGGTCCATGTCACAACAGATATACACACCTCTGGTCCGTGTCACGACAGATATACACACCTCTGGTCCATGTCACAACAGATATACACAACTCTGGTCCATGTCACAACAGATATACACACCTCTGGTCCGTGTCACAACAGATATACACCTCTGGTCCATGTCACAACAGATATACACACCTCTGGTCCATGTCACAACAGATATACACACCTCTGGTCCGTGTCACAACAGATATACACCTCTGGTCCGTGTCACAACAGATATACACCTCTGGTCCATGTCACACACAGATATACACACCTCTGGTTCATGTCACACACAGATATACACACCTCTGGTCCATGTCACAACAGATATACACCTCTGGTCCATGTCACAACAGATATACACACCTCTGGTTCATGTCACAACATGATATATAAAAATATAGAAAATGGGAGAAAAAGTGGATAAAAAATAAAAATAAATAGAATATAAATTAGCAGGCCTATACATGACCTTATTATAGCCAACTCGCACATCTATGGATCGGGC
This sequence comes from Notolepis coatsorum, assembly GCF_963971535.1. Classification (NCBI taxonomy): domain Eukaryota; kingdom Metazoa; phylum Chordata; class Actinopteri; order Aulopiformes; family Paralepididae; genus Notolepis; species Notolepis coatsorum. The sequence continues at coordinate 7,886,413 of NC_140170.1, read as the reverse complement.
CTCTTTCAAATGCCAGAGTTAAATTTGGATTTAGTATCACCAGGCGTGCAGCAAGAACCGTGAATGAAATCTACTGTAAATACAGTCAGTTTATTCTTTTTGAGACAGGTCCGCCATTTTGGATCGGATTGCAACACAGGTTGTTGTTAAACGTTCATAGAAGGTAGACACACTAACTGCGCTCCAATCTATGCCAATAACGTTCAGTTTTGTGATAGATAATCCTGAGAAATTAGAGAAATAAAAAAAATTCATATGCAAACCATTTGCTTGCAGGAAGCTGTAATCGGCTGGGAAATGTAGGTTTAAAAAAAATTCAACGCTCATTGAGAGCTCTGGATGCCCTCTAATCAAATTCAAAACTAAAATCTCACTACACTTTACCCTATTGGTAAAATGTAGTGAGATTTTTAGTTTTGAATTTGCGTAAAAACAAACGTATTGTTGAAAATATAAACTATGACTACTGTTTTGAGAGGATTATGGGCTTTACTCTTGGCTACATTTGAAAAAAAAACGCAACATTATGTCATACAGTCTGGAGAGATTGATTTATGACACAATGTCATCTGCGGTCCGCTGGCGTACCGCTCAGGCTAAAGAGGTTAAGCACTTCAACGATCTGGTGCGACCCCTGTGTATCGCTGAGGACCCTGGGCAGGGGGGATTCACTGTCGAATCCTGTGCCATTTGGCCAGACGGTGGTCCGTGCCACAACAGATATACACACCTCTGGTCCATGTCACAACAGATATACACACCTCTGGTCCATGTCACAACAGATATACACACCTCTGGTCCATGTCACAACAGATATACACACCTCTGGTCCGTGTCACAACAGATATACACACCTCTGGTCCATGTCACAACAGATATACACACCTCTGGTCCGTGTCACACACAGCTATACACACCTCTGGTCCGTGTCACAACAGATATACACACCTCTGGTCCATGTCACAACAGATATACACACCTCTGGTCCGTGTCACAACAGATATACACACCTCTGGTCCGTGTCACAACATATACACACCTCTGGTCCGTGTCACAACATATACACACCTCTGGTCCATGTCACAACATATACACACCTCTGGTCCATGTCACAACAGATATACACACCTCTGGTCCATGTAACTACAGATATACACACCTCTGGTCCATGTCACAACATATACACACCTCTGGTCCATGTAACTACAGATATACACACCTCTGGACCGTGTCACAACATATACACACCTCTGGTCCATGTCACAACATATACACACCTCTGGTCCATGTCACAACATATACACACCTCTGGTCCATGTAACTACAGATATACACACCTCTGGTCCATGTCACAACATATACACACCTCTGGTCCATGTCACAACAGATATACACACCTCTGGTCCATGTCACAACAGATATACACACCTCTGGTCCGTGTCACGACAGATATACACACCTCTGGTCCGTGTCACGACAGATATACACACCTCTGGTCCATGTCACAACAGATATACACAACTCTGGTCCATGTCACAACAGATATACACACCTCTGGTCCATGTCACGACAGATATACACACCTCTGGTCCATGTCACGACAGATATACACACCTCTGGTCCATGTCACAACAGATATACACACCTCTGGTCCGTGTCACAACAGATATACACCTCTGGTCCATGTCACAACAGATATACACACCTCTGGTCCATGTCACAACAGATATACACACCTCTGGTCCGTGTCACAACAGATATACACCTCTGGTCCGTGTCACAACAGATATACACCTCTGGTCCATGTCACACACAGATATACACACCTCTGGTTCATGTCACACACAGATATACACACCTCTGGTCCATGTCACAACAGATATACACCTCTGGTCCATGTCACAACAGATATACACACCTCTGGTTCATGTCACAACAGATATACACACCTCTGGTCCGTGTCACAACAGATATACACACCTCTGGTCCGTGTCACAACAGATATACACACCTCTGGTCCGTGTCATGACAGATATACACACCTCTGGTCCATGTCATGACAGCTATACACACCTCTGGTTCATGTCACGACAGATATACACACCTCTGGTCCATGTCACGACAGATATACACACCTCTGGTCCATGTCACAACATATATACACACCTCTGGTCCGTGTCACAACAGATATACACACCTCTTGTCCATGTCTCGACAGATATACACACCTCTGGTCCGTGTCACGACAGATATACACACCTCTGGTCCATGTCACAACAGATATACACACCTCTGGTCCATGTCACGACATATATACACACCTCTGGTCCGTGTCACAACAGATATACACACCTCTGGTCCGTGTCACACACAGATATACACACCTCTGGTTCATGTCACAACAGATATACACACCTCTGGTCCATGTCACAACAGATATACACACCTCTGGTTCATGTCACGACAGATATATACACCTCTGGTTCATGTCACAACAGATATACACACATCTGGTCCATGTCACAACAGATATACACACCTCTGGTCCGTGTCACGACAGATATACACCTCTGGTCCATGTCACAACAGATATACACACCTCTGGTCCATGTCACAACAGATATACACACCTCTGGTCCGTGTCACAACAGATATACACACCTCTGGTCCATGTCACAACAGATATACACACCTCTGGTTCATGTCACAACAGATATACACACCTCTGGTTCATGTCACAACATATACACACCTCTGGTCCATGTCACGACAGATATACACACCTCTGGTCCATGTCACAACAGATATACACACCTCTGGTCCATGTCACAACAGATATACACACCTCTGGTCCATGTCATGACAGATATACACACCTCTGGTCCATGTCACACAACAGATATACACACCTCTGGTCCGTGTCACGACAGATATACACACCTCTGGTTCATGTCATGACAGATATACACACCTCTGGTTCATGTCACACAACAGATATACACACCTCTGGTTCATGTCATGACAGATATACACACTTCTGGTCCATGTCACAACAGATATACACACCTCTGGTTCGTGTCACCACAGATATACACACCTCTGGTTCATGTCATGACAGATATACACACCTCTGGTCCATGTCACAACAGATATACACACCTATGGTCCGTGTCACAACAGATATACACCTCTGGTTCATGTCACAACAGATATACACACCTCTGGTCCGTGTCACGACAGATATACACACCTCTGGTCCGTGTCACGACAGATATACACACCTCTGGTTCATGTCACACACAGATATACACACCTCTGGTCCGTGTCACAACAGATATACACACCTCTGGTCCATGTTATGACAGATATACACACCTCTGGTTCATGTCACGACAGATATATACACCTCTGGTTCATGTCACGACAGATATACACACCCCTGGTTCATGTCACAACAGATATACACACCTCTGGTTCATGTCACAACAGATATACACACCTCTGGTCCATGTCACAACAGATATACACACCCCTGGTTCATGTCACAACAGATATACACACCTCTGGTTCATGTCACAAC
>NC_140170.1:7872833-7877833 GCF_963971535.1 Notolepis coatsorum | reverse complement strand
CTACGGTGTCTGTGACTGCACTTCGCTGATCTGCGTTCCGGGTAGGAACGGGGTTGACCAGACCTCATAACACGTCTTCTGGTTTTACTTTGCTAAATGTATTGTGAATAACGGTGTTTTTTCCCAAAACGTGTGTTGTTGCAATGCATTTAGGATACGTTGCGGGTTATGTGTGAGCTGTTTTTTGTCACTGGCAGTTAGCTTCTCCGTGCAAATCGTGATGTAATGATCTGGTTGTTGTGTGAGAAACATCATGGTGTTTATATGTACCGTGTACTCACTACTAAGGCAACTAACCTATGAAGCTATGCTTGGTGACAAGTGAGTAAAAGAATGTTCTTTCTCAGACTGTAATGACAATGAACAGTGTGTTCACACATTAACAGGTTTTCCTGTTTTAACTGGCCGTATTGAGGGTAAAATAGGAGGATTGTGTTTCCCCCCCCGGTTCCCTGGGGACTTTTTCATCCTCCTATCAGACATGTTGTGCATTAATTGTGTCTTTTGTGTGGTAGGGATACGATGTAACTCTTAGCTTGATTGCTGAGGTTGTGCTAAATCTGCTGGAGAAACTTATTTCCTAAAGGGAAATTGGTTTGGTTGCTGTCATGTGTGCTTAGCAAGGCCTGTGGTCGATACTAATCAAGAATGATGTATTCTCTCATTGTGAAAAAAACGGCGTTCCTCTGTTGAGTGTTTTTGCCATTTTTTGTAGGTGATGATGGGTTGTGTGTGTCATGTGACCTACAACTGGGTTGTACTGGCCACAGAAGCACATGTGTATGTTGGACCGGGGTTCTTAGAGCCCTCTCTATTCTGTGTTTTTCCTTAGTAAAAATCAGATAGCAGGTTAGCTCATGCGCTGTGTGGAGCTGTGAAACGCTTCATAGAGCTGACTATGACTGTGTCATATTCTCTTTTTGTCGTTACATCGTATCATGGGTGTGGGGTCGTAAAGGGGTGAACTGGTAACCTTTCCTCTCCCCATTGTTCTGTCGGTCAGGGGTACACCCCCTGTCCTTCAAGGTTCCCGTCACGTGGCGGTTCGGCACGTTACGGGGGGGGGGGGGGGGGGGGGGGAGGGAGTTCCTGGTCCCACGGCCTGGTATATTGGGCGTGTGCACCGCAGGAATTCCCCCGCCATAGAGTACGTCACCGTGCGCGTCTCTGTTGGTAGGACTTCCGTGTGCTGTTCAGGTCCATGTGATGGATCTGTTTTCAGGGGGGGTGGTCAGGGCTCCTCCTCACCAAGCGCCTATTCAGGCCTTCTGTGAGTTCGGACTCCTTCTTCCATGTGAGGAAGCCTCCATCAGAGTACAGAGCCTTCCTCCTCAGATTGTCAAAGTGAGTGGACCCTCTAGAAGGGTCCTTTTCTATTGTATGTATATTCGATTCAATTCGTTTATTGAGTGTGTATGGGTTCAGTGCCTCTTCCCCGGAGGCCCTAAAACCAGTTTTTTACATGGCTCAAGGTGCAATATATTCTTTTCAATCTGTACAGCTCGCGTGGGAAGTCTCTCTGGGGATCCCCGTCTCTTTCCTATGGGAGGGTGGTGGGATGTAAAAATGTGAACATTTTTTACCCCGGCTGTGTAGACTGGGATACATACTGTTGATGCTTCCTTCTTTCTATTCCAGAAGTGTTGGAGTTAGGGAGTGTCACACCCCTCTTGTCGTTCCCCTGGGCGCCTTGGGGATTCAATGACAGGTCTAAATAGCCTGTTCATTGATGGGGGTGTGTCCCGACGCACGTATAGTGCTAGCTCGCTGTAAACAGGCGATTGACTGGCACGCCTTGGTTGCTTGTGGTTGAAACAGCGTTTTTATAAAGCAACTGAGATGGGGGTTTTTCCTCTTCCGACGACCACATCCCATGACCTGGGTGGGTTGTCGACGGATTCTCGTTCATGTCTGGGGGATGATGACGGGATGGATCTGAACATATGTGGTGGGGTCTCACGCCCTTGGGGTGGGCCACCAGGCGCGGTTCGTCCGAACGTCTGGGTGGCGCCTTCTTTTCATGTTAAGATCAACACGCATATCTGCCCTTCTCCTGGAGTAGGCATGTCGGCGTGGTTAGGGCACGGGACTGGTTCTGGTCACGCTGGTCCAGATCAGTTGAACCCGTTGTCCGCCGGGGATGCAGATCTGCTGTTCTGGTACCCTGAGGGACTTGGGCTTTTTTCAGGGGGAAAAATGCCAGGTCGGTCTGGGTGTCACAGGGTTAAGCGCTATGGAGACCCTGGTTGGGTATGTTTTTACTCAGCACTGTCGTCATGGCTTACAGCCATGCCATTCTGTACGCGCTCGATCTCGTCGGATCTCGGCCGCTACACAGGTTGGTCCTGGTTAGTACTTGGTTAGGAGACCGCCGGGGAATACCAGGTACGGTGTGCTTAGGGGCTGGTTCTCCATTATTTTTCGCTCCTCTCTCACGCATGGCGAAGAGGGGCCTGTGGGGGTGGTTTTTTGACCTCCTCTGGTGACCCTGTGCTTCCCGTACCGCCAGGCCCGGTCCGAAGTGATGTTTGCGACCCGTAGGCCTGGGTTAACCCTTTTTGGAAACTGAAGCACTTGTACTGCGGTATAGCCGGTGTATACCCGCAGGTGTGTTTTGGAGTTTTTTCTTGAGGGGTTATAGGAACAACCACCGCATTGGGTGATTCCCTGGTGTGTTGGAGCAGTGTCAACTCCCGGGTTCACCGTTTGAGGGTGCCCCTGCACGTTCATGACGTCTGCCAATCGTGTCAGCCTTCTCTGCCTCGACCCCTCTGGGTGGGGGTTTTTAAATGGAGGCTTGGTCATGCAACACCGCCAGCTTACGCTCCTTCCGCCGGGGCGGCTGTGTTCAGCTGTCCCCTCTGGCGCCTGTCTCGTCCGCAGTCTCCAGGCTAGGGTTAACAGCCTGTTGCCTGGTTTTTCCCCGGTGCGCTGCCTGCTTCCGTTGGTTAACCTTTTTTGTGTGCTTACGGCCATGCTGACTGCCTGTTCTGCAGGGTCAGTGTGCCAGGCGGTGTACTATTGGGGGGACAGGGCCCGCTCGGCTTACGGCCATACCAACCTGAACACGCCCGATCTCGTCCGATCTCGGAAGCTAAGCAGGTTCTGGCCTGGTTAGTACTTGGATGGGATTCCGCCTGGGAATACCAGGTGCAGTAACTGAGGGGCCTTTGTCCGAATACGCTGGCGATGTGGGGGGCGGGGCACTACGTGCCCACCTGGTGGGGTCTTGATGCTGGCATCATGGACTTCTCCGGGCCCCCATTCTAGGGAGTCCAGTCCTTTTGGTGGGTCTGGGTCTTCCTTCGTGCTCCGCTGCTACGGCCTTGCCACGGGGTTGGGTTTGCCCTTGACCCCGTGATTCTGGGGGCAGTAACGAGGTTGTTCCTCCGTTCGTTCCCGGGTGGCATGCGGGTTGTGCGTGTGTGTAGTCGTGGGGTCAAGCCACGGTCTGCTCACCCTGTGCGTTGAGTTGCTTGAGTGCCTCTTCGCACGGTCGGGTCCGTCGCCCTCCCGTGAAGCCCCTAATAGGGGGGGTGCCCGCCATTAGGGTGGGTCGGGGGGGCTCGGCCCTCCCTGTTCTGATGGTTTGTGGGGGGCTGTCAGCGGGGTGTATTTGTCGGCCGTTGGCTCTCGCTCGGCCTCCCTTGTGCAGAGAGCGATGCCGAGCGAGAGCGATACGATACAGAACGTTAGGTTATGACTATAACCAAGTTCTGTTAGTATAGCGACGCTCGGCATCCGACGCCGCTGCAGCCTTTGACCTCGCCTTGTGGCGAAAGCTTGGGAAGGAGGAGAGTGGGTGGCCCCACCCCTGCTTATATGGGTAAGCTGATAGGGGTGTGGTCAGACAAATATTGGGATTAAAGGTACATTGTGGTCTTTATTCAGTGCGCGTGCACGTATGCGAGATAGTGCAGAGAGCGATGCCGAGCGTCGCTATACTAACAGAACTTGGTTATAGTCATAACCTAACGTTATTTTTGTGTTTTAACCGGTTTAGAATTGTGGACTACCTAAAAGGAAACAACAAAAAGAACATCAATCTCAATGAAAACCACAAACTGCATGAAAGCACTTGTGACTCACACACATCCTGAAAAGGCCACAAGAGACGACACAAAACGTATATGTGTACATGCCATACGTCCTTCATTCATTGGGTGGAACTATTTATGACCCACTATAGCATGTAGGACATAATGTGCTCCAATGAGCACCCATTCTAGTTTCAAATAATATGATTTTGTTTTGCTTACCACGGCTGCTGTTTGTTTACCCAGATGTTCACTGTGTTTTCTTGTTTGTCTGAGTTAATATATTCCAAGTCCCTCCCTCCCCCTCTGTAGCTGAGCTGGCTCAGTGCAGGTCTGAGTTGAAGTATTGACTAGTGTTTTTATGCTCAGCAATAATGTACTCCCACCACTTTGATCCTTTGATAATTCTGTTCACCATTGATCTTTGGCTTCTTTGTGCTCTGGTTGTGCTGGATGCGACTGATTGATTTCCAGATTATACAGCTGTCATGTTGATGCATTTCTCATAGAACAGTGGATTCTGCTGCTTCCTGTATTGTGGGATTAGGAAACTGTAAGGATTTGTTGTTGATCGTGTGTCTCTGAGGTTCCGGATCTGTCAATCGTTGAGTCCCAACACGTATTAAAATTGCCCCCCACAATAAAGCCGTAGTCATGGAGTTCCAACATTATCCTAGTGATTGTCTTATAAAAATGTGCATCAAATGTGTTCGGAGCATATATCGAAATTAATGCGATTTTCCTGTTAGAGTATTCAACTTTTGCCATCGTTATCCTTCCCTCTGTATCAGCCCAAACATCCAACACCTTAATATCTAAATTACGTCTTGTGACAATGGTGACACCTCACGTTGTTCGTGGAGGAGGAGGAGGATATTACATGATAAAATTGGTTCTCTAATCTTGCTACATCAGTCTTCATGAGGTGGGATTCATTTAGAAGAGCCAAGTCTATTATTTTTC
>NC_140170.1:7818024-7872633 GCF_963971535.1 Notolepis coatsorum | reverse complement strand
GGTACCGCTCCACCTGGGCCTGCGTGAACTCTAAATTACCTGCCATGTTATAGGAGTGGTTAGGGGGAGCGTGGGAAAAAAGGGGAGTTGACCAGGTAAGTCTCCATCTTGGAATTCATTGACAAATATTAATAAACAAATAAAAACACGAATACCATAATAAACCACATTTCTAAGGGGGCAATAAAGTTACAATTTATCATCATAGGATTTGGCTCCTACACACCGGCCTCTAATTGTTCTTGTAGACAAACGAAACAATTACAACTTTCAAAATATAAAAAAGGAGCCAAAATGTATAGTCCATTCAAAATCCAAGCAAAAAAATCTTTCATCTTCCAAGTTATCAGTAAGAGTGTATTAGTGAACGGGGGTGTGTGTGTGTGTGTGTGTATGTGTGTGTTCTATGTAGGAGCCTCGAGCAGCAGACACAACTTTGTGATAGGTCTGCGAAGAGTGGTAGTCTGGGTTCTCACTTGAACCTGTCTAACCAGTCCTCTGGAGTCGGGCATGGTCTGTATGACCCGCCCCAGGATCCAGGAGTTGCGGGGGGCAGTATCATCAATGATGAGAACAATATCTCCGGTATCAAAGTTCCTTCTTTTCCGTATCCATTTTTGGCGTTCCTGTAACTCGGGCAGGTACTCCTTTGTCCATCTCTTCCAAAAAAGGTCGGCCATATATTGTACCTGCCGCCATCTGCGTCTAGGGTAGCAGTCCTCTGGTGTGAACACTCCAGGTGGTATAGAAGGTTTGGTGTTCATCAGAAGTAGGTGGTTGGGTGTGAGAGGTTCTAGGTCGTTAGGGTCATTAGAGGCTGTGGTGATGGGCCTGTCGTTGATGATTGATTCTACCTCACATAACAAGGTCTGCAGACTCTCTTCGTCAAGTGTCTGTTGCTGTAGAATAGCGCTGAGGACCCTTCTGACTGTCCGGATTTGTCTCTCCCAAACACCACCATGGTGGGAACCGGAAGGGGGGTTAAAAACCCATGTGATGCCCTTTTTAAGCAGAGTGTCTTTAATGTGGACCTCGTCAAGGCCCTGGATGGCCTCTCTAAGTTCCCGCTCTGCTCTAACTAGGTTGGTTCCATTAAGCAATCCAAAAAGAAAAGATGACGCTGGTCCAATGTACTTTCAAAACAAACGGGATTTATTGGGAAGCGAGTCACAACAGCCCCAATAGCTGCCTACCACTATAAAACAAACAAAACGGGTTATGTACATGAACTTAAACTGTCAATCAAATGCGAATTGAGTGCGGTCAAAAACTATATGGTACCGCTCCACCTGGGCCTGCGTGAACTCTAAATTACCTGCCATGTTATAGGAGTGGTTAGGGGGAGCGTGGGAAAAAAGGGGAGTTGACCAGGTAAGTCTCCATCTTGGAATTCATTGACAAATATTAATAAACAAATAAAAACACGAATACCATAATAAACCACATTTCTAAGGGGGCAATAAAGTTACAATTTATCATCATAGGATTTGGCTCCTACAACGTTATTGTTTATTTTAAACACAAACACACTTAAAATGAGTCATTTATATATAAAAAAGAATTATTATATTTTAGCGGTCGAAATCTACTATTATAGAAAAATCCAAAACCACTTTCCAGTGACCAGGGGGTGCGGCCGCCACTGCCATTAGGACATGAGTTCTGGAAAGGTTAGTCATGTGATTGCTTACTTATTAAAAAGGGCTTTAAAGGACATTTAGGGAAATACATGTATTTGCCATCTTCCCCAGATTCAGACAAGAAGATTGATATCAGTTTCATCTCTGTGTGTCTGCAAAGGAGCAGCTTGCCTAGCTTAACACAAGGACTGGAAGCAGTAGGGAGCAGCTAATAAGTGTATTTCCCCCCAAAATGTGTGGAGTGGTCCTTTAAAAAGGGCAAAGCTAACAGCCATATTCCATATTCCCTCCTACCAGAGAAGTCACAGAGATCTCGTGAGAAGGCGTCCACCATGCCCATGCTGCTCAGGACCTCCTTCAGGTCACACGTCTTCTCCATCTTGAAACGAGGCAGGCCCACCTGAACTTCTACCATCATGCCTCGGCGGGTCCACTGCTTAAAGTTCTCATAAGTCAACTCCCTCTCCATCTGGGATGGGAATAACATCAGCATTTACTGTGTGTGTGTGTGTGTGTGTGTGTGTGTGTGTGTGTGTGTGTGTGTGTGTGTGTGTGTGTGTGTGTGTGTGTGTGTGTGTGTGTGTGTGTGTGTGTTTGAGAGAGAGTGTGAGTGTGTTGAGAGAGTGTGTGTGTGTTGAGAGAGAGAGAGTATGAGTGTGTGTGTGTGTGTGTGTGTGTGTGACCTACCTTCTCCAGTCCTGTGGTGTTGTCCTCCATCTCGTTGGGTAGAAAGATCAGCATACTGAGTTCCTTCCCTACATAAGGCAGCTCCAGGATCTGTCAAACACAGTTGACTGAACTGCTTACAGGTAACACAGTAGAGTGAGATAGTAAGAATTTAATAGTCTCGCATGAATATAGCTATAAAAAAGGCACTGCTTACATTCACTGATTGATTAGTTGCTTGTCTGATAGAGGGAGAACGATTGATTAGTAGAGAGAGAGGGTTGATTGAGACTAGCTGCCACATTGACTCCAAATAATCTATTATACATAGCAGCTGGATGCTAATATATACCGTTGATCGATTGGCTGTTTGAAATATTACCTGGCAGTTGAGGTCAGGGATGAAGGCGAAATGGAACTTGGCCTCCAGGTTCATCATCTTCACTGGTTTACCCTCGTTCTGGAGACAGAGACAAACCACAGCCTTGTAGTGTTGATCACCGTTTTGTCGTTAAAGAGGTAGTTCACACTCCGTCTCTTTCTTTCCATTTTTCTATTCCTAATTTCCAATCGACCCACATGGATCTTAAAAGGAACACGCCGACATTATGGAAAATAAGCTTTCCGCTTATCTTCTCCAGAGTCAGACAAGAAGATAGATACCAATGTCCTCTCTGTGCATTCAGTAGAAAACTATCCGGCTGCAAGCTAATTAGTGGAAGCGGATACGGATCAACTGGCCTCCAAACTCCAGGGATGTGTTTTTGCTGATCCATATCCGCTTCCATTTATTTGTGCTTGCAGTAAGATATCCTCTACTACCCCCCCCCCCCCCCCCCCCCACCAATGTACAGTTTCTTCCCCTTCAGATGTATATCTGTATGTCTTGTATGTCATAAATGTCCTGATGAATTGAAAATGGGGGACCCCGATGTAAACAAGACGAAAGTATTTTTCTGGTCTGCATCCTCTTAGCAGTTGTTTTGTATTGAGCCGTACTGTATTGTACCCATTCTGAAATCTGTTAATAAAGTTTTCAATCAATCAATAGTTTTTCTACAGGACAGTAAGCACATTTCCCATAATGTCGGCGTGTTCCTTTAAGTTCACGTCACCGATTCTGAGATTCCGGCATCGGAATGGCATTCAAGAGGGCCTCTGATGAAACAACAAGGTAACTTGCTCTGAAGAAACGCTGGCTTTACACGCCTCATGACCTCAGACGAGGTTGCATGAGCGGACAAGCTGCTTTGAGATCATTTGGAGGACAGATTCACATCACATCTGACACCCCCACAGACCAGCACTGTACCAATGGAAGACATCACAGGTATCTAATGCATGTAACCTCTTGCAGGAGATAAAGCCCTGTTAAGTTATGCCTAGTAGACTTATCAGGGCTTGGCACCCGCAAAGTCCGCAATATTCCACAGAACTGCCTCTTACAATCTAGTGAAATTCCCCACCTTCCATCTCCGTCCGAGGACAGACGTTTGGCATAGACGCGTAACCAATAGTCCTCTTTCGGTCCAATCAGTTGACAACCCATTTCCTGAGGAGCCTACACATGGTGCAGAGAGGAAGTGCAAGAGGACCCGCCTCCCTGGTGACATCACTACTTACCGTAATTTCTTGTCACCATTCTCCAAAAACATTGCTAGTCAAATCCTCCTTTCACAATAAGATTGAGGAATCTGCAAAGAACCTCCATAAACTATGCCATCCTGTCCTCCCTCCCTCTTCCCTTTCTGTGGAAGACGTTTCCTTCTTTGAGAAAACGGTAGAGAATATCCACAGTTGTTTCTCCTATAGACCTCTCACGGGTGACGTATTTCCGGCTGCTCCCGTCTACTGTAGCTTCCTCTGTGGTTCATGCAGCTGTGGTTCCCGTGAACAAGGCCTTCTAATATACAGTTCTCTCTCTGATAAGGCAGGGGATTTAGACATTCGGAGCTGCCTAAAATGGCCAAAACCAGCTCAGCATTGCAGATCAGGTCACCCGACGTCACCAGCGTCAGCGCATTCTCTGCAACATCCGGTCATTTAGGTCAGCAATTTGGCTTAAAAAAATTGGAACGTTAACAAAACATTAAATCCTTTGGTGAAACGCAATTTCCCCATTAACCCCACATGCAGCATCAAAGACAAGATTACTCGTAACCAGGAAAGGAAAACACCGAAAATTTTCGCCATTGGCAAAATTAATAAAAACGCGTGAGTGGTCCCTTGGGCCCGCCACAATTTCAATGTCAGTCCATTATATAACAACAGGAACAGTGTATTGCACTACTAAAGCTACCTAGCATGTCCTATATGCTCTGTAAATACTATGTACAGATACCGAGATGTCACACCATGTTACCTGTTTATTGCACTGTTGTTTTTATTGGATTCTATTATATGTTGTACCACTGTATTTTTATTGGATTCTATTATATGTTGTACCACTGTATTGCACATCGTCGCGGGCAAGACCACCCGCATTTCATTGTATACCTGTATGCCGTGACAATTAAAACTCTTGACTTGACTTGACTTGATGACCCCCAGCTGCCCTCCATGAGGCTAAGATGACCCCCAGCTGCCCTCCATGAGGCTAAGATGACCCCCAGCTGCCCTCCATGAGGCTAAGATGACCCCCAGCTGCCCTCCATGAGGCTAAGATGACCCCCAGCTGCCCTCCATGAGGTTAAGAGGAGTGATTCAAGTTCATTTGAAAGAATTGATTGATCAATAGACGTATAAATAAGTGCTGAACTTATAAATGTTTTACATGTTCTTATTGAGCTGTTCCAGAGGAATTTCGGAATCTGGTGAAAACAGAGTATAACAACCCACAATAATTATACTACGCAACATGGAACGCTTCCCACGGGACTCAGAGTAAAGCACTTGCGTGTATTTATTTTGAGGTTGAAATCCTAAGAACCAATGGTCAATATGTTAATTTCAAATTAAACATATTGTAACTGCTGATTTTAGAGACCTGTTACCTTGTTGATCTTGAACTGAGCGTCTTTGGTGTCTTTTTTGTCAAATGTTCTCTCCCATTTGCCTTTGAAGTAGATGGCATTGACCAGCACCAGTATGGTCAAGGGATCCACCACACCTTCATTCAGCAGATCCTTGATCTTATCTGGAATACAGGATAGAGACGACCACACAGGGGATCAGTGATGTCGTTTGAAGTAGTGGTCGATACAGATCATTGTTGAATACATTTAGCAGATATGAAAGTCTGATATTAAAAGGCCTCAAGGGATATTTTGGATTTGGAATCTTTTTCGGTAAGTTAGCATGACATGGTTGGTATCTGCAGATTCCTTGCGATCTCTAGGTTCATATGATACCAGTGCTCTAATCTTCAGCTTTGGCCTGCAACAATGTTGCTAAGCTTTTGACATTAAATATTATATTAAAATATCTTTTCTCATAAGCATATTGCTAAACTTTGGAACAATATATAGCCCCTTATAAGCTAGCACTGAAGTGCTCCAATACCATGGTTCTTAACTGGTGGGTCGCAACCCCTGTTTTTTAAAGAGTTTAGGGGGGGAAAAGGTCTACAGAATTTATGATGCTGCGCTTTTATTTTGAAAGACATACGTTTCCTGTGACGTAACTTAATGTCTAAGGAAAAGGGTGGGCCCTGAAACTCAACCAGTTGAGAAGCACTGCTCTAGTGAACTCTCACTTCATATGGTACCATTATGTTCACTCCTTCACTAGATCTGACCCACTAGAGCCCATGAAAGACGGTAATGTGTCAGGATGATATTTGATATCGGCAGATACAGATTTTCTAGAGAAAAAAACTGCAACATCTACAAACCAATATATCAGTCAACCCTTAGTTTCAAGCTGAACAGACTAGAGCAATAATAAGCTTTGGACCTTTGAAAAAATCTGAACCTTGTAGACCAATAGATAACATGCTTATTCAGTGTAGCTGTACCTGGTTCAGTCTACAATGGTCCTCATTTCAAATAGCAGTCTTAATTAGTGCATCTTAACGTTCTGGTGTGTGTGTGTGCTTGTGTGTGTGTGTGTGTGTGGAGAGTGTGATCTACCTTGTGTCTGTTTCTCCACCCAGCTGTTGATGTTGAGCCTGGCAGCTTCATGGTTACTGGCGAAGTCCACAGACTCCAGCTCAGCGTTGTAATGCTTCCTGGTGTCATTCAGGAACTCCTGCAAACATCAATCGTTACAGATGCCGCCACTGACACAGAAGGAGATCAATCTGTATGCTTGCTCGGTCACGCCTTAATACCTATCAAAATCACATTTAAAAAAGAACACGCCAACATTTTGGGAACTTAGCTCATCGTCTTCTCCAGAGAGAGACAAGAAGATAGATACCAGTTTCCTCTCTGTGCGTTCAGTAGAAAGCTATCTGGCTGCATGTTAGCCTAGCTTAGCACAATGAATGGAAGCGGACAGTGCCGGTTAGCCTTCGGGAGAGGCGTTAGTTGGACAATGCCTAGGCTAACCGGCACTGTCCGCTTCCATTCATTGTGCTAAGCTAGGCTAATGTGCAGCCAGATAGCTTTCTACTGAACGCACAGAGAGGAAACTGGTATCTATCTTCTTGTCTCTCTTTGGAGAAGATGGTAAGATAATTTCCCAAAATGTTGCAGTGTTCCTTTAAGACCTTTTTATGATTAAATGTAAGACAGTCATTGGTTGATCCATCCATCCACTCATTCTTACAGAGTAAAGTGAAAGATGATCCCATGTGTTTTCCATTCCTTCACGCATAGCTTTCATTGCTACCGGTGTCATTCATGCTACCAAGGACTTGTGTCTCTCCTAGGCTGAAACCTTTACCTCAACCATGTTTCCAAACGTAGTGAGTTAACATACTTACATAAACATGGAGCTGCGCGACACATAAACCAGGGTTCCCACTCTTTTTGAGAAATCATTTTCCAGGACATTTCCAGGAGACGCGTGTATATTTTCCCCAACAGAGTTTCACTTCAGTGTTCGGTTTGCGCGATCTGATTGGCCACTGACGTTTTTTTCAGCACCAATCGTGTTACTCCTAACAATCGCGCCAGCAGGCTGTTACCCTAACCCTAACCTTAACCAACTAACCCTAACCTTAACCAACTAACCCTAACCCTAACCAACTAACCATAACCAACTTCGAAAGAGTCGCCAAGCTTAACCAGTTTGTTAGGAGTAACGCGATTGGCGCTGAGAGAAACGTCAGTGGCCAATCAGATTGCGCAAACCGAACGCGGAAGTGAAACTCCATTGGGGAAAATATACACGCATCCAGGACAGCACTTGCTCACAAATGGTCATATTGCATGTTGCTTATTGGAATAATATACAGAGAAATATAACTATGGTAAGGAACAAGTTTACGTTTAAATTTTTTTTTAAATTGCGCTCATGAATAATGAGTTACATTTTGGTCATTGACTTATTATGGAAATTAGTATGGAAATATAAAGGTGATCGGTGACTTGAGAAAAGTTATGCTATATTACGAGTTAAAATAATATAAATGATTTTGATCAGTTTTGTTCTTATGGACTGACTATGTCATTTGTATTTTATTTTAACATATCATTTACTGGTAGTATTGACACATTTAACTCCAGTTTTATTTCTCCTTTTTTAATGACGCAGGGTTCATGATGAAGTATCTCCCGTTCATTCCAGGTGACTGCTACACTCTTCACTGCTAACTGTACAATAAGGTCATCTTGCCTCCTCTTGTTGTTCGCGGTTTGTTTGTTTCTTTACTTACAAGCTCTCCTAAACAAATAATACACAGACATGTTCTGTGTTACACTTGCTTGAATTGCGGCAATTACAATACTCCAAACTCATAATGCATAATCCAGATCCCTCATATGAACTAAATGGAAAGACACCTTTCTGACAGAACGCGTCACAAACCACGTGCCACAGACGACAAGTCACTCACTCAGCTCATAGAGAACACAGTAATTCAGCGTAAATTACGTACCGTATGTAGGATTTTACAGCACTTTAAAAATAAAAGAGGACAATAAGCATGAGCTTGTCAAATGCCATGACGGGCCAAAACAAAGGGAGCATGGGCCCCAAATTGGGTGGCACTGCTATAATCCTACAGACAGTCGAGTTTCAAACAAAATACACACCTACGTTTATATAGGCGATATGAGTCAGGAGAAAATACAATAAAATATTTCATGACTGGAAATCTAGTCTCTGAATTTCCAGGATGAGGGGGACCCCCGATACACTCACACACACACACACACCTGAACAAAGTCAAAGGACTGCTGTCCATACAGTCTGTTGGCCAGGCTGAGGGAGTACGGAGCACCAGGCTTGTTCAGGTCACCCATCAAACTGCCGAAGCTCACATGGATGTCTTCCTTGGACTTGTGGAGGTGCAGCGACTGTGGACCATCAGAGGAGACAGAAGTTACAAACACCACAACGTTGCAGAAATGTATTGAACCGATTCAGACTTGTAGTCTTGGGTTAGGATGTCCTATAGGAGCAACTCTGAACTATAGCTCATGTGGTTCATCAGCACACCAGAGAACACCAGCCCTGCAAGTGTAGCCCAAGACAGGAATATGAAGAGGGAATACATTTGTGCACAGAGCACAGTGGAGCCTAGATACTTAACACCACACTGTCGGTTTCAACACCAGAATTCAGGAGAGTGTGTTTGCATCAGACACACTTATGTATCAGACAACATGCTTCTTTATTAAATAGAATAATAATATTCAAGTCATCATTTTTTTTTCATGATATAGACTGGTCTGATTTGACTGTTTTGTTGGCGAGGTCAAATGTGAAAATAATGCCCCGTCCTGTGTGCAACCACCCACTCCTGTTGCTTCTGTTTTGAAGACAGATGCTCATCAAAAATGGATAGGAAGTAGTAAACGTGCAACAAGAACATAACAAGACTGTAGCACGTTACATTATAACCCTGGAAACACTAGATCGTGTTACATTAGAAACCTTGGAAAGTCCCACTCCGGAGCACAGAAAAGGAGAGATGCGTGTTAGTCCTCCCTTGCCTCCTCGTTTGACACTAATCAAGGAGGCGTGAAGACAAGCGAGGGAGCGAGAGAACATGCGAGATTCCACCCGGGACCACCTTTAACCCCTCGTCGTTGTCACGTTCTCGACTAAAAGCTCCTTTCAACCACCACGCGCCCCCAGGCGTCATCGGTGAAACGCCCTTTGACCTCCTGGTTGTTAGTTAGTTAGTCTTTACTGCAGTACTCAGTTACCACCTTCAACAGGTGTGGCGGGAGGCGCATGTCCGTCTGTTGCTGCATCTGCATCTGCTGCGCCGCTCCGCTCCCACACGGCCCTGCTCCTCTCTGTCCCGCCTCCCCTGCCTTTTTTTTATGAAACAGAGCACCTGGTGGCGGAAATGGCAGCGGGGGTGGGGGGGGTTAAGGGCAGAAAAAGGCTATAGACTGTGGTATGTGTAACCATGAATGCTTGGTTAAACCAGTTTGACAACTGCTCCTGTACTCGCAGACTGTGTCCAGTGTAAGGACTAGGTCTAGAGCAGGGGTCAGCAACCTTTACTATCAAAAGAGCCACTTTTCCCCGTCCCACAAAATAAAATGCTCAGGGAGCCGCACAACCTATTTACCCTTAAAATGAAGATAACAGTGTATAACGTTTTATATATCCCCAAGCATACCCCACATTTAGCATAAAACGCCTGACAATTGCAAATGCCCAGTATGCCAGATGGCTACTCCAGGCCTGCCTGCTTCTAAGTTCAGTGACCTGACTGCAGACAAAAAAGAAAAAAATTAAGAAAAAAATTTGAATATCTTTTTTTTTCAAGTACCACCAGCAGGGGGCCCAAGTACCACCCGTGGTACACGTACCACAGGTTGAGAACCACTGGGTTAGTATATTAGGACAAGTCCATGACAGTAAGGTTAGTTAGGGTTAGACTTTTTCATTTTCTTTTTCATTTCAGATAATGGTTGAAGAAGTGTCAACGGCAAAAGATTGGAGTTTATAGCAGAGTTTATAGCAAAAGGGAAGTTTTGTCTGGGCTCTGCTGAGAAGTCATGGGTCAAATAGAAAGTGCGGGGGTGAAGATGGGGGAGAAGATGGGGAAGTTGGTGAGTGGTGACTACTCCCATTCTCAGAATTTGAGGGTTCATTGGAACCTGATGATTCAGAGTTCAATGAGGCAGAGAATGCTCTGATTCAGACTGACATCATATCTATATTCTGTACATGCTGTTCCAACTCTTTGTTGAGGCTTTATTTCTCTCTCTCTCTGACACACACACACACACACACACACACGCCAGCCCCCTCTCAATCATGTACCAGCCCCATCTCAGTCATGTACCAGCCCCCCTCTCAGTCATGTACCTGCACGACTGGCGGGGGGGGGGGTGCTTAGTAAGATATATATGATTGGGCCAGCCCAGTGTCAGTTTTTTTTTTTTTTTTTTTTTTTAATCATAACAGCCCACATATGCGTCGGCCCACCGGGCAAATGCCCAGTATGCCAGATGGCTACTCCAGGCCTGCCTGCTTCTAAGTTCAGTGACCTGACTGCAGACAAAAAAGAAAAAAATTAAGAAAAAAATTATAATATCTTTTTTTTTCAAGTACCACCAGCAGGGGGCCCAAGTACCACCCGTGGTACACGTACCACAGGTTGAGAACCACTGGTCTAAGCTGCCGTAGGTGATAACGTCACACTCGAATGTAAACAGGAAGAGATGGAGATGGAGACACACGGAGATGGAAATTGAATGATATACAGAAACGAATAACTAATAAATATGAAGTTATGTTTAAACTGCTGTTGTCAAGCGTTGTCAATATAACCCACCCCATTTCCTCACGAATGGAACTAGTCTTGTGGAGTCCGCTTTGACCGTTTACCAGGGTTAGCAGCTATCGCTAGTTAGCTTAGCATAATCCTAATGGATACCTTGGTTAGCAGCTACCGTTAGCTCATTGCTCGTGTCAATTAAATTACATGTTATTAAAGGTCCGCGCTGGTCTGTCTAATGAAATTACAACCGCAACATTATATCGCACTGTACAGCCCTGACTACACTAACGTTAGCCTATAGCTCCGCCGTCCCTTCTCGAGGAAAGCACTGCGAGTGTCTCTCGGCTGCGGGCGGCGCCATATAAACTAAATACTCGATGTTCGCGATATAGTACAGTACTACATCTCGGGTAGAACAATCCGCGATACATCGAGTATACTCGATATATCGCTCACCCCTACCCTACTATATGTGTTTTAAACACCTAGCCCTACTATATGTGTTTTAAACACCTAGCCCTACTATATGTGTGTAAACACCTAGCCCTACTATATGCAGGGATTAAAGCAAAAAAAAATCTCCTGACTGAACTTTTTTTCAGGCCAAGTCATATTCTTATTTTAACCTCCACTGTATTTCTTTTTAATAGCGTTGGCGTTTTAAGGGAGCCTACTTGTTTCGGTTTAGTCGATAATCCAATGTACAGTTACCCCCCCACCCCGCCTACCCAACCCTCCCCCCAACCACCTCCAATGTACAGTCCCCCCCCCCTCCACCCAACCTACCCAACCTCCTCCAATGTACAGTTTCTTCATCAAATGTATATACTCTCTTTTTTAGACTATTGTATTTCACAAACAATACTGTATTTGTAAATCTGGTATGTCATAATCATAAATGTATAGATGTAGCAGTATTATCTATCTGTATGTCATGTATGTCATATATGTTATGATGAATTGAAAATGGGGGACCCTGATGTAAACAAGAGGAAAGTCTTTCTCTGGTCTGCACCCCCTTAACAATTGTATTGAGCTGTACTGTATTGTACCCATTCTGCAATCTGTTATAACAATCAATCAATATTTAACAGATTGCAGATATATAGGTTATATAGGATATATAGGTTTAGGATTGCAGGTATATAGTAATGATTGCAGATATATAGGTTATATAGGATATATAGGTTAATATAAGATTGCAGGTATATAGTAATGTTACATTTGTGACATATACGATATGCAAATATAGAGTACTGTTACCCATAGATCCTAACAGAGATTATATACATTATGATGGGGAGGAGACTGTACATTAGGGTGGGTGGGAGAAAAAAGATACATACATGGAGAGAATATACAGTGGGGAGGAGACCGTCTATAGATACACCTGTGTGATGTTGATATTTGTACTGTGAAGTAACACGACAATGACAAATGTGTTGTTTCTGTTTTTCTTTTTGACATAGTTGCGGAACACGGAACAAGTTAACAACTCACCACCGTCTACAGTCCCTGCATCATACTGTAGCCTAGCCAGTCTCTTGAAATACTGCTATCTTCAAACTTCCATTCCTCTCGACACTTTCTTTTGTTGGGTGGTGCCGCTCATCCTTTTCGTCTGAGAACACTGTGTGTTTTCTTTTTAGTGGCCAGCTTACTCCTTCCATTAACGTTATTATGATGACGTTAGCTAATAACTATGTGTTGGGGATAATGGTTCCGCACGGACCATATTGTTTGTTACATTGCTGTCGGCAAACTCGCTCAGAGTGTCAACAGAGTGTTGACGTTAAGTTGATGTTAGCTGCTAGCTGGCTACCTAAATCCACAACAGCCAGGCAGCCAACCGTACAAAATACAGTCTCAGCCAATCACATCGATTTGTACAGTTAGTTAGCTCCACTCCATTGCAAAGTAAAAGTTAGCCAGCCAGGACAGCCCGTATTAGCAAGCTACAGTTACAGTAACGTTAGCCACCCGAAGATCGGTAGCTAGCTAACGTTAGCCACAGCTTCAAAAACGAATTTCAATTATGTTATGAGCTATCAGCTAGCCAGCTAGATAACGTTAGAAAACGCCTTGTGTAGTAAACTAAAGTGAATAGTTTACTGGGCCATTGTTTAATGCTTCAGTGGTGTTAAAAGAGGACCTGCACGCTTGCTATCTTCGGTGCAAATGATACGGGTCTGTGACAAGACAGGTCTGTGAGGGGGAGGGCACTGTGAGCAGCGTGTGTGCATCAAGCTCACGTTTGATTGGTTAGAATGGTCAAAATGCCCTACGCATCTACAAATCATATTATACCAGGTAGCCAATTCCGTCAGACTCCAAATCAAATTGACGGAAAAAAAATAAAAAAAGACTGAAATCCGTCTGGAGACGGAACGCTTTAATGCATGTATATGTGTGTAAACACCTAGCCCTACTATATGTGTGTAAACACCTAGCCCTACTATATGTGTGTAAACACCTAGCCCTACTATATGCGTGTAAACACCTAGCCCTACTATATGTGTGTAAACACCTAGCCCTACTATATGTGTGTAAACACCTAGCCCTACTATATGTGTGTAAACACCTAGCCATACTATATGTGTTAAACACCTAGCCCTACTATATGTGTGTAAACAGTACACCTAGCCCTACTATATGTGTGTAAACACCTAGCCCTACTATATGTGTGTAAACACCTAGCCCTACTATATGCGTTTTAAACCCCTAGCCTAGCATGTGTTATGGCCTTGTAGTATAGTCACCTCTTCCATCTGTGTAGCTGTGTTGCCCCTGGCTCCCAGCAGCACCATGGCCAGGGCTGAGGAGATGCTAAGTGGAGAATAGAAGACATTGCCCGTCTTGTCCTTTGCATTCAGCTCTTTGAACAAAGCCAGAGAGAAGCAGGCGTTGGCCTCCGACAGTGGGCTTGATGACGCCATTGTGTCTGAAAAATGTAAAAAAGACGTCAGTTGAAATTGCATCTACTTTGTCCCATGATGTCATAGTGCTTCTATCCAAACTGCTTTACAACTTGCCTCATATTCACCTATTCACTCACACATTCACACACCGACGGCGGAGGCAACCATGCAAGATGCAGGTGCCAACCTGCACATTGGGAGCAGAGGGGTTCAGTGTCTTGCTCAAGGACACATACTCTCCTCTACCTCCTGAGCCACTGCCGCCCCATGTATGTAGGGCTGAGTATCGGAATTCTATATTTTATTGGTATGCTTCAATACTATAGAGTATCGGAAAACACTGTGCCATTCAATACCAAATTTGGACACATAAGTAGTTAATATCATCAGTGTCAGACTGTCAGCGCACCTTTTGTTCCAAAATATGTTCCATTTCTTCTGTTCAACCACAATCCAAAATCATCCAAAAAATAACAAAGCCTTCGACTGGCTCACACAGCGCATAACTTGTGTATTGAAAAAGAAAATTGCAAAGGACCGATGGGCTAATATCTAGCTAACATTTTGATGTTTCTCGATCTGCAGTTTCTGCACTGTCCATATTTCTTTTTTATATTCTATTTATTTTTGGGCTTTCTGTATTTTAAACCCATCCCAATTTAGTCGTTATGCCAATTCCCTTCCTGGTTGTTGCACGCACACTGTCGGCCTGGGGAGGGTGTAGAACTACCACATGCCTCCTCCGATGTGGAGTCGCCAACCGCTTCTTTTCACCCGACAGCGAGGAGTTTCACTGGGGGAACGTAACGCGCGCGGAGGTTTGCGCTATTTCCCCCCCGATCCCCTCCCTGCTGAACAGGCACCCCAACCGACCAGTAGGAGTCGCAGTTTACAACGACCAGGACACCTAAACATACCCCACCGGCTTCCCACCCGCTAACACTGCCAATTGTGTTATAGGGACGACTGACCAAGCCGGAGGTACTGCTGACAGCTGGATTCGATCCTATAGTCTCTGCGGTGGTAGGCGAGTGCTTCGTTAGCTTTTTTCCCCCAATGTATTAGGTTAGAGTAAGTTAGTTTAACTGTATTTGAAAGTAAAAGACAAAATAATTAGTTGCCAATGATGAAAAAATTACTTTAAAATACTCATTCCCAATCCCATTGTTATGCCACATCTATGTGGAACGCCCTACCCACGGTGGTAAAAAAGGTGAATCCCTACCCACCTTCAAAACCACTCTCAAAGAGCACCTACGGGAGGCTGCAATTCGAAACTGGCCCCCGTAAATGTCCAAACACCCGCCCACCCCCTCCTAATGTACATTGCCCTCCCCTCGTATGTATATATTTACTGTTAGGATCTCTGTTTAACAGTACTGTATATTTGCAAATCGTGTATGCCACAAATGTAACAGTACTGTATATCTGTATGTCATGTATGTCAGACTCATAAATGTCATGATTAGATTAGATGATTAGATTCGATTTGTATATCTGTATGTATGTTGTGTATGTCAGAAATGTAATTATGAATTGAAAATGGGGGACCCTGTTGTAAACAAGACGAAAGTCTTTCTCTGCTCTGCAACTCTTCCAGGTCCTGGGATATTTTCAATGTTTCGGCTAATTTCGATTTAAATTGTATAATTCCCATTGCGTGTGCTGTACTGTACTGTACCCATTCTGCAATCTGTTAATTAAAGTGTTCAATCAATCAAGCAAACAGCTTGGAAAGGAAGGTAGGCAGCATATCTTGTCACTGACACACAGCAGATATGCATGTATATTGCAATTCTAACTTAACAAATATGCCGTGTTGTCTATAGCTATGATAGTATCTAAAGCGAATTGCTTTTGGCAACTTCAAACTATTTGTTTCACTTGTTTATTTTCGAGATGATAAGAGAACATAATAATAGGGCAACAACGTGTTGCCAATTACAGCCTACATTATATCAGCCTACGTTCAATGAGCGAAAGAGAGAGACACGTTCGTTCATAATAGTAATTGGCTACTTACTGTACGAAAGATATTGATTGTCCTCCTTGCCGTTCAATGTTCAATACTGTGTCATCTCTAGCGCTGTATTTACGCCCAGTGTTTGCACGAGGACACGCCCAGCCCTAAAGCCCGCTTCCGCATTCTATCCAAGGACTTCTTAGGAAGGGTCTCGACGTCACTGTGTAGCGCGTGGACGCACATTGGTGAGAAGTGTGGAAACTTTCCTTTCGGCCGACATCGAGTTGAATGGGATCTCCTCGTTTATGACCTGACATTTAAATGAGTAAAAACACTTACTTCCACCGTGGTCTTCGACGTTACACGACAGCACACGACACAGGGACAATAATAATACGGACAAAATATAACTCTTGTTCATTGGTTAATTCCGTATCTAATAAAACAAGAGCATATCCTGAATAGAGCAGCCGATTGCAGTCAGGCAGCAATACCAAAAGCGCCATAAACGCCTATGGATGACTAACCTGCCGTAAAGCCGTCTTCAAATCCTACAATAGGTTTTGTGATCTGCACGGCCTCAGCCAGCTAATCACACAACCCACACGCAGTGGTGCGTTATTGAAATCATCTGGGGTGACACGCACCACGTGCACGCGCGCTCCCTGCGCGTGCGCGCGCTCCCGCGAATGCGCATTTAATGTCCCCTCGCTTGGGCACAGACTATGCGCATGGGCGTTTTCGCAACAACGGCTAGCGTGCTGACTACACGCTGTTTGTCGACTCGTTTTTTTGCGTATCTCCAAACGCAAACACAATTTTGCGTTTCAGCCGTATCCACAAAAAAACGCCAAAAAACGCGTTTCTGTGTAGATAGGACATGAAACGTCGTCAAAAACGTATAAAAAAACGCCAGGAATACACTAGTCTAACCATAGCCTAAAGACAGTGCCTAATTGCCTCTACGAATGGAATGTAACACGTCTTCACAACAAGGTTAGGTGTTGTCGGGTTCAGTTAATTTGACCTTGGAGAGACGGTAAGGAGAAGGTTTTAGGTTCAAAGATTTATTACAGAGTGAATAAAACAATATTACAGAGAATACACATCACAGCTGTGGAGTGGACACAAAATCAGTACTTAGCTCAGGCTTCGCAAAGACGTGTGTCCAAATGCTTCCTCCCTTGTCAATTTATACTCCATGCAACACGTCTAAACAAGGAGACAGACTGTAAACCGAGAACATCACTATTTTAGCTTTGTCACAGGTGGTTCATTAGTGAAGGACATACTGTGGGTCGAATTAGTGCATTTCTATATGACCATGGCCTGCTTTAATACAGTAAACAGCACATTTTGTAATAGTATACATATTTGTAGATGGTTGTCTATACATTCTTACAATGGATAACTGGAACAGTAGATTGATTCTTATGGCATATATTTATGCATACTGTAACTAGCTTATCTTAGTAGGCCAAATCCTGCCTTCTCTGTCTGTGCTTCCTACCAACAGCTGCATGGCCTGGTCAGAAATAGCTGTTGGTATTGCCACACACTAGAGGAGATTTACAACACATAAGAATGATAGAAGAATAATTGTATTAATGTTGACAATCCCTCCTTTCACACCAATTTTATGGTGTGAACAACTGAAAACCACAAACCTACCATAATAATTACCAAACCATAACAGAAGTTAATATGATATGCCAAATCCTCCAACCCTATTGTGTGAGAGCGAAAACCCCTGCGGGACAGTACGATTTGGTCAAGGGGAAACTCTACTCACCATCTCTCTGTCCAGACGAAGGTATTTTTTAATACACAATGGGTGAGACCGCATAGGCAGTAAAATATAAGGCATAAGCTTCTGACGTTGGCGTATGGTTGGCAATTATACATGGTGTAATAACTAATGAAAACATCCATATAACAACCGTATATTACATCTGCAGTATAAAGAAATAAATATGTGGTGTTCCACACAGTAAACACACGTGCAGCATGCTAACAATGCATTAGCCAAATCTAATAACATCACCAAAAACCGCGGAAAAAATGTGAAGAAGGGATGTCATGCCTGGAAGGTCACACTCCATCCCTCCTTTGCGTAGGGCGCAAAAATATAGCAATAAACGTACGAAAAAATCTTCTTATCGCTGGACCCATCTTCTTCACGTGAGTGATCTCGGAATTATTCTGATAATAATTAGATTATTTGCATTTTATCATTATCACCTTCCATCCATTCCATGTCATTCACTCAACTCGTCTTTCATTTTACCAGTAGGGCAAGCTTGATTTGGAAACAATGGCCCCGATTTATTCACTTCCCATCTGGTGTTCTTTCATACTGGTGTTCTTTCATACTGTTTCAACAGGTTCTAGTCATGTTATTAATAATAATAATACATTTGATTTATAAAGCACTTTTCAAGAACCCAAAAACGCTGACCGTGAGTAAAAACAAAGAAACAAAGAAACAGAGAATCACAGGGAATGAGCAACAGTATGAGGACAGAGGACCTTTAACCACGGGTAAACAAGTAACAGATGCAGAGTCCAGTAGTCAGGGAAGTAAGGAAGCCGAGGGGAAGGGGCAGGTGAGGGAGAGGAAGTAGGGAAGGGGAAAGGGAGGTGGTAGGTTGGAGGAGGGTGGTTGTGGGTAGGGAAAGTTCAAAAAACAGGTAGGTTTTGAGTCTGGCTTTAAAGGTGGAGAGTGAGGGAGAGTCACGGACAGTCTGAGGGAGGGTGGTCCACCGTCTGGGTGCAGCTCATGAAAAAGACTGGTCACCAAAACCTTTAAGTTTGGATGATGGGACAGTGAGGGAAAGAGTGGAAGAGGACCGGAGGGAAACGGGTGGGGCGGTAGGGGAGAAGGAGATCACATTATCAGTCAGGTAGGGGGGGCCAGGCTATGGAGGTGAACATGCTGATAAACAGGGGTCTTTCCTGGTGATACATGAATACTTTCCTGAATACGGAATACGGTTGCTGAGCCCTTTTGACAGGCGGAAATAACAAACTGAGTGAGGTATAATTGTTGGTCGTGTTTTGTTTGGGGAGGGGTGAGAATTGTGGATTGAGTTATGTCTAAGGTATCTACAGACTCAATATCGTCCGTTTGCGCCGTTTCTGTTAGTTCTTGATCAAGTAGCCAAATTGTCATTACTTTGATTGTTCCAGCGCAGCCAAATCGGTTCTAATCTCTCCGACTGTTCGAGAGGGTGCCTGTGCAGGTACACAATGTGTGAGGTGGTGCCAATGAGCTCCTGTTTTTCCTCTAACTTTCAGGGCGTGGGATGTGTGTTCAACCACTTCCCAAGGCCCTGTCCACCTGGGTTCAGTCCACTTTCTTTTGTGAACTTTAACCCGTACCCAATCTCCAGGCTTAACAGGAGTCTTATCTGCTTCCTCCTGATCCTCCTCGGATCTCTGAACCTGTGTAGACAAGACTTGAGTGATGTTAGTGAGGGCCTTTAGGTAATCTTCCACCTCTATCTCCCATATGTTCAAAGTGGGTTCACACACTCCCTCTCTAGGTGGGCCTGGCATTGGTCTCCCTGTCATTAACTCATGAGGGGAGAGATGAGTTTTCTCATTTTGAGAGGATCTCATAGACATCAATGCAAGAGGCAGGGCATCCACCCACTTCAGCTTTGTCCCATGACAAGCTTTTGCTATCTTCCTTTTCAAGGTCTGATTTGCTCGCTCGACCAAACCTTGCGAGGCAGGATGGTAAACGCTGCCATATTTGTGTTCTATTCCTAAGTATTTTTCCACCTCACCTAGCTTTTGGCTGGTGAAATGAGTCCCATTGTCGGACCTTATGAGCCGGGGGACACCGTGCCGTGGAATTAGTTCATTTTTTAGCCACTTAATGACCGATCCAGCATCCTCCTTTTTACAGGGGATTGCTTCAACCCACCTGGTGAATCTATCCACCATCACCAGTATGTATCTGTAGCCCCTTACAACGTTTTCAGCCCCCATGTCAGTGTAGTCAATACAAATTTCCTTAAATGGTGCATCAGGGACAGGGAACCTTCCCATGGGGAGCTTGTATGTTTTTTTGTTGTTGTATGCATTACAAGTGTCGCAATCTGTAATGTAGTTTTCTATCATGTCCTTCATGTAAGGGTGCCACCATTGTAGTTCTACTTCCTTGGTGGTTCTCCGTCTGCTGACGTGGGTGGGGCCATGGGCCTGTTTTATGAGTAGCTGGCATAGTTTTGCAGGAGCTACTAGGCGGCCGTCATGTGCCCTCCAGATTCCTTTTTCACATTGGGCTCCTTTCCTTGCCCATTGATTTTGTTCATAAGGTCCTGCTTCTTTTTGCATTTCTCTAATGCTGTCTTCAGTTAGCTCTGGTCTGTTTTCTTCCTGGAGGCTCACCATCTGTCCTGTGTAACCTCCTGCTTTTTTGGCCGCTTTGTCTGCTGCATCGTTTCCCCGGGCTATGGGTGAGGTCGAATTCTGATGTCCTTTGCACTTTATAACGGCTACCTCCCGGGGGAGCAGTACAGCCGCTAACAGTTTTCTGAGTGCTTCTGCATGTTTGACAGGTGCTTTCTGGGAGGTGATGAAACCTCTTCTTATCCACTGGGGTCCATTGACATGAACGGCTCCATGGCCATACGCTGAGTCTGTGTAGATGTTTACTCTGGCACCTTCACTTAATTCCAGTGCTCTGGTTAAGGCTTTGATCTCCGCCAGTTGTGCTGAGGCTGGTTGTGGTATGATGGCTGCTTCCAGAGTTATTGTTTGGGAACCTTTTTGTTGTACCACTGCGTAGGAGGCAACGTTTCCTGTTTCACCCTTGTAGCAGCATCCATCACTGTACATGACCTTTTCTGGGTTTGGTAGTGGTTCCTCTTGTAGATCTGTTCTGATTCTCAGATCTTTCTGGGCGATGTAACTACAGTCATGTGGTTCCAGGTCTTTTGATGTTAGTCCGGTGGCTATGTTCACTCTTCCTGATTCATAGCTGATGTGTGGTTGTGTGAGGGTCTCAGAAACCTTGATTCTTCTGATTGGCGAGAAGGTGAAGGCTTTGGAGCTCAGGAATGCGACTACTCCATGAGTTGTGTTTATCTTGAGGGGGTGGCACATGACCACGTGAGCTGTCTTCTCAATGGCTCTGGCGAGTGCCGCCAGGTGTCTTGTACATCCTGCTTGACCTTTTTCGATGTTGTCGAGTTTTGAACTATGATATGTTAGTATCCTTCGTTCCCCCTCCTTTTTCTGAAACAGAACTCCGTTTACCACCCCTTCTGTTTCAGAAACATCCAAGTAGAATGGTTGTGAGTAGTCTGGAGTGCACAGGTGAGCAGCCTGTGCCAGGGCTTGTTTGGTCTGGGTGAATGCTTCTTCTCCTTCCAGTGTCCAATCCAGTACCGCTGTGAGGTTCCTGTTGCCAGCTTCTGTAATCATGTCCCTCAAGGCCTGAGTTAGGGACACATAGTCAGGTATATGGGATCTGCTGTAACCGGTCAAGCCCAAGAAAGCCAACATCTGTTGCACTGTTCTTGGTTTCCCATGGGTGAGGATGGAGGTTCGTTGAGATGAGGACAGCGTCAGGCTGTTTGCTGAGATGAGCCTTCCAAGGAAAGTAACGGTTCGTCTTGCTATCTGGGTTTTCTCCTTTTTAACCTTGTAGCCAATTTTGGCTAGGAATACCAACAGATCGGAGGTGGCTTTTAGACAGGTCTCACCAGAGGGGGCAGCCAAGAGCAGATCATCCACATACATAATCAGAATGACTCCTTCCGGCAGTGCCAGGGTGTCTAGGTCCTTCTTCAGTGCTTGGTTGAATAGTCCAGGGCTACCCTTGTAGCCTTGCGGCATCCTATTGTAGGTGAGTTGAAGTCCTTTATAGGTAAAGGCAAACATATCTTGAACTTCTGGATCGAGGGGCAGGCAGAAGAATGCATTTGCCAAGTCGATGACGGAGAAGTGGGTATGTGACGGATCAATGTTCTGCAGCGCCACATAGGGGTCAGGCACAGGAAGGTTTTCTGTTACTGTTGCATTGTTGACTTCTCGCAGGTCATGGACCATTCTCCATCCATTGTTTCCTGCTTTGGGTACTGGCAGTATGGGGGTGTTCCAGGGAGATGTGGTGTGTCTTAAGACTCCAACTTCTAGGAGTCCTCGGATGGTGTCATCAATTCCATTGATCTGTTCTGGTTTGAGTTTGTACTGGGGCCTCCAACAGGGGGTTTGGTCTGGCTTGAGGGTGACTGAAACTTCTCTATTGGCCACTAGTCCCACATCATAGGGGCCGGTGGTCCATAACGTATGTGGGACGTTCTGCAGCCATTCTTCCGTGTCTGGATGGTTAGTATGTTCTCTTCCATGGTCCCGTTCTAATTCCTGTTTTTCCAACTGGCCTTGATCAGTGCCGTTGTGAAGGATTCTCCACATGGTGCCTTCAGGATTGATGAAGAGCTTGGGTGACCTGGTGGGTAACCATGTGCTGGCCAGGGCTTTTCTCATCATATGGCCCAGTGACCTTGCTTCTTGTCCCACTGCTACCGCTAGGGTGATGTGTGGGGTGGCTTCTTCATCCAGGACATACCACTGTTGTTGTTCTGGGGTGAGTAGGCATTGTGCAGCGACTCCTTGTTGTCCCACATAGAGGTCTGATATCTGTATCTTCTCAGTATTATTTTCTTTGTCCTCTTCCCAGGCTTGTTGATACTCCTCATCGGGTCGTCTGAGGTAGTTGTAGGTAAGATGAAGGGGGTCTATCGGGGGCCCAAATGCTCCCAGGGTGTTTATCCAAGGTTTCCATAACATGTAACATCTTTGTATTTCTGGGGTGTCAATACCAGTAGTGAGTAGTCTACTCCAGTAGACTTGAGTGGTTTCTTGTGGGGTGTCTGGAGTTCCCAACATTAATATCCTTTCTCCACTGCTGTATGTTGTAAGGTTTTCAGCGCTTCCAGGGAGGCGCAGGATAAGGCCATCTGGAGAGCAGAGGATTACAGCTCCTATTTTGACCAAAAGGTCTCTTCCTAATAGGTTGACGGGGCATTTGGGTGCGTGGAGGAAGGAATGGAGAAGAGTTTGACAGCCTACTGTGGTGACCAATGGCGTGGTATATTTCTGCATTTCAGATTTTCCCGAGTATCCAACTGTGTTGAGAGTCTTTGTGGAAAGTGGTGGGGACTTTCCCTTGAGGCTGGTGATAACCGATACTGCGGCTCCGGTGTCCACCATGAGCTGTATTATTTCACCCTCAATTTCACAGGTAACCATTGGTTCTTGGTGGGCCGGTACCGCTATACCTGTGGTTGGATCCTTTGGGCATCTTCATTGTGGTCCCCACTCTTCAGTCTCCCATGCTGACATAGGCAATTGGGAGGCATTCGGCGGGTAACCTCTGGATCCTTCCTGTTGCGGAGGTCCTCCTCTTCCTCTGGGGCTGTATCCTCCTCTAGGGTTGCCCCTCTGTCCGCCTCTGTTCTGTATGTTCTGACTACAGTCCCGGGCCCAGTGGCCACCATGTCCACAGATGTAACAGCCAGTTGGTTGTGGCGGTGGATTGAACCTCCCATTTCCTCTTCCTCCTGGTGGCCCTCTGTTCATTGGAGGCCCGTATGCCTGGTATTGGTATGGGGGTGGGTACGCATAGGGAGCCATGGGAGTGGGGTAAGCGGGCCACTGTTGCTGTGGTGGTGGCATGGGTGAGGGTACAGTGGCTGGAGCTTCCACAGCTTCTTGTTGCATGGGTGGCCCCATGTGACCCATCAACATTTGTTTTTTCCCTCTCTTTGCCCTGTTGGCCTCATCGTCTTTCTCACTCACTTGCATTTTCAACAGTCTCTTTCCCAATGTCTTTATCTCTTCATCATTGTCGTTTTGAATTTTCTTGTGCTTGTTGTCATAATGGATGAGGTGGGCTTTCCATTCCTCGTCGTCTTTCGTATCCAGACCCACAATGTCCTCCAATCGGTCTTGCACTGCCTGGGGAAGGGCATGTACCACTGCGTTTCTCCACAACATGGTGGTGGCATTGGAGCTATCATGTCTTTCTCCTGTGCTTTCCAACCACACCTCTTCACACTTTTTCAGGAAGGCATGTATCTCCTCACCCTGTTCCTTCTTCAGACTGGCTAGGGAGGAGAGAGTCCTTGTAGTGGGGTATACATCTCGGACCCCAGCCCAATATAACTGTCTGTGTTGATTGAAATTATCTTCATCTGGGGAGTTAGTGCAATTTGCCTGGGTATCTATGGTTCTTGCCTTTAGTCTTCCTTCCAATCTTCCCATCAGGGCCCTGAGATCTCCCAGACATAGAGTATCTCCGGCAGTAAATTTCTCAACCTCCATTATCCATCGCTGCCCTCCTTTGGCCAGCGGGGGTAGCTTCGCCACTAAGGCCTCCAGGTCCCTGTGGCACCAGGCCTGGTATATAGTAAGTCCATGATGAGTGGCCACCAGAGGGCACATGTTGTGACCGGCTGCTCCTTGTCCATGGTGAGAGGTCACAAGGGGGCACTGACCGGCTGCTCCTTCCTCCCTCTCTCTGGCTCTTTCTCTTGCTCTTGTGTGGTGTCCCACTGGAGTGTGTTGTAATAGCATTTCTCCACCTGCTATCTCCAGGGATTTTCCTCTGGGGCTCTTCTCATCACCTCGTAGTTTCAGTCGTCCTTCTAGCACTATGACTTTGTCCACCCCCTCTACTTCTTTGACGTCATTGTTTCTGTCCCATGGCTCTGCATCAGCCGTGTATCCATTCTCTTCTCCCCCACTTTCTCCAGATGAGAGCTCCTTTGAAGCTTGACTAGTACCTGCGCTGGTCCTGTATGTGTCGCTGCCCGGACTGTAGCATGTCCTAGCTTCCACCTTTTTCCTCCTCCTTGCATCTACATTCTTTGGTGTCATGTTTCCTTTTGGGCCTGACAGTCCCTCCTTATCGCTGGAGCTTGCTTGCCCTTCCCTGCAGGCCTCTATTATTTCAGTGGTGTTATGTTTGAGGGCTCGGATATCATGGATCAGCTGTGTCAGCTCCCTGTCTTTACTGGTCTCGTCTACTTCCAGGATCCCGTTTGTAATATGGATTATGGGGGCCTGTGTTTGTTGAGGGAAAAGGCATGCATTGGTGGGGGGTGTATACTCTGGGGGTGTTGTGTCTAATAGGTTGGCTGGGTTAGGGTATAGTGGAGGGGCAGAGGAATTTGAGCCTGGAGTGGAGCAAAAGTGAGGCTGTAACGGGGTGAAAATGTCTGACCTGTCTTCTATAGAGACTGGACAGACAGAGACTGCTGATATTGGGGTCACATTTTTAATGTGCATTAGGAGACAGGTCACTTTTGCCATCTGCTTCAGGGATTTGTCTAATGCTGTTTTGGTGGGTCCCATCCTGTGTCTTCCGCCTTTCTCCCATGCAATAGTCCTCAAGGAAAGCTCCCCTTGCTCATGGTTAAACACATTTAGTCTGTCTGCCAACGAAGGAGCCGGCGCTTCGTTCTGGGGGAAGAGGTTCCTCATCTGCCAATTCTTTATCAATTTCTCCATAGTCTTCCTTGTCTTACTTCTGTCTTGGGGCTCTGTGGTCACATCGAGCCGTAGATACACTTTCTGTAGTACAGATTGGGTGGTTTCTTCAACATCCGCCATCTTGGTTTGATTGAGACTAATGTTGTATACTGCAATGAGCGTGTGTGGGATATATTATAGTAAGACTGTGTGTGTGTGTGTGTGTGTGTGTGTGTGTGTGTGTGTGTGTGTGTGTGTGTGTGTGTGTGGGTGTGGGTGTGTGTGTGTGTGTGTGTGTGTCCTAAATAGCACGTTGTGTGTGTGTGGGTGTGGGTGTGTGTGTGTGTGTGTGTGCGGGGGTGTGTGTGTGTGTCCTAAATAGCACGTTGTGTGTGTGTGTGTGTGGGTGTGTGTGTGTGTGTGTGTGTGTGGGGGTGTGTGTGTGTGTCCTAAATAGCACGTGCTAGACAGCAGGGGGTCTCCTCCTATGTGTGTGTGTGTGTTTTATAAATAGGATTTGTGGGACTCCAGATGCCTGTTATGTTTAGATAAAAGTTCTCTGTGTATGTTTTTGTAAAAAAGAAAACTTGTTGAATATCATAAGTAGTAGGGTGTAGTTTGTCAAATATATAGGTAAATACTATTTATACACAGCCTATGACCGTTGTAGGTCAAATACTTTTTGCCTTGCCAACCCTCTCTGTTTATTCAATTTTAAACTTCTGCGCCAGTCAGCTAATTCTAAAGATTCCCACCCCGTCCACAGTGTAATCTTAAAATTCTTGGATGCTTTTGACTTCTTCCATTAATATTTGAATAGTTCAAATAGATCAGGAATGTCTCATTTCATCCAAGTATTTTGTTAAGATCAGCCCAGTTTAAGCCACCCACTTTTCCCCCAGATCTCTACCTAAACGGCCAGCCAGATTGTATTGAAATTGTATTCAGTCAATCAGCCTTTTTTTTTGAAAACCCTTTTTGTTAGCACCGCAAGGTTTCCATAAGGTTCTCAAAAACATGGACACCGTTTAGGTTTAAAACACACTGCTTTGAGCTATTGCTCACACAATCAAAACATAAATGAAATATAACATCACCTACCCAGTACTTTTTCCTTTATTCCCTAGTCATGCCGTTTAAATAGGTTTACAACAGTCTAAGCTTATTTTGCAGACTTGAATTGCAGTGGTTCTGAGACAATATAGGGGACTAGTACCAGGACAAGACAAAGGTAATATTAATCCATATGTCCGTAAACTGCCCGCACCCCCAAACGTAATCAGTCCTGCATTCAATGTTTGTCTGCCCAATATCTCTGTCTTTACAGGCAGGCCTATATCCTTTTAGGTCTTTGGTTTACACTATGTCTTCGGTTTACACTATGTCATATATCTGTCTTTTCAGGCAGGCCTGTTTTTCTAGGACTTTGGTTTACACTATGTCTTCGGTTTACACTATGGCATCTCTTCTAGACCTTTTTAACATATAATACTATT
Organism: Notolepis coatsorum; assembly: GCF_963971535.1. Classification (NCBI taxonomy): domain Eukaryota; kingdom Metazoa; phylum Chordata; class Actinopteri; order Aulopiformes; family Paralepididae; genus Notolepis; species Notolepis coatsorum. The sequence continues at coordinate 7,845,667 of NC_140170.1, read as the reverse complement.
CAGGTATAATCCCCGGCCTTACAAAAGGTCTTCTGGCACTGTCCCAAGAAAATACATATTAGCACATCACAGGGTTATACAGTATCAGAATATAATATTGATTATTCACTCCTTTAGAAAAATGTCAATCTGACTTTAACCAAATTGTTATCCAAATGTTTTGTAAATATAATGGAGAGAACACTCACGGTTTCAGGCACTGGGAGACACTCATACTATTGTTAACCTATGCAGATTTCGATATAACAGGCTATGCTTACCTTTTCTGATGGATCCGTTTAATGAGTGCCGCCCAGTCCTGTCCACGAGTGCCGTCTCGTTCCAGAAGCCAAATACCCGTACCAGCCACCAATTTGTCGGGTTCAGTTAATTTGACCTTGGAGAGACGGTAAGGAGAAGGTTTTAGGTTCAAAGATTTATTACAGAGTGAATAAAACAATATTACAGAGAATACACATCACAGCTGTGGAGTGGACACAAAATCAGTACTTAGCTCAGGCTTCGCAAAGACGTGTGTCCAAATGCTTCCTCCCTTGTCAATTTATACTCCATGCAACACGTCTAAACAAGGAGACAGACTGTAAACCGAGAACATCACTATTTTAGCTTTGTCACAGGTGGTTCATTAGTGAAGGACATACTGTGGGTCGAATTAGTGCATTTCTATATGACCATGGCCTGCTTTAATACAGTAAACAGCACATTTTGTAATAGTATACATATTTGTAGATGGTTTTCTATACATTCTTACAATGGATAACTGGAACAGTAGATTGATTCTTATGGCATATATTTATGCATACTGTAACTAGCTTATCTTAGTAGGCCAAATCCTGCCTTCTCTGTCTGTGCTTCCTACCAACAGCTGCATGGCCTGGTCAGAAATAGCTGTTGGTATTGCCACACACTAGAGGAGATTTACAACACATAAGAATGATAGAAGAATAATTGTATTAATGTTGACAAGACCCTACATGGTCTGAGGGAATTCATAGAAAGGAAGCCCGATAGAGGAATCAGCACTAGAGCAACCACTAGAGGGGATTACGAAGTGCCCGGCTGGCAAACCGCCTTCGGTAAAAACACCCTCTCAGTCCAGGGCTGTTTAATCTGGAATGATCTACCACTGACCATATGAGATTGTACATAATTTCCCAACTTTTAAATTCAATCTAAAAAAAAATGGTTACTCGACCAACCAAACCTGTGACCATGTATAGTCAAATAGTATTGTAGTGCACACTTTATACCTTGTACTTTTTTCTGTATGTATGTTTTACACCTTGTCTCGTAGCATGTTATGCTTCACTGCCTGCATGTTTCGTTTGTATGCTTTGTGTGGGGACTGCGGATCAAAATTAAGAATCCTTGCTAAATCCGGTGTATCTACACAGCATTTATTTGTAGTGTCCAGTAATATGCTCTGTCTAAATAAACAAATAAATAAATAAATGGCTACAGGTCATGTAGCACATGACCCGTCATTCCTCCGTAGTAAAAACATAGCATTTCTCGTGATTTCCTCGTAACGGCATGGTCACCAGGGCCAGAGGCAATAAAGCAGCCCACAGAAATGACACTACCATGCATACTGATAGGTATGGTGTTATAATGGTGGATCACAATGTGAATAACACACCACTTTTAGCCAAAAAATACACCCTTTTTGATAAACTTTTGATACAGTATGCTAATAACTAACCTACACTGTAGCACTCAACACTTTGATGAACGTTGTTACTCAGCTGATAGAGTTGTGCCCTTCTTGATGACTTTACAGAACTTGTAAGTCGCTTTGGATAAAAGCGTCAGCTAAATGACTAAATGTAAATGTAAATAACAAGAGGTGTGTTATTCACATGTTCATCCACCATTATAACACCATACCTATCATTATGCATGGTGATGGGGGCGTCATTTCTGTCGGCTGCTTTATTGCCTCTGGTCCTGGTGACCTTGTCATTACGAGGAAATCAGTGAATTCTATGTTTTTACTATGGAGGAATGACAGGTCATGTGCTTCATGACCTGTAGCCATGCCAAACTAATTATGCAGCAAGGCAACGAGCCTAAAGGCCCGATTATACTTACCGTGTCCGCGGGTGCGAGTTTGTATGCGTGACGTACATTTTGTGAAACTGCTCTTGTCTGCACGGACATTGCACGGGTGTCCATGTGCCTGCCAGATTTTGTGACCACACGGATACCCCCATGGATATGCGCGCTAACTGCGCATGTGCTGACGTACGCTGATGTACTATAAACAGAGCCACGTGCGCAGCCGTGTCTGCAGCCGGGAGCGCGTACGTGTCAGTTTCGAGTATAATCGGGCCTTAAATTGTCACAGTTCCTACCTGGCTACTCTCTCCCTCTCTCTCTCTCTCTCTCCCTCGTTCTCTCTCTCCCACTCTCTCGTTAAGTCAGGTGTTGAGTGCAGGTGTGCTGCTGTCAGCGGAGCACCTGATTGACGTCTGTTGGCCAATTACGTCAGTGATATAACCCCGCCCCACATGTCATGAGGGTGCCAGATCGTAACTTCGTATTTCCCAGTTAGTCGTGCTATTCTGCTCTCTCTCGTATTGTTCTCTAGTCCCTTGTTCTCTGACCGTGTCTACCCCTTTGTTGTCCTCCTTCCCCGCAGTCCTACCTGGCTCTTCACCCTGTTCTCTGGCTCTCGATAAGACGTGCTCTGACCCCCGCCTGCCTGACAAACTCTCCTTGCCTTTCCCCGGGAACGTATGAGGACCCTGCACCCGTTTTGATCCCTGTCTGGCAGACTATCCTGTACCGTATCGACCCCTGCCTGTCTGACTCTCCTGTCCCGCGCACGCCCCTGGACTGTACGAGTGCTCTCCCCCGTGTATCGACCCCTGCCTGAATACCTGACTATTCTCTTATTATTAAATATACCCAAACTGGGTTTAAACAAGATCTGTCTGCCGATTCTCATTATCTGCACATTGGGTTCAATACGTCGACTCGTGACATAAATATTCAAGCAGAAATACATAATAGTGGTTAAATGAGAAGACGTGTAGCATTATGGATCGTCTGATAATGACACTGGGACCTTTGGGACACTTTGAAAAACTGTAGAAGTTGTAGTGAGTTCCTCATGCAAGGAATCCCTAGATTGTCAGTGAATTGAGAGAGTTAAATGATGAAAACTAAACCAGAATCCATCAAAGCACATGCAAAAGACAAGTATTCAAGTCTAGGAAAGGTCTGGGAAAGGTTTAGTCGAAGCCATCGGTGCCGGCAGCTGCTGTATCCCAAGGGTTCACATACTTATGCACACAAGGATATTTCATGTCTAATCATTGTATTTATTAAATAATCCTACTATTTGTGTTTTCCTTCAATCATGACATGGTTTAACAGAAAATGTATCTTAGATGAAGATATAATAATGATTAATTAAATACTGACTATTCCCAAAGGGGTTCACATACTTTCAAGCAACACTGTAACTCTGTATGATAGCATGTACAATAATGCTGTATATACTGTATATATATATGTATTCTTACCATAATTATATATATATATACACATACCTGCACATAATCATTTTACATATCTGTAGATACAATATCTATATCTGTACATATCCCACCTACTCGTACTATAGTTACGCTGCTGGCCAGTATGACTTACTACTATAGTGTATTTATACCTGTATCACTGTACATATTAATACTACAATTCTGTTGATATATTTGATTAGCACTATTACTCAGTAGTAGTGCAGCTAATGTTATGAGGCTCTGCCCCCCCTCCACTCCTCTAACACCCACCTCGCTCTGCCCCCCCCCCTCCACTCCTCTAACATTTTATTTATTAATTTTATTATTATTATTTATTTGTTGCCATTAAAATAATAGGCAAGCATAGGGCTAAAACATTTTCATAAACAATAATATAATTTTTTGTTATTTGGTTATAATAAGGGCTTTTCTATGCATTTGTCTGATTGATTGATTGATTGAAAGCTTTATTGACAGACTGCAGAGTGGGTACAGTACAGCTGTATTCACTTGTTGCGGTGGTCTCAACGGAACAATTTTGATTGACAGTCGATTCTGCCAATCACACCGCTGTTGTGTGTGGGGGCGGCGTCGCTTGACTGAAACTTCGGCTCTGCCCCGGCAACCATTGCCGAGCCAGAGCCGGTTTATCTTTGGCGAGCCCGAGTCGGCTCTGCCCCGGCAACCATTGCCGTGCCAGAGCCGGTTTATCTTTGGCGAGCCCGAGTCGGCTCCGCCCCGGCAACCATTGCCGGGCCAGAGCCGGTTTAGCTTTGGCGAGCCCGCGTCGGCTCTGCCCCGGCAACCAGAGCCGGGCCAGAGCCGGTTTATCTTTGGCGAGCCCGAGTCGGCTCTGCCCCGGCAACCAGAGCCGGGCCAGAGCCGGTTTATCTTTGGCGAGCGCGAGTCGGCTCTGCCCCGGCAACCATTACCGCGACAGATCCGGCTCATCGTTGGCGTGCCGTGCCGGACATATGCAGAGTGTGCCGACCGGTAGCCGGAATTGGGCCGAGTATGCTGGCCACCTGGGTAATGTACATATTTTATACCTAGTTTAATCACCTGTACTTTGTATGTTACTGTACAATAGCATCTCACAGTGGAATAGCCATATACAATTACACAAGCAAAGAAAGCTTTAAAAAGCAAGTAAAGAGGTTCCTTTTGGGTACAGGCACAATGCTTGACATATAACATTTGATTATATTACTAGTCATTTTGTAATATTTTGGTATAATGCTAATGTCATGAGTTGGGTTGGATGGGTGTGTGTGTGGGGGGGGGGGGGGGGGGTTGATTATGTTATGTATATGTTTGTTATTGTTGGTTTTATTTTTAATTATGTTTTTTTGTATTTATTGTTTTGTGTGGACCCCAGGAAGAGTAGCTGTTGCCATTTGTAACAGCTAATGGGGATCCAAATAAACTTAAACTTAAAGGAAAACTCCAACATTTTGGGAAATTAGCTTATTGTCTTCTCCAGAGAGAGACAAGAAGATAAATACCAGTCTCCTCTCTGTGCGTTCAGTAGAAAGCTATCTGGCTGTATGTTAGCCTAGCTTAGCACAATGAATGGAAGCGGACATGACTGGGTAGCCTAGGCATTGTCCAACTAACACCTCTCCCGAAGGCTACCCAGTCATGTCTGCTTCCATTCATTGTGCTAAGCTAGGCTAACCTGCAGCCAGATAGCTTTCTACTCAACGCACAGAAAGGAGACTGGTATCTATCTTCTTGTCTCTCTCTGGAGAAGACGGTAAGCTAATTTTCCAAAATGTTGGAGTGTTCCTTTAAACTGTTGCACTTTACAGTTATATTTGCACTCTGGTTGGACGACGCCCGACGTCTTCTCACTGCACGGCGTTCCAGGTCACGAACCTCGAGGCCGATTCCTGCAGCAGGGGGGGCAGCCAGGGCAGCTCTCTGAGGAATGGGGTGACGTCGGCTGACTTTGGTAGATTAGAACCAAGCCGCAATGTACGGTAATGTATCGAGGCCAGTGTGTCAAAGAACGTCTACCAAAATATATATATATAGTGACGAGCCTGGTGGTGTTCAGGCTCGACACGGACCAAAACAAACAATTCCAATGTCCACACAGGCACAATTTCATGTTATGTGTGCGTGTATGTGTGTGTGTGGGATGTGGGTGATCACGTGGTGCACAGGTGTATTCCATCAGTCCTAATCAACTCCTTAATTAACTCTCCTCTGCCCATGGCAGTAGTACAGTATCTCCCTTCCTCCACGTAGCCATGGGACAGGGGATGATATCTGCCACAATATACAGGTGCAGCTCAATAAATTATAATATCGTGGAAAAGTCTATATATTTAGCTGTATTGATGCAGTCATTTGTGCAAAAGGAGCCCCAACCAAGTACTGAGTGAACATACATGAACATACTTTTCAGAAGGCCGACATTTCTATATACAAGAAAAATACATCTATTTTTTAATTAAAGCTGTAAGACATAATCATCAAAATTTAAACAAATAAAGGCTTGAAATATTTCACTTTTGTGTGTAATGAATCTATACTCTACGAGAGTTTTGCTTTTTGAATTGAATTACTGAAATAAAATAACTTTTCCACAATATTCTAATTTATCGAGCTGCACCTGTATATATAGCACTGATATATTTGACACCGACAGATTGTAATGAGGAGTCTAAATAATCGTATCTATGAGAGCGATGAGAGAGGGTGGGGGAAAACTCAAGAATAAAATAAATAAAAATAAAAACTGTGGGAAACACAAAACACCAGTATGTAATAACTGGGTACAAATCCCAAAATAACCACCACTGCCTAGCAGTTGAAAACAACAAGAAAAACAATAGACAGAGAAAACCCTAGAAGCATGAGCTTGGGACACCCCTCTACTATTGAGGGAAAAACATGAAAATGGATAAGCCTCCGAACACAGTTAACCAAACCTAGGCACTGCACACCTGCCACCAATCAGGTGGCAATCAAGCCCACACACCTGCCATGCAGAGGCCAGTGATTGACAGCTGTCCCTCACAGAAAGACGAAAATAGACAGCTGCTCAGGGGTTTATGGACATCGCTGGGTGGAGAGAGACACAAACATGACTGAATCCGGCTGCAACACTCTGGAGCTCGTCAGCGCCGATGAGGACCAGGTACTTCACCCGTGTGCTGTTCCAGATCGCATCGGGCGAGCAAATCAAAACGGGGTTGGCAGAGTTGGCATTGCCATGGTGTAGTGTGATGTGTGCCTGGTGCCAGTGTATGGTAGTCAGTGTGTAGTGTGATGTGTGCCTGGTGCCAGTGTATGTCAGCCATTGTGTAGTGTGATGTGTGCCAGTGTATGGTAGTCAGTGTGTAGTGTGATGTGTGCCTGGTGCCAGTGTATGGTAGTCAGTGTGTAGTGTGATGTGTGCCTGGTGCCAGTGTATGGTAGTCAGTGTGTAGTGTGATGTGTGCCTGGTGCCAGTGTATGGTAGTCATTGTGTAGTGTGATGTGTGCCTGGTGCCAGTGTATGGTAGTCAGTGTGTAGTGTGATGTGTGCCTGGTGCCAGTGTATGGCAGCCATTGTGTAGTGTGATGTGTGCCTGGTGCCAGTGTATTCATTGTGTAGTGTGATGTGTGCCTGGTGCCAGTGCAGCCATTGTGTAGTGTGATGTGTGCCTGGTGCCAGTGTATTCATTGTGTAGTGTGATGTGTGCCTGGTGCCAGTGTATGGCCATTGTGTAGTGTGATGTGTGCCTGGTGCCAGTGTATGGCAGCCATTGTGTAGTGTGATGTGTGCCTGGTGCCAGTGTATGGCAGCCATCATGGCCGCCTAGTTATAGTTGAAAGTGGGGGTGCAAATTTTTTTTTTAATTTGTTTTTCTTATTTATAGATTTATATATATATTATATTATATATCATATATCATTTTTCTTATTTATAGATTTATATATATATATTATATTATATATCATATTTCATATGATCAAAAAGTGGTGGAGCAAGATCATAACCTTGCTCCCCCAAGTTCAATAGTGGGAGAGCAGCCGCTCCCGGTGCTCAATGGGCCAGGCGCCTATGCCTGCGTTAACCCAAGGTTGGGTGCTACCAGTGGTGGTGAAGGAGGCCATTTCCACCCTACATTGTGGGGAGCACTTTGAGTGTCTAGAAAAGCACTATATAAATTTAATTAATTATTATTATTATTATTATTATTATTATTTTAAGTGCTGTTGTCCATCGACTAAACACTGTTGAGCTTCGCCGGTATATGGTGCTGAGGACCGTACCCAGATGAGATGATCACTCGTTCTGACGTACGGAAGTGACACTGTTTGACCTACATATCTTAATGGTTGTTGTCCCCAGGTGGGAATGAGCAGCAGGCAAAATCATAATTCACATTTACATTCAGTCATTTAGATGAACGCCTTTAATCCAACGCGACTTACAAGTTCAGTACGACATGTCAGCAGGAAGGGTACAAGTCTTTCAGCCGAGTAACAATGTTCATCAGTTGCTGAAACTTGCAGTGATGGCGCCGACACTGTGGAATAAGCTCCCACTCAAGATCAAGTCTGCCAACACCGTACAGACATTCAAGGCCTTGCTTAATAAAACCCACCTTTTCGCTCTGGATGATCACTGAGTTACTTTGCTGTTGTGTTGTGTGTCTGAGGTGTTCTTATGTTCTCTGTCTGTCTGTCTGTCTGTCTGGTTCCCTGTTTCTTTTGTCCTGTCCATTTATTCGTATTCTTTTTTTCCCCGCGGGCTGCGCCCCAGGCCGATGTAAAAATTGGCTGAGGGGTGCATTATAAATGCAAATATCATATCATATCAAACTTGGGTGCTGCAGTGTTGAGTTCATAGTAGTAGAGACATAATAGAATAGTAGGTAGTAATATAGACAAGGACGAATATTCAGTGGAAACGTGCATGATAGTAGAAGACAGTAGACAAAGGTTATTTTTATATATTTTTTTCAGATATTAGTTTGTAATAGTTTGTTTATTTAGACAGTGTTAGCTAAAGCAAATTGTCAACTGTTGTCCCTGGGCCTGGTGTTAAAAATTTGCTAAAAAATAAAGCATAATACTGTATAGCATGCAAACAGTTCATTAGTAACAAGTTATTAAAAACACATCATGTTAAATATGAGTAAAATGTAGCTAAAGAGCACATTGACGACATGATGTTAGCAGACATGTACAAACATAAGCAGAAATACTCTGTATGCAGATGAACTGACATGAGAGCATAATGGCAGCACATACATTAGCAGACGCATAGCACATGCATTTGTAGACATGTGCAAACATAAGCAGACATGTACAGACAATGTACAAACAATGATAAGACATTAGGTACACACACGACGATCATACATGTATTAGGCAAGCAAGCAGACAGGGTTAGGGTTCTGAAGGGCTGTTGTGTTCACATGTGTAATTATTTCCTAATGACCTTACTTTTTTTTCACTATGAATTGAAAATGGGGGACCCTGATGTAAACAAGACAAATGTCTTTCTCTGGTCTGCATCCCCTTAACAATTGTTTGTATTGAGCCGTACTGTATTGTACCCATTCTGTAATCTGTTAAATAAAATGTTCATTCATTCATTCATTCATTCATTCATTCGTTCATTCATTCATTCATTCATTCATTCATTCATTCATTCATTCATTCATTCAACCATGTTTTGAGATTGTGCTTGAATGATCTGTGTTCAATATTACGAATGTGAATTGGTATGGAGTAGGGGTGGGGGGGGGGAATCGAAACGTAGTAGTATCGCGATACTTTGCGTGGCGATACTGTATCGATACAGGGACGCCAAGTATCGATATTTAATTATCCATAAAAAATAAAAATAAAATGTGTTATTTTTTTTTGTATAAGGAAGTTGCATTGTTTATTTCAATACCTGTAATAGTACAGTAGCCCACACACACACATGGAATATGACTGTAATACAAACAATTCAGTTTGTCAGGTACATGCAACACAGATTACAGTGTTTACATCTGTCTGCTTGAGAAAATACCATGTTCTGCAATAAAAATTATTGAAGTGAGATGAACCGACTGAACTTTATTTTATTAGATAAAACATGTTGACAAAGTTTTACTTTTCAGTTGGAAAAAGGCAATAAAGTAAATTTGAGCAAAAATAAATCGCAATATTTTCAGCGTATTCGCGATACTATCGTATCGTGACGCAAGTATCGCGATAGTATCGTATCGTGAGGTCTCTGGCGATTCCCACCCCTAGTACGGAGTTCCAGGTCTTAGCCGCTCTACAGAGAGTTCCTTAGTGAAACAGCCAAATCACCCGGTACAACAGTTCTGGTGAACCTGCTGCTCGGAGTGAGAAAAAAATCAGTGGAGGTGGGATCTATAGACCGTGGAGGATTTTAAAGACCAGACTGGCATCAGTTAACTTTATGATGTTGTCCCAGCTTAAGAGGGCATTCAAGGATATTGCAGTGGCGGCGGTGACGGATAGGCTTCCGGTCCAGAACCTTCCAGAGCAGATCTGTTTGTACACAGATTGAAGGGGGGCACTAGAGTTGTTTAGCAGGCCTGGGTCTCCAGCTAGTAATGCAGTAATGTAAGGTGTGAGGAAGAGTGTCTGAAATAATGGGACATAAGACAGAGGGACCGTGGAAGGAGGAGAGGACGGGACGGTCCCAGAAGAGACAAAGAGGAAGAGACATCAGAGACATCACGCTGGCAAAGAGGCGGGCGGTGGACATCGGAGTGATGGCGATTACCGTCGTGATGAGGTACAATGACCTTACTTTTATTAGATTCTCCCCCCTCTCCCTCTCTCTCTCTCTCTCCCCCTCTCTCTCTTTTCAATTAACATTGATGAACAAAATAATAAACCTTGCAGCGTATAAACTGAGCATCTGCTTTCGGATCATGCCCTCTGGTAGGAGATATGCTGTCCCTGTGTCCTAAACAAACAGAGGCAGTTTCATCCTCTCTACTATTAGACTCCTTAAAGGAAAACTCCAACCTTTTGGGAAGTTAGCTTATTTGCCATCTACCCTGGAGTTAGACAAGAAGATACATACACTTTTCTTCTCTGTGCATGCAGTAGGAGTAGGAAGACATGCACTGTTAGCCTAGCTTAGCGTCAGTCACTGGAAGTAGGTTCCTCCATTAGCCTAGTTCCCAACGTCTTCCTACTCCTACTGCATGCACAGAGAAGAAAAAGGTATGTATCTTCTTGTCTAACTCCAGGGTAGATGGCAAATAAGCTAATTTCGCTAAATGTTGGGAGTTTTCCTTTAACAAATCGACAGTTTCATCCTCTCTGCTATTAGACTCCTTAACAAACAGACAGTTTCATCCTCTCTACTATTAGACTCCTTAACAAACAGACAGTTTCATCCTCTCTACTATTAGACTCCTTAACAAACAGACAGTTTCATCCTCTCTACTATTAGACTCCTTAACAAACAGACAGTTTCATCCTCTCTACTATTAGACTCCTTAACAAACAGACACAGTTTCATCCTCTCTACTATTAGACTCCTTAACAAACAGACAGTTTCATCCTCTCTACTATTAGACTCCTTAACAAACAGACACAGTTTCATCCTCTCTACTATTAGACTCCTTAACAAACAGACAGTTTCATCCTCTCTACTATTAGACTCCTTAACAAACAGACAGTTTCATCCTCTCTACTATTAGACTCCTTAACAAACAGACAGTTTCATCCTCTCTACTATTAGACTCCTTAACAAACAGACACAGTTTCATCCTCTCTGCTATTAGACTCCTTAACAAACAGACAGTTTCATCCTCTCTACTATTAGACTCCTTAACAAACAGACAGTTTCATCCTCTCTGCTATTAGACTCCTTAACAAACAGACAGTTTCATCCTCTCTACTATTAGACTCCTTAACAAACAGACAGTTTCATCCTCTCTACTATTAGACTCCTTAACAAACAGACAGTTTCATCCTCTCTACTATTAGACTCCTTAACAAACAGACACAGTTTCATCCTCTCTACTATTAGACTCCTTAACAAACAGACAGTTTCATCCTCTCTACTATTAGACTCCTTAACAAACATACACAGTTTCATCCTCTCTACTATTAGACTCCTTAACAAACAGACAGTTTCATCCTCTCTACTATTAGACTCCTTAACAAACAGACAGTTTCATCCTCTCTGCTATTAGACTCCTTAACAAACAGACAGTTTCATCCTCTCTACTATTAGACTCCTTAACAAACAGACAGTTTCATCCTCTCTACTATTAGACTCCTTAACAAACAGACAGTTTCATCCTCTCTACTATTAGACTCCTTAACAAACAGACACAGTTTCATCCTCTCTACTATTAGACTCCTTAACAAACAGACAGTTTCATCCTCTCTACTATTAGACTCCTTAACAAACAGACACAGTTTCATCCTCTCTACTATTAGACTCCTTAACAAACAGACAGTTTCATCCTCTCTACTATTAGACTCCTTAACAAACAGAGACAGTTTCATCCTCTCTACTATTAGACTCCTTAACAAACAGACAGTTTCATCCTCTCTGCTATTAGACTCATAAAACAAACAGACAGTTTCATCCTCTCTACTATTAGACTCCTTAACAAACAGACAGTTTCATCCTCTCTGCTATTAGACTCCTTAACAAACAGACAGTTTCATCCTCTCTACTATTAGACTCATTAACAAACAGAGACAGGACCAATAGATATAGTATTCCTAATAGATCCCCCTCAAAAATGTATTATTTGTTTAGTGATTAGATTGAAGGAAGAAGCAATACGCTGATCAGGTATTTTTTTTATTTGATTTTTTTTATTTGAAATCTTTATTTCGAACATGCAATGAATACAAACAAACAATAACAAAAAGCAAAACAACTCCATCTACATGTTCGAAAAGGAGTAGGAAGAAGTATACACTTATTTAATCCTACCCCTTTTCCACTACTCAAATGTGTGTACTATTTTAAAACATAAAAAAGAAAAGAAAAAAAAAATATATATATATGTGCAAAACAAAAAACAAAAACTATATATGTAAAACATGAAAGAAATAAAATAGAAAACAAAATAAAAATGTAAACACCCGTGAATATCAAGTCCCTTCCTCATCCCTGTACCTTGTGAACATAATTTCCTTATACATCAGTTTGAATTGTCTCATGTTTGGACATTGCTTTAGCACCACATTTAGACTGTTCCACAGTTTCACTCCACATATCGAGATGCAGTGTTTTCTCATGGTAGTGCGTACGTTTAGCACCTTTAAATTGTGTTCTCCCCTCAGATTATAACCCCCCTCCCTATCAAAGAACAATTCTTGAATGTTTTCTTGGAAGTGCATGACTTTTTGCTTTATACATTAATTGTGCCGTTTTAAATTCCACAAGATCATTTAACTTCAATGTCTTACTCCCCTTATTGCAATAAACCCTTAACGACAACAACAACAGTGTTACATTTTGTCCTGCAAACATCGATCAAGTTCATGTATAAACATCATCAAAGTTATTTTACGAGCAATAGGCTACTGCATCTTTAGAAAGCAAACGGCGTCTGCCGACTAGATCTGAATATAAAAATATGGGGGGAAATAAACGGCGTAAACAATAATAATGAACTGTGAATATTAAAATCGGAGGAAAGATAAACGGCGTAAACAAAGGGACGGACAAGGCTCTGTATTTCCTCTCGGTTATATTATATGTTACGATAAAGTCAAGCGATAAAGAATTTGCAGTACTTGTGGTATATTTACCACATGGAATATATATCTGTCTGAATATACCTGGCCTACCTAATATACTAACCTAATAAACCCATAATAAACGAACCTCTCTTGTGTTGCCTGTTCTGTGTTTACCAAGTAACCGAGGCCGCTTAACCCTTTCACTGCCACACTACAGAAGGTTAACCCTTTACTATCACACACTACGGTAACCGTCGGTAGTGTGATAGTAACGGGTTAACCTTCTGTAGTGCGGTAGTAAAGGGTTAACCTTCTGTAGTGCGGTAGTAAAGGGTTAACCTTCTGTAGTGCGGCAGTGAAAGGGTTAACCGTTTGGTAGTGCGGCAGTGAAAGGGTTAATGGTTGAGTTGGGTGTCAATGAAAAATCAGACTCTCCAAAACAATAACTCCCTTGTCCTCATTATTCACCACTACTTGTCAATAATCATTGATTTGTTGTCCGTTATGTCACAACGTCATGGCCCGTATTATTGTAAAATTGTCATAAAATATGAAGTGATTAAAAATAGAATATTATGATCATGAGGGAAGTAGTCCGCGTGTGTGTGTCTATTTTACACGGTGAAAGCAACGCAGTTCAATGAGGAGAGAAGTGACCGGATGTTATGAATGATCAACGGTGCATTTATATAACGGCTTTTATCCAAATCGCGTTACAATTTGTTCCTCACATCATTCACCCGCTCACTCACCCACTCACACACTCACACATTCACACACCGACGGCGGAGGCGACCGTGCGAGGTGCCGACCTGCTCATCGGGGGTTGTGTGTGTGTGTGTGTGGGGGGGGGTGTGTGGGGGGGGGGGTGGGGCTGTGGCCTTCATGGTGTGTGTTTGTGTGTGTGGGGGCAAGGCATTTTTATTTGATTTTTTTTTAATTAATAATTCTTTTTTGTAAAGAGCAATGCCCATGGTCCTCATCAAGAATAATTTTAATAATATTATAAATACTGTTATGAATTTGACACCGACCCCAAACGCAACGACACAAGAGAGTAGGATTCAGAGTTGCCAAAAACAAGGGCTTGTTTATTTACACTAAATAAACAGCATAGACTTGGTAGAGTTCAAACAAAGACTGGAATACAAGCAAGGATGAATGTTGCTGCTCTGCAGCTTCTCCCGGGATGGTAGTCTGGGGAAGCAGACGATGACGTCAGAGCCGCTCTGCAGACTTCTCTCGGCAGAATCTCCGAGGTGGTTGCGGGACCGAGAGGGAGAGAGGGAGCGAGTTAGCTCAGAGTGCAGTTGGAACAGAGCAGGTGACAGGAGAGGTGACTTGCACCCAAAAACAAGTGACTGAATCTTCGGTGTATATACACACTGTGAGTAACGTTCCAAACACAAACCCACGTGATAGAAATCTTCGGTGCAAAATAAACACTGTGAGCGAAGTCCCAAAATACAAATCCAAGTGATAATATCTTCGGTGTGTAAACACACAGTGGGCGATGTTAGGCCAAAATATTATCCCAATGAAACAATCCAAAAAGGGCTAAACGCTGGGTGAGTGACTGTCTGATAAAAAGCAGGAAATCTTCAGTGTTATATAAACACACGAAAAACGGAATAGGATCAAAGACAGTCATAAAAACTCACCCAGGCGCTGTGCGTAAAGAGCGTTGGAACAGAACGGAGCGAGCGCGTCGCCACGGGAAAAGGGTGTCCAAGAGGAATGCTTCTTGAATATCCTGGAGGCAAAGCACAGGGAAAAAACAGCAGGCAAGGCAGGAACGGCGAATGCAACTGAAATAACAAAACGATCCAACAAAATTTGAATGGGGAAACGGGGTATAAATAATCAGGGAATGCTTAATTGACAAGCAGTGACAGCTGAGGGATGTGATTGACAAGCGTGTGGTTGGGGGAGCACCAATCAACGACGTCTATGGGAAGAAGCGTGTGAATCGGGGAATGCAATGATTAACAGAAAACAAAAGGAAAAACAGAGCGAGTAGGCTTAAAGGAACAGAGCGAGTAAGTGAGCAATGGACAAAAATATTTGAATGCCTGTCTGTCTGAGGTGCATGGTCTTCTGTTATGTTGCGTGACGCGTCGCTCTCCCTTGTCTTGGAATGACGGGCCCATTAGCCAATAGCATTTGGCTACATTTTGATAAATCCCAAACTATACTAAGGTGTAATCATATAGTATGATGCAGTTTGTTGTAAGATTCCGTGTTACATTCTCTGAATATTGGTTGCTAATGCTATAGTTTGGCTGGTTATGTTACGCTGTAGTTGGTGTTCTAACATTTTGATACATGTGCCCTTTTTAAAATTTTATCACCTGCCCCTCTAAAGGTCTCTGCGCGGCCCTGGTGGGGGCGGCCTTCATGGTGTGTGTGGCGCGGCAGATTAATCGAGGCCGACCCGGCTCGTCAGGATGGGCACGATGGAAGTCAGTGATCAAGCCGGGATCCACGATGAGCTGCCGGGAGACCCAGCTCCGCTCCTCAGGGCCGTAACCCTCCCAGTCCACCAGGTATTGGAACCCCCGACCCCGCCGACGAACGCCCATCAACCGGCGGACCTGCCACTGGGGGTGACCATCCACCAACACGGGAGGCGGAGGATCAGGAGCTGGAGGCATCAGGGGACTGAGGGAGATGGGCTTAACTCGGGAGACATGGAACACGGGGTGAATGTGCATGGACGCAGGAAGTTTCAGGCGTAGGGCCGCCGGACTGAGTACCTTCAGGACCTCGAAAGGTCAGACGAAACGGGGGTTGAGCTTCTTGGCCGAGGACCGAAGCGGGAGGTCCCTTGCGGAGAGCCACACCCTCTGCCCAGGGCGGTAAGTCAGCGCAGGAACCCGGCGCCGGTCGGCCCCAGGACAGGCGCGCTCAGATGCTTCCGCCTCCTGTGCGGGGAAAAGAGGGGGCTGGTAGCCCAGGGAAACCTCAAATGGTGAGAGGCCGGTGGCGGAACTGACCATTGAATTGATGGAGTACTCAACCCAGGGAAGGAAACGGCTCCAGGATGCCGGTCTCTCGGCTGCCACACACCGAAGAGCAGACTCCACGCTCTGGTTCATCCTCTCCGTCTGTCCGTTAGTCTGGGGATGATAACCAGAGGAAAGACTGACCGTCGCCCCCAATCCCTTGCAAAAGGCCCGCCATACCTGGGAGGTGAACTGGGGCCCCCGGTCAGAGACGATGTCCTGGGGAAACCCATGAAGGCGGAACACGTGGTGAGTCAGGAGGTCCGCCGTCTCGGCCGCCGAGGGAAGCTTGGAAAGGGCCACGAGGTGAACCCCCTTGCTGAATCGATCCACCACGGTCAGAAGGCAAGTGTTCCCCTGGGAGGAGGGAAGACCGGTGACGAAGTCTAGCGCCACATGTGACCAAGGACGGCTTGGAACGGGAAGTGGCTGTAAGAGCCCGGAGGGTGCCTGGTGCGAGGCCTTGCTGCGGGCACAGACCGCGCAGGCCAATACGAACTCCTTGACGTCGTTCCGCATGGTGGGCCACCAGAAACGACGAGCCAGGAAGGAGAACGTGCGATGGACGCCCGGGTGGCAGGCGAACCGGCTGGTATGGCCCCAAAGCAGCACCCGGGACCGGACAGAGTCGGGGACGAAGAGACGATGAATCGGAACGTTGCTTGGAGCACGCTGGAAGCGTAGGGCACGTCTAACCACACCCTCGATGCCCAAGGTGATGGCTCCAACCACTCGGGCCTCCGGGAGGATGGGAGTCGGGTCCTCAGAGGGTGGAGCCCCCTTGGAGTGTAACCGGGACAGGGAGTCGGCCTTCGTGTTGCGGGAACCGGGGCGGAAGGTCAGCGAGAAGTCGAACCGACTGAGGAAGCTGGCCCATCTCGCCTGCCGACCGTTGAGGCGCCTGGAAGCGCGGATGAACGTCAGGTTCTTGTGGTCCGTCCAGATGGTAAAAGGCTCCTCGGCCCCCTCTAGCCAATGACGCCACTCCTCCAACGCAGCCACGACCGCCAGTAGCTCCCGATTGCCGGTGTCGTAGTTCCTCTCGGCAGGGAGGAACCGACGCGAGTAGAAGGCGCAAGGATGTACCTTCTGGTCCGAAAGCGAACGTTGGGATAAGACAGTGCCCAGTCCAGTATCCAAGGCGTCCACCTCTACAATGAACTGTCTCTTGGGGTCAGGGTGGAGCAGGATAGGGGCGGAAGTGAACCTCTTCTTGAGGGAGCAGAACGCAGCACATGCCGCTGGGGACCAGTCGAACGGCAGAGCGGGAGAGGTCAGTCTGGTAAGTGGCTCCGCCACTTGACTGTAGTTCCGGATGAACCTTCGGTAGAAGTTGGCGAACCCGAGGAAACTCTGTAACTCCTTCAGAGTGGTGGGTTCAGGCCAATCCTCCACAGCTTGAATCTTGCGAGGATCCGCTCGGGTCAAGCCCTTCTCAACGATGAAGCCCAGGTAGTCGACGGAGTCGGAGTGGAAACGGCACTTCTCCGCCTTGACAAAGAGCCGATTGTGGAGGAGGCGCTCCAGCACACGGCGGACATGCTGGATGTGTTCCTCGAGGGTCCTGGAGAAGATGAGAATGTCGTCCAGGTACACCACCACGAACACCTCCAGCATGTCACGAAGGACGTCGTTCATGAGTGCCTGGAATACCGCCGGGGCGTTGGTGAGGCCGAACGGCATCACTAGGTACTCGTAGTGGCCCCTGGGGGTCTTGAAGGCGGTCTTCCATTCATCGCCCTCACGGATACGGACAAGATGGTAGGCACTCCGGAGGTCCAGCTTGGTGAAGACGGTAGCCTGGGTCAGTGGCTCGAAGGTGGAGTTCATGAGAGGTAGAGGGTACTTGTTCTTGATGGTGATCTCGTTGAGCTGGCGATAGTCGATGCAGGGTCGCAGGTCCCCATCCTTCTTCCCAACAAAGAAGAAACCGGCCGCCACCGGGGAGGAGGAAGGCCGAATGAATCCTGCTTCCAATGACTCAGAGATGTACAGATCCATCGCCTTCTTCTCCGGAACGGTCAGACTGTAAAGGCGGCTGCCGGGAAGGGGAGCCCCTTGGCGGAGGTCGATGGTGCAGTCGTAGGGGCGGTGAGGTGGAAGGGCCTGAGCCCTGGATTTACTAAAAACCTCCAAGAGGTCGTGGTACTCGGGAGGTATGGAAGAGAGGTCCGGAGGCGACTCACCAGCGGACCTCCGGGGCGGGGGACAGGACGCCGCCTGCAGACACAGGGCGTGACAGGAGGAGCTCCAGCCCTTGATGGTACCGGAGGACCAGGCGATGTGGGGCTCGTGCAGCGCGAGCCAGGGCCTACCCAGGACCACCGGGACAAGGGGGGATCGGGTGATGAGGAACTGGATTCTCTCGACGTGGTTCCCAGCGATGGTTAGCACGACTGGGCCGGTGCGTTGAGAGATGTCGGCCAGGCGGTGTTGGTCCAACGCAAAGATCTCCAAGGGCCTCACCAGGTCCTCAAGTGGAATGTTGGCTCGGGTAGCAAACTCGAAGTCGAGGAAATTCTCGTCTGCCCCAGAGTCGATGAGGGCCTCCACCGTGGCTCGTTGGTCCCCCCAGGCCAGGGTGACGCTCATCAGATGGCCAGGTGGTGCGCGGCTCTGGGAATGGGAAAAACGGCTCACCAGGATTTCCCGGGGTCTCGGCGAGCCTGATCTTTTGGCCGGGTGGGGCAGTTGGCGATTCGGTGTCCCTCCCTTCCGCAGTAGAGGCAGAGACCGGACCTGAGCCTTGCCTCACGTTCAGCCTGGCTCAGATGAGAGCGTCCCAGCTGCATGGGTTCCTCCTCGCGAACCAAACGGGAGGATCCGCTACCACCAGTCGTGTTGAGGGCAGGGCGTCCAGGAGTGACGTCATGCGTCCGGGGAATCCGGGGTACCTCAGGAGGTAACAGTCGGGTCCTCTCGCGCCTTCTCTCCTGGAGGCGTCCGTCGATGCGGATGACGAGGCTAAACAGGTCCTCGAGGGAGTCGGGCACCTCCCGGGTAGCGAGCTGGTCCCTGACCGCGTCACTGAGCCCCCTCAGGAAGGTTAAGCGAAGTGCAGGGTCGTTCCATCCACTCTCCACCGCCGCCAGTCGAAACTCCAGGACGTAGTCAGTCACCCCGCCGCTCCCCTGTCGGAAGGTCCCCAACCGGGCTCCAGGGTCCAGACCACGGGCTGGATGGTGGAACACTCTGCGGAGCTCCGCCACGAAGTCTGGATAGGAGAAAACAAAATCTGCATCCATTGCCCAGGAGGAAGTGACCCACTGGGCAGCCCGGCCTGAAAGCAAATTTGTCATATAGGCCACTTGGGACCCTCTAGAAGTAAATCGGCTTGGTTGATGACGGAAAACCAACTCACATTGCATGATGAATGTGGCACACTCCTCGGGATAGCCGTCGAACAGCCGTGGGACGGAGAGACGGGGTTCCCGAGGTGCGGGATCGGGGTACGTAGGAACTGCTGGGGCTGCGGGGAATGCTCCTGAAGGAAGTGAGGGGAGTAAAGCGTTAACGGTGTCGCTCAGCGAGTGAAGCTGAACGAGAATACCAGATTGTTGTCCTGCCAGAGCGGCCAGTGACCCCTGAATAGGCTGGACTTGTTCCCTGAGATCCTGCACCGCAGCCGCAGCCCTCTCTAGTTGGTGACTGTGATCCTTGGTCAACTCGATCTGATTAGCTAGTGCGGTTCTGACCCTCTCTGTGTCGGCTGGGGTCGTCATTTTGGTTGGATCGTAATGTTATGGTTTGACACCGACCCCAAACGCAACGACACAAGAGAGTAGGATTCAGAGTTGCCAAAAACAAGGGCTTGTTTATTTACACTAAATAAACAGCATAGACTTGGTAGAGTTCAAACAAAGACTGGAATACAAGCAAGGATGAATGTTGCTGCTCTGCAGCTTCTCCCGGGAAGGTAGTATGGGGAAGCAGACGATGACGTCAGAGCCGCTCTGCAGACTTCTCTCGGCAGAATCTCCGAGGTGGTTGCGGGACCGAGAGGGAGCGAGTTAGCTCAGAGTGCAGTTGGAACAGAGCAGGTGACAGGAGAGGTGACTTGTACCCAAAAAGTTATCCAAGTGACTGAATCTTCGGTGTATATACACACTGTGAGCGAAGTTCCAAAATACAAATCCAAGTGATAATATCTTCGGTGTGTAAACACACAGTGGGCGATGTTAGGCCAAAATATTATCCCAATGAAACAATCCAAAAAGGGCTAAACGCTGGGTGAGTGACTGTCTGATAAAAAGCAGGAAATCTTCAGTGTTATATAAACACACGAAAAACGGAATAGGATCAAAGACAGTCATAAAAACTCACCCAGGCGCTGTGCGTAAAGAGCGTTGGAACAGAACGGAGCGAGCGCGTCGCCACGGGAAAAGGGTGTCCAAGAGGAATGCTTCTTGAATATCCTGGAGGCAAAGCACAGGGAAAAAACAGCAGGCAAGGCAGGAACGGCGAATGCAACTGAAATATCAAAACGATCCAACAAAATTTGAATGGGGAAACGGGGTATAAATAATCAGGGAATGCTTAATTGACAAGCAGTGACAGCTGAGGGATGTGATTGACAAGCGTGTGGTTGGGGGAGCACCAATCAACGACGTCTATGGGAAGAAGCGTGTGAATCGGGGAATGCAATGATTAACAGAAAACAAAAGGAAAAACAGAGCGAGTAGGCTTAAAGGAACAGAGCGAGTAAGTGAGCAATGGACAAAAATATTTGAATGCCTGTCTGTCTGAGGTGCATGGTCTTCTGTTATGTTGCGTGACGCGTCGCTCTCCCTTGTCTTGGAATGACGGGCCCATTAGCCAATAGCATTTGGCTACATTTTGATAAATCCCAAACTATACTAAGGTGTAATCATATAGTATGATGCAGTTTGTTGTAAGATTCCGTGTTACATTCTCTGAATATTGGTTGCTAATGCTATAGTTTGGCTGGTTATGTTACGCTGTAGTTGGTGTTCTAACATTTTGATACATGTGCCCTTTTTAAAATGTTATCACCTGCCCCTCTAAAGGTCTCTGCGCGGCCCTGGTGGGGGCGGCCTTCATGGTGTGTGTGGCGCGGCAGATTAATCGCCTCAATGCACAACAGGTGTGCAGCCACCCCTGCTCCCGGGTCTAATTAGCTTGACCCATCAGGGCAAGTGTGGCAGCTTAAATCAGCCACCACACCCACCACAGTAACGTCAAGTTAAGTCATTTATTTATATAGCGCATTTAAAAGCTCAGAGAGCCGACCAAAGTGCTGTAGAGTAACTGCAACATTTTAAACTATAGACATAGGCACTAGAGCTGTCCCCGAAGCCTGTTTTTGGGGTTCGAACTTCGCCAGGGTTTTTCAGAACGGACGTTTGAACCATCGTGGGGCTGTGGCCTTCATGGTGTGTGTGTGTGTGTGTGTGTGTGTGTGTGTGTGTGTGTGTGTGTGTGTGTGGGGGCAAGGCATTTTTATTTGATTTTTTTTTAATTAATAATTATTTTTTGTAAAGAGCAATGCCCATGGTCCTCATCAAGAATAATTTTAATAATATTATAAATACAAATAAATATTTGAATGCCTGTCTGTCTGAGGTGCATGGTCTTCTGTTATGTTGCGTGACGCGTCGCCCTCCCTTGTCTTGGAATGACGGGCCCATTAGCCAATAGCATTTGGCTACATTTTGATAAATCCCAAACTATACTAAGGCGTAATCATATAGTATGATGCAGTTTGTTGTAAGATTCCGTGTTACATTCTCTGAATATTGGTTGCTAATGCTATAGTTTGGCTGGTTATGTTACGCTGTAGTTGGTGTTCTAACATTTTGATACATGTGCCCTTTTTAAAATGTTATCACCTGCCCCTCTAAAGGTCTCTGCGCGGCCCTGGTGGGGGCGGCCTTCATGGTGTGTGTGGCGCGGCAGATTAATCGCCTCAATGCACAACAGGTGTGCAGCCACCCCTGCTCCCGGGTCTAATTAGCTTGACCCATCAGGGCAAGTGTGGCAGCTTAAATCAGCCACCACACCCACCACAGTAACGTCAAGTTAAGTCATTTATTTATATAGCGCATTTAAAAGCTCAGAGAGCCGACCAAAGTGCTGTAGAGTAACTGCAACATTTTAAACTATAGACATAGGCACTAGAGCTGTCCCCAAAGCCTGTTTTTGGGGTTCGGACTTCGCCAGGGTTTTTCGAATGGACGTTCGAACCATCGTTTTTAATGATGCAAAAAATTTGCTCCTAAATAGTTTTTCTGGTTCAATACTGTCGAGTCTTGACTTTAGGCACAACGTAGCGCATATGCGCATATTGCTGCGGTTATTAAGAGTAGTAGTACCCATAGGCGCCTGGCCATAAGAGCATTCGGAGCATATGCTCTCCCACTATTGAACTTGGGGGAGCAAAGGTATGCTCTTGCTCCACCACTTTTTGATCATATGGAAAATATGATATACCCCCCCCCCCCCCCCCAATATATAAATCTAACCATAACTACATAATTTCAATCAAATTAATAATACGCAATGACACTTAATAACAAGTTTTTAAGTTTCCAAAGATTGCGATAATAAGACGGGTGAGTGTGAGTCACTCAACTCTCTTTTTTGCATGATTGATTCATTTCCTGATAAAGTATTGTGGCAGATATCACCCCCCCCCCCCTCTCATGGATATGTGAAGGCACGGAAGGAGTAGAAACAATTAGGTAGCTGATTAGTACTGATAGAACACACCTGTGCATCATTAGTTCACCCACATCTCACGTGCACACACCCCGGACACACACACTACAAATACACTAGGCTAGTGAGAGATGAGTTGAGGGGAGGTGAGGTTGGAGTTGTTACATTGAGAGAGAAAGAGAGATATTCAGAGTTGTGAAGGTGAGAGGTAGTGAGAGGAGAGGTGAAGGCGAGAAGGTGTTCTTTGTGTACTGGACCCTGGACTGGCTGAGAAACCCCCTTGTGTACTGACCCTGGACCGGACGACTACCCTGAGTATTGAACAATCCCTTTTTTTGTACGAGAGCCTGTTTTGTGTTTTGACCATCAGACTGTATTACGACCATTCTCTTTGCCCATCAACCAGAATTTTGCCCATAATCAATAAATATTCTTATTGATTGATATTGCACTTGTGTGGACATTTGAATTTGTTTGTTTTTTTAACCGTGGCGAGTCTGAACACCACCATGCTCGTCACAGTATGATGGTGACCCCTTCTCATCTGACTAGACTGTGTTGTTGTGTCATGCATGACTTTGAATTATTGTAAACACAACATAGTACTGTGATATTCTGATATATATCACATTCTGATATATATTTTTAGTGTAAAATAAATTAAGAAAAATACAAAACGAAAATGAAAAAATTCAAACAATTCTAAAAGCGGATGTCCGAACCCATTAATTAAGATTTTAATGCCAACGTAACGAACGAAGGTCCAAACGTTCGAACGTTTGGGCTCAGCCCTAATAGTCACACGGTGGAACAGAGGACAATAGAACATGACAAAAGACAGGATGGTCTGTCAATACAGTAGGACCACAAGACACTAGGAGTATACAACAGACGAGACAGTATGACATAGGACAGTTGACAATATGGTATGGCAGTAGGACTACGCCACAGACTGTACGGTAAGACAAAAGACACAGGGAATGACAATAGAGTAACTGGACACAGAACAGCAACACAAGGGGGACAGAATAAGCACTAGGCTGACAGAGACAACTGTAGAGACAGTGTTCGAATTATGAGGGGGCCAATGGGGGCTCAGCCCCCATAGCTATAGTCTGAGCCCCCATAGTCAAGACCCCCTGTGGGGGTCTCTAAAAAAATTTATATAATCTTTTTTTTTTTTTTTTTTTGTACGAATTATTATTTATGTTACCTAAATAAATTGTTAATAGATCATATTTTTATTTTCATATTTTTAAAAGAACAGAGTAATTAATGTTGTGGAATAGGCTGCATTTCACCTCCAAGCCGCTATGCGTCGCCCCTGAGCGTCGCCCATGAGTTTAACGCTACTCCAACCTAGTGAAGAAGAAGCAGACAATTTGTCCCTCGGAAATAGAGTAAATGTATGTATGTAACACAACAACTATACATATATAAATAAACAATAAACCTCAAATGTGCAGACAGACGGAACCGAAGAGAGAACGAGTGAAGAGGAAAAACTCCGCTGCAGGGAGCGGGCGTGATGGGTCTTCTGGATTCTGGACTGACATGAGACACTTTAGAGCTGTAGGAGGAAAAACTGAGGAAGTTGTTGTTACTGTTGTTTACTTGATGTAATGTTGCTGCTTATTTGGTAACATGCTGCTGGTATTTTGATCATTGTATAGTTTTTGCATTTTGACAGATTTGTGGGAGAAAGTGTTAAGAAAAACGTAATAATTGCCACTTGAGATGATGCAATCTATAGCTTGATGTAATGGCTTCTGATAATGCAGAGCTCTAATTGCAGATGTTTGTTATTACTCTCGTGGTCTGAGATAGAAAAGGCATCAACCCCTGGCTGCCTGTGTGACACTTTAAGTCATCATGATGTGGCGGCTGTAGCTCAGGAGGTAGAGCTATAGTCGTCACCACTCACTTTGGATAAAAGAGGTCAGTGGTTCGAATCCAGGCTCTTCCAGTCTGCATGTCGGTGACATGCTGCAGTAGTTACTTTTCTTCTTGTTGTTCTAAGAAGATGCTGCTACTTCTAATTTATTTTTCATTCAGTTCTTGATTACCTGTGCACATTTGTTTATAACATTATTTTGATTTATACAAGTATTTATTTTATGTTCATTTTATTATCAGATGATAATGTTACTTACTGAATCCTGATAAATGCGGCTGTTGTGCCATACAACTATTTATTTTCCATTCGATTATTTTGTTAGTTTTTGATTTATAAGTGCAGAGACAAATAAATGTTAATTCAAGTTCATAAATTTGGTCTCATTTTTCAAATTAAATTGTTGTATTTTATAAGGTGCAAAATGCAAATAAGTAAATATGGCATTATATATCAGAGGTGAGTAAGAAAATGAACAAATATTGATTGTTAAGAATGAGACTGAATAATGACATCACACAATAGTCTAATGATTAGACTGTTGTGTGATGTCATTATTACTTAGTATTAGACTAATCTTAATGAGATATTCCTCTAAATATGACTTCGAAAACAGCCACAATTTCAGGAAAAAAATTGTAAAAAAAAAAAAAAAAAAATCAGGTGGCCCCCATAGCTCTCAGATGATAATTCGAACCCTCGGTATGCTATGTCGAATGCTATGGAGTATTCCTTACCGCCCCACCCGTTCTCTGCCTTGTCCCGTCATCCAAGCTTAAAAACGTTGGTGATCGGGCCTTCTCTCACGCACTGCACCCCGACTCTGGAACTCCCTCCCTCAGACCATCAGAGACTCCGCCACACTCACCACCTTCAAATCCAGACTCAAAACCCACCTGTTCTCCCTATAGCCTTCAACCTTCCCCAACCTTAACCCCCCCCCCCCACCCCCCTCCAACTTGTTGTGATCTTTGTTACTGTGGCCTCATGTTTTCTGTGTATCAGGCTGCTTTCCCTGTTTTTCCGTTGTCTTATGTTCCTTTTGTTTCTTTGTTTTCTCTGTTTTCCCCACCTAATGTCAGCGACTTCGGGTTACTGAGAAGCGCTTTATAAATGCAATGAATTATTATTGTTATTATTATTAATAGAGGTGGGTTTTGTAGAGAGAATGGTACGGGAGCGGGATTAATCTATAGTCGAATGCGATGGAGTAGAGGTGGTTTTGAAGTGGTATTTAAAAGCATCCACAGAGGGAGCAGATTTTACAGTATGGACCTGTTTAACCCTTTCACTGCTGCACTGCCAAACGGTTAACCCTTTCACTGTCACACGACAGCAGGTTAACCCTTTCACTGCCACACTACAGAAAGTTAACCCTTTACTATCACACTACCGACGGTAGGATAAAGCATTCAGCTTAAACACCCTTAACCTGCAAGACCCGGATATACTTCTACTTGCAAATTATTAAAAAAAGTAACCTTTCAGATGGGTTGTAGAGTACTTTGGAGAGGAAAATATAGTTTTTTAACAAACAAAAAACTCACTGTCAGAATAGCATGGCAAATGTCTATATACTTCACTAAAACAACTTAAGGGTTCATTTATATGGTTTATTATTTGTATCATTATCATTTGCTGAGCACTGAGGTTGCCACTATGTTATATCACTCTATGGTTTACCCATATATCAATACTGTCATTTAGTTAACCTTCTGTAGTGTGGCAGTGAAAGGGTTAAATGTGCTATAGATAACGGGGGGGGGGGGGGGGGCTAGATGTCCCACCACTAGAGAGCACCGGCAGGTCGGCAGGTCCCAACTAGCAGCATGTTTATCCAATCAGGTGCATTCCATGTGGAGGGGACACATGTTGTAAATAACATCATTCATTTTGGACACGCCATTTATTTTTTACGAAACATTCATAAATCGATAATTTCTTTGGGAGAAAGCGATGGTTTTTTTTCTGCAATTTTTTTAAAAAGCTCTGTGGACGTATTATTTGTTATTAGGGATGTCCGATATTATCGGCCTACCGATATTATCTGCCAATATCGGCATTAAAATGTGATATCGGTTGATATCGGTATCGGAAATTAAGAGTTGGACAATATCGGTATATCGGTATCGGTAAAAAGCCAATATCGAGCATCCCTATTTATTATTATTATTTGTTTAGTGATTAGATTAAAGGAAGAAGCAATAATGCTTATCAGGTCTTACTCCCCTTATTGCAATAAACCCTTAACGATGACAACAACAACAGTGTTACATTTTGTCCTGCAAACATCGATCAAGTTCAAGTATAATCATCACTGTTAATAAATCAGTTATTTTACAAGCAATCTTTGGAAAGCAAAAGGTATATCTGCCGACTAGATCTGAACATAAAAATATGGGGGGGGGGGAAATAAACAGCGTAAACAATAATAATGAACTGTGAATATTAAAATGGGAGGAAAGAGATAAACGGCGTAAACAAAGGGGACGGAGGACGAGGCTCTGTATTTCCTCTCGGTATATTATACGTTACGACGATAAATACGAGCAATAAAGAATTTGAATATGAATAGATCCTCTCTCTACACACACACAGACACGAGAGGAATCCTGCGTCTCGCCCTTTACATACAGGCTTCGTTACATAGCGCGCCCAACTTGCAGCATGCTAATGGCTGAGCTTCTTAATTAAAATGTCAGGGTGGCGTGATGTCCCATTAAGCCCCCCCCCCCCCCCGCGTGTGATCCTCCCGGGGGACCCATTAAGCCCGGCCAAAATGATTGAAGTTCAAGAGGTGAGCCTGAAGGTTGGAGACGCTCTCACCGCCGCGTCGGTGTCGG
>NC_140170.1:7799449-7817824 GCF_963971535.1 Notolepis coatsorum | reverse complement strand
CCAGGGCCCAGGTCTGACAGTAATGCTCTAGCAGGTCCAGGCTCTGCTGTAGGCCGTCTGCTGTGGGGGACAACCACAACCAGGTCATCTGCAAAAGAGCAGGCATTTCACTTCCCGATTGTGGAGACTTACACCGGGGGCAGAGGACTTTTCTAGTATATTAGCCAATTCATTGAATATGTCTCTGTTCTCTCTCTCTTCTCTATCTCTCTCTCTCAGGGTGTCTCTGTTCTCTCTCTCTCTCTCTCTCTCTCTCCTCCTCTCATCTCTCTCTCTCTCCTCTCTCTCCTCTCTCTCTCTCTCTCTCTCTCTCTCTCTCTCTCTCCTCTCTCTCTCTCCTCAGGTCTCTCTGTTCTCTTCTCTCTCTCTCTCTTCTCTCTCTCTCTCTCTCTCCTCTCTCTCCTCTATCTCTCTCTCTCTCTCTCTCTCTCTCTCCTCTCTCTCTCTCTCTCTCTCTCTCTCTCTCTCTCTCCTCTCTCTCTCTCTCTCTCTCTCTCTCTCTCTCTCTCCCTCTCCCTCTCTCATCTCTCTCTCAGGTGTCTCTGTCTCTGTCTCTCTTGCTCTCTCTCCTCTCAGGTGTCTCTCTGTTTTCTGTCTCTGTTCTCTCTCTCATTCAGGTCTCTCTGTTCTCTGTCTCTTGTATCTCTCTCTCCCTCTCTACCTCTCCCCCCTCTCTCTCTCTCTCTCTCTCTCTCTCTCTCTCTCTATCTCTCCTCGTCTCTCTCTATCTCTCACTCTCTCTCTTCTCTCTCTCTCTTCTTTCTCTCTTTAGGCAGAAAATAAAATATAAGAAATATAAAAATTAGTTGACTAATATTATGAGAAGATGTAAGAAGGATCATTATAGTAGAATATTAGATAACAACAAATATAATATTAAAGGTGTTGGAAGATATTAAATGGTATTATCAGGAATGGATCAAGACAAATAAACTATCCTCAGTATTTTATGGAAAATTATCAAACTATTAGCAATATGGATGATGTGGTTAACAACTTTAAGGGGAGACACTACAGGTGAATAGGGTAAAATAATTAACTAATAGATATCACAATGTTTTGTATTACAAGTTTTCTGAAATGTATGTTTAAATATGCAAATGAGGCATTATCTACTTAAATATGCACTAATTTGCATATAATTCCAGGAAGAAATCTGAACATTGGATAAAGCCATTTTCAAAATTATAGTTTCATTTTGTTGACATATTAGAGCCAAAGGTTATTACAGAGGGGATTTTGGATATCTCTTTTTATCACTCCATAAATCAGAAAATACTCCATTCAGTACATTTTTATGGTAAAATTCCATATTTCGCCATGTTTTTTAGGAATGAAATGTGATATAAATCAGGGTATGAATGCGATATCAACAAACCCTTCTGTAAATACCTTCAGAACATAGATATGAATAGAACTGGAAGGTTTGGTGTAAGTGAGTGCTACTGCAGTGGAGATTTCTGGCTCAGAGTATGAGGGAAAAACTCTTAAAACTCATTTTTGGGAAAACACCTTCAAAGTTCTGTATTGTAAAATGCCATACTTTTTTTTTAAACAGATATTTACAAACACAAAACCTAATAAAACCATTAGCTAATAGACAACCTAAACACATGCCTGATAACTGAATAATAATAATAATAATGATGTTATTGAACTGAACAGAACTCACACCACGGCTACAAACAGTGTAGTACAGTACCCCCTAATAGGCAAAACATATTTGAATAGATATCACTATGAAACTTTCCCAGTTTTTTATGTACATATAAACTAAGAAAAAATATATTGCAAGTTTTCTGAAATTTATGTTTATATATGCAAAATGAGGCACTTCCCCCATTAAATATGTGGACATTTATGGATGCAATAAGGCAAAATGAAGTAAAATAAACAACTAAATGTGTGTTATTGATGTTTTATTGTCACTAGTTTCATAGACGACATATTTAGGAAGCAAAATATAACAATCTCAAAATCAACAAAAAAAGTATATTTGCCTATTCACCTGCAGTGTCTCGTACATTTTTTTAAAATATTGGACCAGAATTAGCGGGAAAATCCCAGATCCAGTGACTCCTGAAGACATAAAAGACAATTATATTGAAAGAAATCCTAGTTCAATGTTTCTGGAAGCGGTAGATGAAAATGAAATTATAGAAACAACTAATAAATGTAAAAACAAGACATCTACAGACAGTAATGAAATATATATGAAAATAGTAAAAAATTTCATTAGTGGGATTTCAAAACCACTCAAGCACATCTGCAATTTATCATTCAAAACTGGTCGATTTCCAAATAAAATGAAAATAGCAAAAGTCATACCTCTGTTCAAGACTGGAGAAAAACACAACCTGCACAAATTATAGGCCTGTTTCTCTACTTCCTCAGTTTTCAAAAATATTAGAAAAACTCTTCAACAACAGATTAGATAAATTCATTGATAAACATAATTTAGCCAGTATAGCCAGTATGGATTCAGAACACACCGGTCAACATCACTAGCGTTAATAGAACTCATTGGAAAAAATCACAAATTCCATAGATAAAAAAAAACATGTAGCTGGAGTATTCATTGACCTATAAAAAGCATTTGATACTATTAATCATGATATATTAATCAGGAAATTGGAGAGATATGGGATCAGGGGGGTAGTATTGGATTGGGTTTTAGAAGCTATCTAAATAAAAGACAACAATTTGTGACAATGAGAGATTATAAATCTGAATGTTTGGACATTGCTTGTGGTGTCCCCCAGGGGTCAGTGTTGGGTCCAAAACTATTCATCTTGTACATTAACGAGATATGTAAAGTATCCAATATATTTAAATGTATTTTATTTGCTGATGACACTAATCTTATTTTTTCTGGTGAGAATGTCCAGCAGCTTTTAGAGGTCATCACATCTGAAATGAAGAAATTGAAGGAATGGTTTGATAGAAACAAATTATCATTGAACTTGAGCAAAACTAAAATTATGTTGTTTGGAAACTGTAGATTGGATACTCAGGTACAAGTTAAAATAAATTATGTGATTATTGAAATAAATTCCTAGGTGTAATAATAGACCATAAAATCTGTTGGAAACCTCACATAAAACATGTCAAATCTAAACTCTCATAAAGCATTTCAGTCATGAGTAAAGTAAAGCACATTCTGGATAGAAAATCACTATACATTCTCTACTGTTGACTAGTTTTACCAAATTTAAATTACTGTGCTGAAGTCTGGGGAAACAATTATAAGTCTACACTACAACCACTTTTTATACTCCAAAAAAGGGCCATAAGGATAGTTCACATTGCAGGTTATCGTGATCACACTAACATATTGTTTTTGGAGTCAAAGACATTGAAGTTAAATGATCTTGTGGAATTTAAAACGGCACAATTAATGTATAAAGCAAAAAGTCATGCACTTCCAAGAAACATTCAAAAATTGTTCTTTGATAGGGAGGGGGGTTATAATCTGAGGGGAGAACACAATTTAAAAGTGCTAAACGTACGCACTACTATGAGAAGACACTGCATCTCGATATGTGGAGTGAAACTGTGGAACAGTCTGAATGTGGTGCTAAAGCAATGTCCAAACATGAGACAATTCAAACTGATGTATAAGGAAATTATGTTCACAAGGTACAGGGATGAGGAAGGGACTTGATATTCACGGGTGTTTACATTTTTATTTTGTTTTCTATTTTATTTCCTTCATGTTTTACATATATAGTTTTTGTTTTTTTGTTTTGCATATATATATATATATTTTTTTTTTTCTTTTCTTTTTTATGTTTTAAAATAGTACACTCATTTGAGTAGTGGAAAAGGGGTAGGATTAAATAAGTGTATAGTTCTTCCTACTCCTTTTCGAACATGTAGATTGAGTTGTTTTGCTTTTTGTTATTGTTTGTTTGTATTCATTGCATGTTCGAAATAAAGATTAAAAAAAAAAATTTAAAAAAAAAATCTCTCTCTTTCACCTTCAGACCCATGTCGTCTCCTCTCTCCCCCCTCTCTCCCTCTCTCTCTCTCTCTCTCTCTCTCTCTCTCTCTCTCTCCTCTCTCTCTCTCTCTCTCGCCCTCTCCTCCTCTCTCTCTCTCTCTCGCCCTCTCTCTCTCTCTCTCCTTCAGACCCATGTCCTCTCCTCCCTCCCTCCCTCCCTCCTCTCCTCCTCCAGAAAGAGGAAAGGTTATTTGAAAGGACGGGCCGAGCCCCCCCTGCTCTTCCCTAACTGGCTCCCGCTGCCTGTCACTCACACGCCGCCGGCCGGCCCTCGTTCTAATGAGCCTCGTTCACTTACAGATGTAATGGAGTTTCACCCCCATAAATCACGGCGCCGGGGGCGGCGTCAATAATATTTATGTCATTATTAAAATGGACGAGCGCGGAAGTTATCGGATGTCTTTGTCAGCCAACCGTGGACGACCGGGAGGAGCGCTGACCCCCGCGACAAGGACGCCAAAAGAACTCCGGTCGTCACGCCTGTCTCCTAGCGTGTGCTGGAGGTCATATACATGTGTCATAACGTGCGCTGGAGGTCATAGGTCCCATGTGTGGGGGGGGAGACGGTGGCTCAGGAGGTAGAGCGGTCGTCTGGTAATCTGAAGGTTCCTGGTTCGATTCCGGCTCCTCCCAGGCAGCGTGTCGATGTGTCCTTGAGCAAGACACTGAACCCCTAACTGCTCCCGATGAGCAGACCGGCACCTCGCATGCAGGGGCGTAATTAACGGGGGGGACACGGGGGGACACGTCCCCTGCATGTTTTCAGAAGGCAGTTATTGTCCCCTGCACTTTTTTACCGTCCAAAACAATGTTACACGGTAATAAACGGTGACGCGACGCGGCACTATAGGACCACACGGAAAACGGCTGCTTGTTCCCTCGCTGAGCTCAGGTCTCTGAGATGTCATGCAAAGACAAGCAGCCAGGTGAGCACCCGGCGAGGGACGAGTCGCATTTTTGTGTGCATGCGCTAAGTACCGACCGGGCCACCTGTCTTTGCATAACAACAGCCCAGGTCGTCAAGGTGTGTTCAAATACATAGGACGGAACACACAGAGCTCCCTGCCCCCTCCCCTCAAAGTTTGGTGTGAACGATGGTCTGCCATGAAAGGCAACAGCATTGCTTGGTGTCTGTGAAATATCTGTCTATGACCTCGTTGTGTTTAAAAGCCTCTAGGCTGTTGTTTTATACATACAGTATGTTGTCTACTCGACCCTCAACGTGCACCAGATTGATGCATTTAAAATTCTAAATGTTCAACATTTTCGCCGGACCACGGCCATTAAAAAAACACAGTGCAACTAGGTATGAAATCACCAACGCACCACTGGCCACGCCCCCAAAACGTGGCCCCTCCCCCATTGAAAACTAAATCACGCCCCGTGCTTGCATGGTCGCCTCGGCTGTCGGGTGCAGTCCATTTACCGTTTACCATGACTTGGAAGGTCACGGGTTTGATACCGGCGAAACTGCCGCAACGTGTCCATCGCTGCCCGCCGACGTGTCTTCGAGCAAGACTCCGTGTCGGACCCTTGTGGTGAAATATGTACACGTGTGTGTGTGTGTCTCAGAGGGAAATGTGGGAGAAAATCTATTCCTAATTACATTTCAATATGGTGGCAGCTAAGTCGCTTTGGATAAAAAGCGTTCAGCTTAAACACCCTTAACCCTGCAAGACCCGGATATATTTCTCCTTGTACATTATTAAAAAAAAATTTACTTTCAGATGGGGTTGTAGGAGTACTTTGGAGAGGAAAATATAGTGGTTTAAAAATGTCAGAATAACAAATGTCTATATACTTCACTAAAACAACTTAAGGGTTCATTTATATGGTTATGGTTTATTATTTGGCCACAGGACAGTATACATTATGAATAATATTTGGCCTCAGAACAGTATACATTATGAATAATATGTGGCCTCAGAACAGTATACATTATGAATAATAACATCAATAAGCCATATTTTTAAGAATTGTGATTTTATAAAAAAAAAAAAAATGGACTAAAGAAACCTAATTACAATATACACTGTCTGGCCAACTCTGATTTGCATATTAAGCTAAATGGAAACATCATCTCATTCACAGAGGTGTGCTCTTGTGGAACCACCTGTAGTAATAATAATAATAATAATAATAATAATAATAATAATAATAATAATAATAATAATAATAATAATAATAATAATAATAATAATAATAATAATAATAATAATAATAATAATAATAATAATAATAATAATAATAATAATAATAATAATAATAATAATAATAATAATAATAATAATAATAATAATAATAATAATAATAATAATAATAATAATAATAATAATAATAATAATAATAATAATAATAATAATAATAATAATAATAATAATAATAATAATAATAATAATAGTAATAATAATAATAATAATAATAATAATAATAATAATAATAATAATAATAATAATAATAATAATAATAATAATAATAATAATAATAATAATAATAATAATAATAAGATAAGATGAGATATTCCTTTATTGATAGTGTTATTGGTAGAGTTATTGTAGTTCTAGTTGGATGTCTGGCAGCAGTCCCTGCCCACTGTTGTGGAGCCTGATGGCCGCTGGTATGAAGGACTGGCCGAGGCGGTCGGGTGTCGGGGGGGGGGGTATGAGTCTGTGACTGAACGTGCTCCTCATCTTGACTAGCTCGTCGTAGAGTGGGTGGGAGGGATTCTCCAGGATAATAATTCAGTTCAGTTGTAAAAATAGACCATAATAAAAAGAGTAAGATAGAATAGTGCAATAGTGCAGTGCAATAAGTAGTAGAATAGAATAGACATGAAATGAGCACATAAAGTGCAGACATATAAAATCAGTTACCACTTCTCTCTGAACTAATTCAGCCATGGTCGGATTATCCAGAGTTTGTCCTTCTTTTTCCTCTCTGGCACTGTCGAGTTGAAAATAGCTAAATCAAGGGCAGGTAATTTAGTCCATGTTCATAGAAGAATACCTTTAATGGTCACCAAACAAGGCAATGGAGCTATCTCAACGTACATTGTCTCCATGAAAAATAAGTCATGTTAATCCAAATGTGTGTGTCCTCAAAGCAAAGATCGATCAAAACAACCAATGTTCCAAATTTGTTTTAAAGGGGAACTATCTTATAAATGGCCTTTTTGAGTGTTTAGCATTGTTTCCTAGCTATGTGAACTTATATTAATATGATCTATGTCTCAAAATTCTCATATTGGCGCATTCTTCCAATTCTCCTCTCACAATATTCACCCTCACTGAACTGAGTCATTTGAAAATGTGCCCTATATGTGATGTCATAAAGACACCGCTGCATGTTAATGTTCAGGTGAACCAGAACGCGCAGTGGTTTAGGAGCCCAGGCTCAAAACAGCTCGAGATCTTGAGGTAGAAAAATGCTGTTTTTGAGGACTTGATTAGAAATACAAAACAATGAATAAAAAAAATATATATATTACAGAGGTGTTCCATAGACTCACAGGAATTGTGTAAAAGTGCCCAAATAGTGAAAGAAATAGTAAAATAGTTCCCCTTTAATAAATGACAAAATCCAGCGTTAATCCACATCCTTGTACTCAGTGGGCGACCGCTGTAATAGATAGGGATTTTCACTGTGCGTCATGGTGTTTGCAGGGCTATATCTATATTCTATATTCTAGCTATGGAGACAATGCTATGGCTCATTTGACATTAACTATCCCTCGTTCAACATGTGAAAAAGAATAAATGGTTTCATGTATACGTTCGCATTTTATACTGTGGTGAATATTGTATAGTTTCAGAGTGATCGTGGCTAATTCCTGGTAACTGTGTTATGGAGCGATATGTGAATTTTGCTAAAAGCGTTCGTGTTGCTCGCCTTGACACGCTACTATTTCCAAATCAAAGGTATATAATAGGTATTATGTTTCATCATAAACGCCAGCAACGGAATTCGTTTTGAATACTACATACGACTGGATCGATATGAAATCATTGTAGGATCAAGGTGGAATTGACGTCAGATAGTCCTTACCTTTGATCGGGGTTATTCCAAAAAGAATATTCCAATTGTCTGATCGTGATTTCCAGTATTGATGTCGATCGGGTCCCTGACATGAAGTGGCACAAGATATGCTTCAAGTGCGCTGAACGCGTTTTGAAGTGCTCGGATGAAGCGATTTACTTGGCTTGATCTAAATTCTCCGCCCGGACGAAATTGTGTGACATGTGACACACAGTGTGAAATAAGGTTTCAAAGGGTGGGCAATACTGCCACCTAGCAGGATGCGGCCGGTATTGCACTCTAGGGATTTCAGCATGATTTCCTATGGTAACACAGAGGTCCGTGACACTGCATAGAATAAAAAAAATCGAATAAAAGAAAAAACGATGAAAACGCGGGAAATCTCAGGTTTTGGCAGTCAACCGCTGGCGAGATAAACCGAGAAATCTCGGGTCTGGCGCAGAAAGTGTTAAACGCGGTAAGACTTAAAAGTGTGGTAGTGAAAGGGTTAAAGGTGACTAGGTGAGGGAAGGAATTGAATACATAACACATCAATCTCCTAATCAACATTATAATCTTGTCCTACTATGAGCAGCTAACATAAGAATAGCTTGAAAGCTACAGAATTTAAGTCATATGTCCTCAACAACACCTGCTTTGTTGCTGATACCAGAATACGAGCTCCTTCTACTTCTACTGTATATTGAACACTTTTGTTTACACTTGTTTACGTACTTTTGACTTTCTATTTTATACCTTATCTATTTTTTTTTATCTAGCACACTCTCAGGAGCAAAACAGAAAAAAACATCTCATATACAAGTATTCTGTATTTTTGTATGACAACTAATAAAGAAACTTGAACCTTGTCACACTGACGGCCCATCGCTCTGGATAAGAGCCTCGCGCTCCCTCCATAAACTCCAGATGGTCCACAACTCAGCCGCCCGCCTCCTCACTAACACCCGGTCCCGTGAACACATCACTCCTGTCCTCCACTCTCTCCACTGGCTCCCGATCAAGGAACGCATCAACTTCAAAACACTACTCCTCACCTTCAAAGCCCTCCATAGCCTCCCCCCCCCCCCCTACCTGACTGTGACTGATCTCCTTTTTTCCTTACCGCCCCACCCATTCCCTCCGGTCCCCCTCCACTGCTTCCCTCACTGTCCCGTCATCCAAACTTAAAAACGTTGGTGATCGGGCCTTCTCACGCACTGCACCCCCGACTCTGGAACTCCCTCCCTCAGACCATCAGAGACTCCCCCACACTATCCACATTCAAATCCCGCCTCAAAACCCACCTGTTCTCCCTAGCCTTCAACCTTCCCCAACCCGTACCCCCCCCCCCCCTCCAACCCGATTGATGTTTGTTCCTGTGGCTCTATGTTCTGTGTATCTCATGCTGTTTCCCTGTTTCCCCCGTGGTCTTATGTTCCTTCTGTTTATCTGTTTTTCTTGGTTTTCTCTGCCTACTGTCAGCGACTTTGGGTTCTTGAGAAGCGCTATACAAATAAAATGAATTATTATTATTATTATTATTATTAAATGCAGAGACAAGCTGAGTCACTGAACATAACCGTCGTCATTGTAAACAGTTTGACACGGATCAAACAAGGTGAGTGCCGCTTGGTATTACGATAAGTGTATCTGAGATTCAAAGACTTTTAATGCCAGAGTGATTCCTATTGCCGACGATGGGCTGATTCTCAGATCAAAGAGCGTCTGGGGGGTGGGGGGGCGGGGTTCAAAGTCTCAGTTTGAAGCTGTTTCTTCACCTGCGGGACGCGACACGCCAGCCACGGTTGCGTCTCGATTCTCTTCTGTTAAAAGTGGAACGAACTCCCCATCGCAGCGAGGACAGCAGAAACAATTACAGTCAGGACAGCAGAAACAATTACAGTCAGGACAGCTGAAACCATCACAGACCAAGTCAGGACAGACAGCTGAAACCACCACAGTCAGGACAGCTGAAACCATCACAGCCAGGACAGCTGAAACCATCACAGCTAGGACAGCTGAAACCATCACAGTCAGGACAGCTGAAACCATCACAGTCAGGACAGACAGCTGAAACCACCACAGTCAGGACAGCTGAAACCATCACAGTCAGGACAGCAGAAACCATCACAGTCAGGACAGACAGCTGAAACCATCACAGTCAGGACAGCTGAAACCATCACAGCCAGGACAGCTGAAACCATCACAGTCAGGACAGACAGCTGAAACCACCACAGCCAGGACAGATGAAACCACCACAGTCAGGACAGCAGAAACCATCACAGTCAGGACAGACAGCTGAAACCACCACAGTCAGGACAGCAGAAACCATCACAGTCAGGACAGCTGAAACCACCACAGTCAGGACAGCAGAAACCATCACAGTCAGGACAGCTGAAACCACCACAGTCAGGACAGACAGCTGAAACCACCACAGTCAGGACAGCTGAAACCATCACAGTCAGGACAGACAGCTGAAACCATCACAGTCAGGACAGCTGAAACCATCACAGTCAGGACAGACAGCTGAAACCACCACAGTCAGGACAGACAGCTGAAACCACCACAGTCAGGACAGACAGCTGAAACCATCACAGTCAGGACAGCTGAAACCATCACAGACAGGACAGACAGCTGAAACCACCACAGTCAGGACAGACAGCAGAAACCACCACAGTCAGGACAGACAGCTGAAACCACCACAGTCAGGACAGACAGCTGAAACCATCACAGTCAGGACAGCTAAAACCATCACAGTTAGGACAGCAGAAACCACCACAGTCAGGACAGACAGCTGAAACCATCACAGTCAGGACAGCTGAAACCATCACAGTCAGGACAGCTGAAACCATCACAGTTAGGACAGCTGAAACCACCACAGTCAGGACAGACAGCTGAAACCATCACAGTCAGGACAGCAGAAACCATCACAGTCAGGACAGACAGCTGAAACCATCACAGCTAGGACAGCTGAAACCATCACAGTCAGGACAGCTGAAACCATCACAGTCAGGACAGCTGAAACCATCACAGCCAGGACAGCAGAAACCATCACAGTCAGGACAGACAGCTGAAACCATCACAGTCAGGACAGACAGCAGAAACCATCACAGTCAGGACAGACAGCTGAAACCATCACAGTCAGGACAGACAGCAGAAACCATCACAGTCAGGACAGCTAAAACCATCACAGTCAGGACAGCAGAAACCATCACAGTCAGGACAGACAGCTAAAACCATCACAGTTTAGGACAGCAGAAACCATCACAGTTAGGACAGCAGAAACCACCACAGTCAGGACAGACAGCTGAAACCATCACAGTCAGGACAGACAGCTGAAACCATCACAGTCAGGACAGACAGCAGAAACCATCACAGACAGGACAGCTGTCTATACTACTATGCACTCAGAGTGTAACACTCAAGTTCAACACTATTTGACGACCATTAGCAGCCAGAGTTGTACCCTTCCTGCTGACTTGTTCACAATTCATAAGTTGCTAAATGACTAAATGTCAAAATGTAAGAACCCTAAAAAGTAGAGCCCTATGCTCTGCATCTTCTCGTCTCAGACCAGCTACTATCCGAGCTCCTGGGGGTTAAATCAAAGAGAAGCAGGCTGTTCTCGGTCCTCGCTCCACAATGGTGGATCAAACTTCCCAAGATAAAAACACACCTCTTCAATCGATATCAGAAATGAAGAAGGGGGGGGGGGGAGGGGGGGGAAACTACTAACCTCTATACTGTCTTTTATTATCATGCACTTTGCTACTAAGTAATCTACATTGCCTTTATAGGGAGGTGTAGTGGTTAGGTCATTGCTGTTTCCGGCCGGTCCACATTGCAAAATTGCAACGTATTTCCCCATTGCCCATTTCTAAATCGTCTAGTTTAAAACAAATAAAGCATGAACATTTGCATGGTGTACCTTTCTGTGCGTATTCATCCACAATCTATAGCTCAACATGAAAATATTTGCAATTAATCGTAAACAAAAATCGCCAAATTTTATTTCAACCAAAAATGCTCAAACAATAATGTTAGTGATAGAAGGGAACTCATTTTGTGTAAAATGGAAAGCTTTCCAATGTTCATGAGGCAGAATTGTTACAATAGCCGATAATCCATTTTCCCAGTGATAAATCCCTATACGGGTGGACCTCGCGGGCGGTCCAGAGTGACGTCAGACTACACCTCCCTATTACTACCTACTATGCTAATATGTGAATGAATGAATTAATGAAGTTTATTTTTCGGTCTTGTTTACAGACAAATCAAACACACCGTGTGGACTTGCAAAAAAATTAAAAAAATAGAAAATCACAAATGTACATAATTCAAGGTAAGCTCAGACAAAATCCAAAATCAACGACCGAAAAAAAGGAATAGGCTGAAGCACATGCTTATTTTTGCCTATCCTTTACAAATTCTTAAAAACTAGATATATTTTAATATTGTCAGGATGGAGGTAGGTGAGTTCCAATTGTTGTAGGCAATCACAGAGACGGAGATGGTATACTCTTGAACAGGTTCGACTTTAATAGTAAAGAACACAAAGAGTAATACTAGGATACTATGCCGAGGGGCAAAGGTAAGAGGGAATAAGATAATGGAGCTTAGTGGTGGTCCAGAGTTGGAACCGCCCGCGTTATCTCCGAACGCCTATAGTGAAGACCTGACGAATAACAAGCAGAAGGAAGGAATGTTAAATAGACACCAAATACCAACATTCCACACACACCCCCGTGGCAGCCAATCAGAAGCCAACCCCTAAGTGACAGCACTAAATGACAGGGAAAACAAGTGACAGGTGACAGATGACAGAAATGGTGGGTGGTTCCCGACCGTAGTCAGTAACCAGAACGTAACAAATATAAGAAAGAAAAACTTAAAATATGCTGCGAGATATAATCTTTTTAAAGAAAAAAACAGATGTTTTATGTTTTACTCAAAACTGTACTCCTGAATTATTTGATCCTTTAACCCTTTTTTAAAATCTCCCCTGAGAAGTACACAACTTCAACCCAAGTGTATACTAATACCACGTCTATACCACTGTGCACTCGAGACTGTAGCAACTCAAGTTCGACACTGTTTGATGAACGACGCCTCTGCCCCCGAGTGGTGCCCTTCCTGCTGACTTGTCGTACAGAACTTGTAAGTCGCAACATGGATAAAAGCGTTCAGCTAAACGACTAAATGTAAAAAATGTAAATGTGCGGAGCGGTCGGGTTCAACCACGTCGGGGAGGAAAGCGCCTCTTGAACCCGCACCCCGATGTGTGCTAAGCCTCCCCTTGAGGACCGCGGGAGAGAAGAGAGAGACGGGGGCCGGGGATGAGGAGGACCACGGCGATGGAGGTATTAATGTGTGTTAGTGTGTGTGTGTGTGTGTGTGTGTGTGTGTGTGTGTGTGTGCGTGTGTGTGTGTGTGTGTGTGTGTGTGTGTGTGTGTGTGTGAGTCAAGGGGGGGGGGGGGGGGGGGGTGGTGTACTCTCATCAGGGATGCCTCTCACAGATCACCTCCACTCCTAACCCCCCCCCCCCCCTCCCACCTTCTACATTCATCTGCACTCATTCCCTCTCTCTCTGGAAGCTAAGGGATCCAACCCCCCCCCCCCCCCCACACCCCACACCCCCACCACCACAACCTTTCTCCCGTGACCTCCCAGGAGACAATTATCCCCGCCCCCGCACCCCCCCCCCCCCCCCCCCCCCCCCCCTGTGGGTGGAATGGAGGGGTCAAGGCAATCACCAGGTCCTGTATCTTCCTCTGCCCACTCTCTTCATCAGGCTGAGATTAGCTGCGGGGAAATCAATGAGCAGCGCCCCCCCCCCCACCCACCCCGCGACACCCCCCACAAATGAAATATGTACATTTGGCGCCCCGGTGGACCTGTTTATATTTCTGCCTAATGTGCCATCAATGAGGTCATCTGCTCCCGCGCCGCGATGTATCATTCGTGGCGTTTTAATAAATGTACGGTATAGGGGAGTGTGTACGTGTTGTAATGCCGTTTATCGAAGGAGGTTATACTCTTCAGGACCGGAGCTTGTTTCATTTCATTTTCAAACCTTTATATGAACTCGAAAAGAGGCAACTGAGGTTTCCCCCTCGTGTACAGTCACGGCGAGTGGGAATAAGCAAAAAGTCATAACAATTAATAATAATAATAATAATAATAATAATAATAATAATAATAATAATAATAATAATAATAATAATAATAATAATAATAATAATAATAATAATAATAATAATAATAATAATAATAATAATAATAATAATAATAATAATAATAATAATAATAATAATAATAATAATAATAATAATAATAATAATAATTATTATTATTATTATTATTATTATTATTATTAATTTGATTTATATAGCGATTCTCAATGACCCGAAGTCGCTGACAGTAGGTAGAGGAACATAGTAAAAACAAAGAAACAAAAAAGGAACATAAGACCATGGGGGAAACAGGGGAAATCAGCATGAGATACACAGAAACATAGAGCGACAGGAACAAACATCAAACCGGTTGGAGGAGGGGGGGGGTGGGGGGGGGGGGGTTGGGGGGGGCTGGGGAGAACAGGTGGGTTTTGAGGCAGGATTTGAAGGTGGAGAGTGTGGGGGAGTGATGGACTGACAACAATATGACTATGAGGCAAAAAGCCTCATAATAAATCATATTAAACAAAATATAACAAATCAATTAAAACTTGTACAACTTGATTGACAAAGGTTGGAGATCAAGGTTATGAACTCTGCAACAGAGGGGAGAATCTCAAGCTCTAAGGACAAAATGTTCCACATTGTTCAATTAGCATTTACCACAAGTGGTATAGAATTAAGATGTTTTATTGGTAAGGAGGTAGTTTAACAATAATGATGTAGTATAAGGAGGTAGCTTACCAATAATGATGTAGTATAAGGAGGTAGCTTACCAATAATGATGTAGTATAAGGAGGTAGCTTACCAGTAATGATGTAGTATAAGGAGGTAGCTTACCAATAATGATGTAGTATAAGGAGGTAGCTTACCAATAATGATGTAGTATAAGGAGGTAGCTTACCAGTAATGATGTAGTATAAGGAGGTAGCTTACCAATAATGATGTAGTATAAGGAGGTAGCTTATCAATAATGATGTAGTATAAGGAGGTAGCTTACCAATAATGATGCAGTATAAGGAGGTAGCTTACCAATAATGATGTAGTATAAGGAGGTAGCTTACCAATAATGATTAGTATAAGGAGGTAGCTCACCAATAATGATGCAGTATAAGAAGGTAGCTTACCAATAATGATGTAGTATAAGGAGGTAGCTTACCAGTAATGATTAGTATAAGGAGGTAGCTTACCAATAATGATTAGTATAAGGAGGTAGCTTACCAATAATGATTAGTATAAGGAGGTAGCTTACCAATAATGATTAGTATAAGGAGGTAGCTTACCAATAATGATTAGTATAAGGAGGTAGCTTACCAATACTGATTAGTATAAGGAGGTAGCTTACCAATAATGATTAGTATAAGGAGGTAGCTTACCAATAATGATTAGTATAAGGAGGTAGCTTACCAATACTGATTAGTATAAGGAGGTAGCTTACCAATACTGATTAGTATAATGAGGTAGCTTACCAATAATGATTAGTATAAGGAGGTAGCTTACCAATAATGATTAGTATAAGGAGGTAGCTTACCAATACTGATTAGTATAAGGAGGTAGCTTACCAATACTGATTAGTATAAGGAGGTAGCTTACCAATAATGATTAGTATAAGGAGGTAGCTTACCAATAATGATTAGTATAAGGAGGTAGCTTACCAATACTGATTAGTATAAGGAGGTAGCTTACCAATACTGATTAGTATAAGGAGGTAGCTTACCAATACTGATTAGTATAAGGAGGTAGCTTACCAATAATGATTAGTATAAGGAGGTAGCTTACCAATAATGATTAGTATAAGGAGGTAGCTTACCAATACTGATTAGTATAAGGAGGTAGCTTACCAATACTGATTAGTATAAGGAGGTAGCTTACCAATACTGATTAGTATAAGGAGGTAGCTTACCAATAAGGGCCTCAAAAATTAACAAACACCAGTGTTTGTTGCGCCTCTCCATCAGCGAGGACCAACCAACCTTCTCATAAAGGACACAGTGACGTGTGTCATATCTATCGCCAGTGATGAATCTGAGGGCAGAGTGACCGACAGAGTCCAGGTTCATGCCCAACAGAGG
Organism: Notolepis coatsorum; assembly: GCF_963971535.1. Classification (NCBI taxonomy): domain Eukaryota; kingdom Metazoa; phylum Chordata; class Actinopteri; order Aulopiformes; family Paralepididae; genus Notolepis; species Notolepis coatsorum. The sequence continues at coordinate 7,801,561 of NC_140170.1, read as the reverse complement.
GCCGTTCTCTCCGTGTGAGGGAGTCCGTGGTGTTTCCGTGACGCCAGGACGGGTCACGCCTCGCAGAGCCGCCTCATGATCGCCGAGCAATAAGAGAGAGAGAGAGAGGCGTGGTGTCGACGTCTCCTCAGTGTGTCGGATGTGAACCTTTCTGCTCGGCACTGAGGCGGAACACGTTAGCGGAGATTACATTCAGTCCATGCAACGCTACGATGCTTCAGTAGCAATGTAGTCATTCTGACCACGTTATTACAAAATAATGTGAATGTTTAGTTTTTTTTACGATAGCACAGGTCAAAAACTATTCCTGTGGCTGTGATATAACCGGATAGGAGAAGATAAGATAAGATATGATATGCCTTTATTGATCCCCTTGGGGAATTTTGGGCGTCATAGCAGCATGGGGGAGGGAGAAAGGAGGTACAGGTATGGGCAGGGTAATAGTAGAAAGACATAACTATAGGCAATAACATTTTGTCTGAATATAAAAATATGAGAAAAATAAGGTGCAGATATGCCGGTATGCCGGTTATATTATATGTTACAATAAATATAGGAGATAAAGAATTTGTATCTGAATATATACTATGAGTGAGAGTAAAAGTAAACAGTATACACTAGGTGCAGTATACACTATGTACAGTATACACAAGGTGCAGTATAAACAAGGTGCAGTATACACTAGGTGCAGTATACACTAGGTACAGTATACACAAGGTGCAGTATACACAAGGTACAGTATACACTATGTACAGTATACACAAGGTGCAGTATACACTAGGTGCAGTATACACTAGGTGCAGTATACACTAGGTACAGTATACACTAGGTGCAGTATACACAAGGTGCAGTATACACATGGTGCAGTATACACAAGGTGCAGTATACACTAGGTGCAGTATACACTAGGTGCAGTATACACAAGGTGCAGTATACACTAGGTGCAGTGTACACTAGGTGCAGTATACACAAGGTACAGTATACACTAGGTGCAGTGTACACTAGGTGCAGTATACACAAGGTGCAGTATACACTAGGTGCAGTATACACTAGGTGCAGTATACACAAGGTGCAGTATACACAAGGTGCAGTATACACTAGGTGCAGTATACACAAGGTGCAGTATACACAAGGTGCAGTATACACTAGGTGCAGTATACACAAGGTGCAGTATACACTAGGTGCAGTATACACTAGGTGCAGTATACACAAGGTGCAGTATACACTAGGTGCAGTGTACACTAGGTGCAGTAAACACTAGGTGCAGTGTACACTAGGTGCAGTGTACACAAGGTACAGTGTACACAAGGTGCAGTATACACAAGGTACAGTATACACTAGGTACAGTATACACAAGGTACAGTATACACAAGGTGCAGTATACACAAGGTGCAGTATACAATAGGTGCAGTATACACTAGGTGCAGTATACACTAGGTGCAGTAAACACTAGGTGCAGTGTACACAAGGTGCAGTATACACAAGGTACAGTATACACACGGTGCAGTATACACAAGGTGCAGTAAACACAAGGTGCAGTAAACACAAGGTGCAGTATACACAAGGTGCAGTATACACTAGGTGCAGTGTACACAAGGTGCAGTATACACAAGGTGCAGTATACACTAGGTACAGTATACACTAGGTACAGTATACACAAGGTGCAGTATACACAAGATGCAGTATACACAAGGTGCGGTATACACTAGGTGCAGTATACACAAGGTGCAGTATACACAAGGTACAGTATACACTAGGTACAGTATACACTAGGTACAGTATACACAAGGTGCAGTATACACTAGGTACAGTATACACTAGGTGCAGTATACACAAGGTACCGTAACTGGCATAATATACATCATACGCTGTAGTCCACGCAGGTGAAATTTAACAAACTTGTGAGTGCTTTGTGTAATATATGAATATAAAAATATGAGAAAAATAAACAGTGTAAACAAAGGTGCAGATGAGGGTCTGTGTGCCCTTTCTGTTATATTATATACATTACAATAAATAATAGGCAATCAAATTATATGTATGCTGGGCTTTCAGTACGGTATGCACGACAGGAAGGCATGTGAACAACAGATAGCGCAGAGAGCAAGAGCA
>NC_140170.1:7794449-7796949 GCF_963971535.1 Notolepis coatsorum | reverse complement strand
ACACACACACAAATAAACACACTCTGATGCACACACACAAATAACACACTCTGATGCACACACACACACACACACACACACACACAAATAAACACACTCTGATGCACACACACACACACCACAAATAAACACACTCTGATGCACACACACACACACACAAATAAACACACTCTGATGCACACACACACACACACACAAATAAACACACTCTGATGCACACACACAAACACACTCTGATGCACACACACACACACACACACACACACACACACACACACACACACACACACACACACACACACACACACACACAAATAAACACACTCTGATGCACACACACACACACACAAATAAACACACTCTGATGCACACACACAAACACACTCTGATGCACACACACAAATAAACACACTCTGATGCACACACACACACACACACAAATAAACACACTCTGATGCACACACACACACACACACACACACACACACACACACACACACACACACACACACACACACACACACACACACATACACACACACACACATATGCACAGACACACTCACACACATAGACATATTCAAACACATATACACATGCACTCAGGGCCGCCTCAGGGGGTGTGCGAGGCCCCCCTTCCCGCGAGGCTCTTTTTCATCACAGACCTAAAATCTAGTTTTGCTTATATGCTTATATATTTCACATTAGACACGTTTGTAGAATGTGTCTGACTTGTTCCTGGGTCTGCAGTCCTGCAGACATACTCACTATTGGAGCTCAGCCTCTGGGGTTCTGCAGCAGACATACTATTGGTTTCAACGAAGGGAGTGGTTTTACTCATAGATATATATAGAACACTAGATAGCTTAAGGCGGAGTCACCAGCGTCACTGAACCGCCGCCATCTTGCTCCAGTCAGCCTTGAGTGAGAGTGAGTGAGCTGCACAGACAAAAATACTCATAACTCGCTGAAATATTGACGGATTTACAAGCGGGTTGGTTTGCTATAAACATCAAAGATGTAGTTATGATACTGCATACTTATAAAAAAAAATGTTAAAGATGTTTTTTTTTACAAACCGCTTGAATCATAGCCACGTTAATAATGCTTGTAATAAACCAAACCGTTTGTAAATCCGTCAATATTTCAGCGAGTTATGAGTATTTTTGTCTGTGCAGCTCACTCACTCTCACTCAATGCTAACTGGAGCAAGATGGCGGCGGTTCAGTGACGTCGCTCTCCATTGGCCGGCAGCGCGGGTAAGCTATCTAGTGTTCTATATATATCTATGGTTTTACTTACATCATGTGTAGTAGTACGCCGGCGCCGCGTGAGTCAGCTGCGTTTGACTATTTCGCGCGTGCAGTTTTTGACTATGCTTAGTTATGCCAGCCAAGACGAAGAAAGAGGTCGGTCATTATCATCATTATCAGTCGGTCGGTCACCAAGGAACGTTGACGAAAGGCCTCTCGCTAGCGGGACAAATGGCCGGAGCCTTGTCATGGTATAGCCATGATGATGTCGGCTAGTAGCTAGCTTAGCTAAAGGCTAACTAGCGTTAGCTAACCTATTCAGAGGAGCGAGGCGAGGCGAGTGGATGTCTTTTCAAAAGAAGGAGAAGAGAACTTGTGAGCAGATAAATCTGTTAGGCAGCAATACGCCGAAAGGTGTCCAGTCTACCGGAAAGTACTCGAAGAAGAAGAAGAAGAAATTACACCGTGGCGTGGGCCAAGAAAGTCTCCTTCCAACTTTACCATTGGCGCCGGCGTTGATACTGCGTTATGGTGAGTCAACCTATGATTATATACCCGCCGTGGACCTGACCTATCTCTCTTTCTCTCTCTCTGGAGCCAAACTGGTCGACTAGCTAATACTACTAGTGGGAACGTTCGTTTGATGCTATCAGTTAGCCTTGAGAATAGCAGGCCCTTTGACAGAAGATGTAGTCGGGCCTGCACCATGACAAGGCTCTGGCCATAGCTTCTTTTTGTCCCGCCAGCGAGAGGCCTTTCGTCAACGTGGAGACCTGTGTTGCGGCCTTTCGCCCTGCGTTCCTCGTGCAGGTAAGATTAATGAAAATGTCATGACATTACCCCACTCTTCCTTCCTTCCCCTCCCGAATGTTTTGTTAATAACGATGTTTTTTTCCAGGCAAAACATATGCTACTTCACAACATTTGGAGATACGACATGTGCTGTGTGTGAATGTCTTGGTCGTTTGTGTAGCTTGGGTAGCGTTGGGCCGTTGGCCAAAGCTGCGTGTGTCACAGTACCTGGCTAGCCTATTTAGCTGATGTCGGCCATTGGCTCCTTGCTGCTTTGGTTTCTCTATAGACCCTCTTCTCTTTGGATTTAAGTGTTGATCTTTGTCCTTTTTGATCTCTCATACATGCTCTCTCTCTAACACACACACATGCTCTCTCTCTCTCTCTCTCTCTCTCTCTCTCTCTCTCTCTCTCTCTCTCTCTCATACATGCTCTCTCTCTAACACACATGCTCT
>NC_140170.1:7786024-7794249 GCF_963971535.1 Notolepis coatsorum | reverse complement strand
TTGTAAATAACAATAGCCTGTTTTAAAAAAAAGAAAATTGGCAAAACTCAAACAAATGTACCTCTGAAGAATGTGACAGTGGTGATATGAGTGAGGTTTCTTATCGAATACCCATGCCAAAGGAGTTATGCGGCAAGGCAACGATCCGAAATATTCAAGCAGAAATACTGGTTAAATGAGAAGACATGTAATAATAATAATAATTCACTTTATTTGTATAGCACCTTTCATACAATAAGTGCTTCACAGCAGCAAAGAAAACAGGCACAAAATGAGCACATAAAGTGCAGATATAAGATCACAGTTTTTAACATTCCAACAGGCCACCTTGTTTATGGTTTGATTATATGGCAGTTTTAAAATAGACAATAATAAAAAGAGTAGAATAGAATAAACAGAGTAAAATAGGGCAATAGTGCAGTGCAATAAAATAGTAGAATAGAATAGACAGAGTAAAATGATGCAATAGTGCAGTGCAATAAAATTGTTCTGGATTACTGTCAGTTTATCTGGATTACTGTCACACGCACAATGTCCTGTGAAGATCCAAGATGGCGGTCATGAGGCTCGCCCCAGTGCAAGCTACGTTCCTGTGTCTAGTACTCCTGTCTTCGTTATTCGTGTGTAACGTGTCATGTACAATCCAATACTCCCGATGGGACCTACTAAACCTTCGACACAACAGACATGGAGTTCTGGAGCCATCGGCGTTCCTACCCATGGAAATACTGCCTTACAACCATCTACCTGGCCACTCAACGCCACGGGAAACATCTGCCGCGACATCTGCCGGGAAAACGGAGCAGGCGCTCCGGGATCCTCTCAAGATTTAGACGGCGCCCATACCGACCACCACTTCCAGCCCTCCTGCTGTCTAACGTAAGATCCCTTCAACACAAAATGGATGAATTACAACTTCTATTACAATCTAGCAAAGACTATAGCGACTGCTCCGCCATCTGTTTGACTGAGACCTGGTTAGACCAAACAGTGCCCGACCAAGCGGTAACGCTTCCAGGATTCACACTCCACTGAGCTGACAGACAAGCAGTGATGGGCAGTAGCTTGCTACAAGTAGCAAAGCTACATAGCTTAACTACAATTCTCAGTAGCGTGCTGGTAGCTCGTTACTTTTTAACCAGGGTAGCGGTCTCTGTAGCGGAGCTATTTATAGAACGAAGTAGTAATGTAGCGACGAGAAACGTTACACGCTACTTTCGAGAGAAACAGTCTAGACTAGAATATCTGCGAGGAGAAAAAAAACTCCCCGTAAAAAACCCACTATGATTGGTTGGTTTGTTTAGATATGAGTGACGACTCACGATTGGGTATGGTAGGCCAAAACGTTATGGGTAGGCCAATCAGAGGCAGGATAGGGCAGGACTCCAGCCGCAAAGCAGGAAGTGAAAATCAAAACACAGACGTATTGAATGAATGCAATTTAACGGATTACATGAACAAGAACCAGTCTGCGCAAAATGGCAGAGGGGTTCGATGGCATTGATGAAGATGATGATGTCAATAACAACAATGACTCTCCATGGCCCTATCTGGGACACATTTATGAGTTTGACTGAAAAAAAACGGCTAAAACATATGCTGCTCTCTCAACACGTCCAGCACTAACTTGAAGACACGTCATTCAGGTGAGCTGATGAAAATCAATTGTTCCCAAACAGCACACAAGTCAGTACACTTTGTCAACAGCTTTAACTAAGATAGCTGCTATCATGATGTTTCACTGTAGGCAGAAAATGAACAATATTATTGGGGTGGAGAAAAGAAAAAAATAGGGAAAAGCAGTGGTTCTCAACCTGTGGGACAGGACCCCCAGGGGCGGTCCCCACATGATTTTGGGGCCATGGAATGTTTTGTGAGTTACATATTTAAATACATTTGGTCATTTAGCTGACACTTTCATTCAAAGCAACTTACAAATTGTGTACAACAAGTCAGTAGTGGTACATATCTAGCGGCCAAGGATAAGTAGTATTGTTTGTCAGTGTCAAGCTTGAGTGTTATACTCTGAGTACATACTGTAGTAGTATAGACATATTAGCATAGTTGGTAGTAGTATATACATGGTAGCATAATACTAGTAAAATGAAGTAAAACAATTCAGATATTGAAGAAGTGTGTAATACAAGTTCATGTTAAAAGGATGACACAAAAAGCCAGACCGAGGGCTTGTTTCAGTTTTATAATAAATAATCAAACTGAGAATTTTTTTTCCTGCCTATTTGTTTGGTGGAAACTTGGTCACGAAGTAAAAAAAAAAAAAGTAGTGCCGATGTAGCTAGCTATTTTTGCCATGTTCTTGTAGTGTAGCTTGCTACATTTCTCTGGGGATAGCTTCCATTGTAGTTGAGCTATATTTAATCGAGAGTAACTTGTAGTGTAGCTTGCTACATTTCTCTGGGGATAGCTTCCATTGTAGTTGAGCTATATTTAATCGAGAGTAACTTGTAGTGTAGCTTGCTACATTTTCCAAGTAGCTTGCCCATCACTGCAGACAAGCCAACATGTCGCTCAAATCCAAGGGTGGAGGCATCTGTTTTATGATCAACCATTGCTGGTGTACCAACTCCACAGCACTCAAGTCAGATCTGCTCTCCACGCCCGCAATACATCTCCGTTAAATGCAGACCAACATACCTGCCCAGAGAATTCGCATCGATAATCATGATCTGTGTTTACATCCCCCCAGATGCTATCGCTAACTCCACCATAAGCAAACTTGCCAACTACATATCATCTGTTGAAAACAAACACCCCGACGCAGCAATACTTGTATTAGGCGACTTCAACCACGCCAACCTGTCCTCTGAGCTACCGAGCTGTCACCAACAGGTAACCTGCCCCAGCAGAGGGAATAACATACTGGACCACTGTTACACAACAATCAAGCAGGATTACCGTGCTTTTCCAAGAGCTCCCCTGGGTAAGTCCGACCATGCAATGCTGCTGCTCATTCCAACATATAAACAAAAACTTAAATCCATCAAACCAACGGAAAGGTCTGTCAGGTCCTGGTCAACAGAGGCCACCGAAAAGCTGCCCACTTGCCTCGCATGCACTGACTGGGACGAGTTTTGCGCAGCCGGCGACCTGCATGACAACACCGACACAGTGACGTCATACATCCACTTCTGCAAACAACTATGCATCCCATCAAAAACGGTCAAGCTCTACAACAACAATAAACCCCGGTTCACCAAAGAAATCCAACAACTTAGAAAAGAGAAAAACTTTGCCTACATAACAGGAATAAAAGAACATAAGGTCTGCAATAAGGAAAGTAAAATCCAACTATGCCGCCAAATTAGAACAACAAATCACAACCGTGACAGGAACCATCTGGAAAAAACTTCAGGACATTACCAACTACAAAAATAACCCCCCCATACCTGACAGTGACAACCAGCTCCCGGACAAACTCAACACATTCTACACACGATTTAAACAGTCACCCTCCCCCACCCCCTCACCCCCCTCCCCTCTGCCACCTCCCCCCTTCCACATCCAGGAGGAAGAGGTGAGGACCACCTTCAAGAGGCTAAAGAAAAATAAAGCAGCAGGCCCAGATAACATCAGCCTGTCTGTCCTCCATCACTGTGCTGCAGAACTGGCCCCCGTCTTCACCAACATTTTTAACACATCCCTCCGTAATTGTTCAGTCCCCCAGTGTTTCATACAGTCCACCATCATCCCTGTGCCAAAATCCAACAATATCTCCTGCCTCAACGACTACAGACCAATTGCCCTCACATCCGTAGCAATGAAATCATTTGAACGCATCATTCTCACCCACCTCAAAACCAGCACCACCCCCCATCATGGACCCACATCAATTTGCTTACAGAACCAACAGGTCCGTGGAACAGTCAACACAGCCACCCACCACCTGCTCCAACACCTGGAAACCTGCAACTCCTACACCCGCATTCTGGTCATGGACTTCAGGTCCGCATTCAACACAATCATCCCAGCCAAACTCATCAATAAACTACTGGACATGAACATTGACCCCTGCATCTGTCACTGGATCCACAGCTTCCTCTCTAACAGACTAACAGGCCCCCCAAGGCTGCGTCCTTTCACCCTGGCTTTTCTCCCTATACACCAACCTGCTCATATCCATCCACAACTCCGTCAAAATCTACAAATATGCAGACGACACAACCATCATAGGCCTCATCACAGACAACAATGAAACAGAATACCGTACACAGATCAACCCTACAGTCACCTGGTGCACAGACAATAACCTCCTCCTCAACTCATCAAAAACCCAAGAACTCATCATCGACTTCAGACGCCAGCCAAACCCCAAAACCCCCGTATCCATCTCCGGCAAACCCATAATCACCTCAGACTCCTTCACCACCTGGCTGGGTGGTTATTAAAGAATCTAATCTAATCCAAGTTTAAAGCCGTCTATACCTTCCCTCTTCGATATCCATAGTACACCTGACAGGCTAAAACTGACTATTCCAAAGGGGTTCACAAACTTTCGAGCAACATCGTATATGGGTTATTCCAGGGCGACAGTGGTTCAGGAGGTAGAGCAGTCGTCTGGTAATCGGAAGGTTCCCGGTTCGATTCCCGCTCCTCCCGGGGCTGCGTGTCGAAGTGTCCTTGAGCAAGACACTTAAGCCCTAACTGCTCCCGATGAGCAGATGACATCGTGTTGATTCACTGCACTGTACATAACCTGTTCAGACATCATGATACACAGAGATGCTCCTGACAACTGTAAGCTGCGGTCTGGCTGCTACGCGTTCAGCCGCGGTTAAAATCAAATTCATCTAATCAAATGTAGATCACGTGGAATAGCCCCCCTGGGCTGTACAAGTCTTCTTGTACGAGTCAAGAAGAAACATCACAAAAGATAAGAAAAACACAGTCAAATCCAAATATGGGACACTCCCAGACATTCCCCAATGAAGATAAGGAACGACTCACTGAAAACCTATAGCAATAGGATAAGAAAAAGCACCACAGGCGGTGCGGAGGAGAGAACCCTCAGATGGGGCGTTCAAAGGTGGATCCCCCAAATCAGATGCCGGCAGTGTGCGAACCATAGCATGGTCTTTGGGTGAGCCAAGGAACGTTAATATTTAATTGCGGGGCGGGGGGGGGGGGTGCGCGGCGCGCCGCTCAGGGAGGAGTCGGACTGTGTGATCGCAGACGTTACTAGTCTGTAGCCTGTAGTAGGTAGGCCTTGTGTATGTATGTATGTGACAAATAAACCTCTTGAATCCTGTCATATATTCAATCAGTTTCACGTTTCAGTAACTACAGAATAGACAACTCACTTGTTGAGGTCCGGCCGTCTGGACGGTCTGGGCTTCCACAGCACATTCCATGATAAAAAAAAGTATCCATTTAGTTAGATAGATGATAGATGATTATCTGTCCGACTCCTGACTTACTAACTCCATATGAAATACTCCTGGTCCCAAGCATTATTTTCTCGACTGACGAGTCACTGAGCTTGCTTCGACGACCGCAGGCGCCGGCACTACTAATAATAGTCCCCACCGGAGCAGCACTAGCAGCAGGTGTAATTGTAACGGCGTTGCCTGTAGATGATCCCGCCTCCTGCTGCTCTGTCAGCTTCACTGTCTTTGTGAAACCAAAATTGGTTAGGCTTACTTGTTTTCGTTTTGACATTATGCATTCCTGAGTGACCTTATTTACTGGCTGTCAAAACGATCACTGTGTCAACAAGTCACAGCCACAGGTTACAAAGTGGGTCAAGTTTGATTTGTGCCGTGCGTGCGTGCAGGCTGCAGCGCCGCCGCGCTCCGAATGGTAATTGCAAGAATAGCATGCATGTTGCCATATTACGTGTGAATTAGTGCGCAAATCATTAATCATACATCCAAAATAGCATAAAATAGTACACGATGATGATACAGAAAATTACAGAAAAATTAGAAATGCATGGCAAAAGTAGCATTTATTTTCAGTAATTTAGAGACCCCCCAAAGATTCACAAATCATGTTTTCAGGGGAGCTGATGTCTGATCTAAGGGAGCCGATGTCTGATCTAAGGGAGCCATGGCTGACCCAGATCCCCCCGTGGATCGCACCCTGGATGCCGGTGATAATATAGTGTTGCAATGGATGATAGATGGATGGAGAATAGAACAGGCGAATAATTGGTATGAATGTATATACACATGTAATGAAACATATATATATATATATATATATATATATATATATATATATATATATATATATATATATATATATATATATATATATATATATATATATATATATATACAAGGTAACAATAGTATCTAAGGTACATACACACAAAATATATATTTAAAGGAACATGCCAACATTTGGGGAAATTAGCTTACCGTCTTCTCCAGAGAGAGACAAGAAGATAGATACCAGTTTCCTCTCTGTGCGTTCAGTAGAAAGCTATCTGGCTGCATGTTAGCCTAGCTTAGCACAATGAATGGAAGTGGACATGTACGGGTAGCCTACGCGTTGTCCAACTAACACCTCTCGCGAAGGCTAACCGGTCATGTCCACTTCCATTCATTGTGCTAAGCTAGGCTAACATGCAGCCAGATAGCTTTCTACTGAACGCACAGAAAGGAAACTGGTATCTATATTCTTGTCTCTCTCTGTAGAAGACAATACGCTAATTTCCCAAAAGGTTGGCGTGTTCTTTTAACTCATTCACGGCCAGAACCAAGATTTCTCGGCTTTTGATCCTTTGATCTATTTCCTCTGATCCCCATTCTAAATCATCATGATCTGGATCATTCTAGCCGTCCCTGAGTCATTTGTATATGTTTGAATTGCAATGCAGATCGACTATCACCAGGTGGCAGTATCGTCTGTGTCTGAACTGGAAAGGCTTGGTGTTGATACACGTCTTCCTTTTTTGTAGGGGCTCCACCTCCTGCTTGAACAGAGATTCACATTGATCGCCTCGAAATTCCGTCGCCTAAGCGTACTTTACCATCGAAACGTGTATAGACATATACACTGGTAATCGCGATGGCGATGCGATCACTTGGAATGATTCTTTTTGGAATACCTTCTGGCTAAGGTAAGGTATATTCTATGTCTATTTTACCGAATCTGAAACGTGTTTTTCTAACGATCACAGTTCTATGTTTCACCGGACGTAAAAAACATGCTCGGCAAACACGATCACAGTTTTGAGTTAAAACGACCTGTTTCTGATGTGGACTCCGTGGCGTAGAGCAGATCAATCTCCATAAGCCGTACTCTACTGCTCCACCACGGCCAACGCGTCTTAGATGAAAGAGACGGTTTGTTCCACGCGGTTAAGGTTTTCTTTTTCCTCGGGTTGTTTTTTCCCAGAGAGGCCGCGAGAATTCATCTATATTTCATGCACGGCGGAATCAGGGTGATAGGTTATGGATATATGGCTGAGCGTCTCTCAGAAGCTCCGTACCTCTGTATTCAACTCCGCAGGCCGCAGTGTACCGGGGGGTGGGGGGGGGGGGGGGTGAGAGAGAGAGAGAGAGAGAGAGAGAGAGAGAGAGAGAGAGAGAGAGAGAGAGAGAGAGAGAGAGAGAGAGAGAGAGAGAGAGACTCAAAAGAGACATCATGAAAAGGAAAACAGAAACAGCCAAGGCTAAAGGCAAACCATACAAACCTGTGAGTTCTTTATTGTCATGGCTCTTTATAGTGGGTTTTGTTTATGCCGTCATCAATGATCAGTAAATCATTTGCTGCGGCGTCAACTAAGACCACAATGGAAAATAGTTGAGTTTAGTTTTAGTTTACTCAGTGTATTTGATCAGGGACAGTGCATATCAATCAACAGTTATACATTTATAAACCTTGAGACAGGCAGAGACTCATGAAACACAAGACGTAAAATCAACTAAATAATAAGCGAACCTGAACTGAACCTCGCAACAAAGCACACCGTCATTTTCAAACATTTAGCTGAACACTTTTATCCAAAGCGACAAACAAGTTGTGTGCAACAAGTCAGCAGGAAGGGTACAACTCTGGCAGCTAAGGGTAAGTGGTTTTGTTCAGTGTCAAACTGCTTTTGCTACAGTCTTGGGTGCATAGTGTAGACATATTAGCATAGTACACTATGCTAATATTATATTAGACTCTGTCCGTCACTCTGCCCTCAGATTCATCACTAATGACAGACACGAGACTCGTCACTGTGTCCTTTATGAGAAGGTTGGTTGGTCCTCTCT
>NC_140170.1:7778524-7781024 GCF_963971535.1 Notolepis coatsorum | reverse complement strand
GGTTACTGGTTCTAATCAGATTGGCAAAATAGGAGACTCTCGCTACTACTACCACCACTACCACCACCACCGCCACCACTACTACCACCACCACCATCACCACTACTACTACTACTACTACTACTACTACTACTACTACTACTACTACTACTACTACTACTACTACTACTACTACTACTACCACTACTACTACTACTACTACTACTACTACTACTACTACTACTACTACTACTACTACTACTACTACTACTACTACTACTACTACTACTACTACTACCACCACTACCACTACTACTACTACTACCACCATCATCACCACTACTACCATCACCACCACCATCACCACCACCACTACTACTACTACTACTACTACTACTACTACTACTACTACTACTACTACTACTACTACTACTACTACTACTACTACTGCTACCACCACCACCACTACCATATGTGGATAGGTAGATATATACGGTATATACAGCATTATTGTACATGTCATTGTACAGAGTTATATGGGTTTTACGCAGGTGTCTAAGTACAGTAGATATATAGAAGGATCATATGCAGGTATATTCAGACAGATATGGATATATGTACATACATGCAGTAAATATAAACATATAAATAGGATCGCTTTAAAGCTGCAGTAGGCAACTTAGAATTAGAATTAGAATGGCGCTGCAACGACCGGCTGCCTTTCTGTTCGCTCCGTCGAGACTGTGCTTACTTTTGTTAATATTTATAGTTTTAAGAGTTTTGTCTGTACCAACAGTAGGTGCATTTAATGTGTATGACCGTCAGTCACTTATAGACATCGGATTACGGGAAACTTACCGATTGGATTACTCACTGGACCAGCTTTCCGAACTGCAACAATGGCCTGAGGAGATTCTCCGGAGAATGGGACCAGATCCTTTGTTCCTTGATCCCAGGAACAAAGGAACCAGACGGCGTGGGAAGAGAGCTGGGATCCGTAACAGGCTGAGATCCAGACGCCACCGAACGCCATTGCCCAGTATATTGCTAGCCAATGTACAATCAATTGACAATAAACTGGATGACATCCGAGCAAGGATTCAATACCAAAGAGACGTCAGAGACTGCAACGTTCTCTGCTTCACCGAAACGTGGCTCACGCCGGACGTTCCAGACCACGCTATCCAACCAGCCGAACACTTCTTTATCCACCGCAAGGATCGTACAGCAGAGTCCGGTAAACAACGTGGAGGAGGTATTGCCTTCATGTTTAACAACAATTGGAGCGATCCAACTAACGTGAAGGAATTATCCAACCACTGCTGCCCAGACCTGGAATATATAACCATCAAGTGTCGTCCTTTCTTCCTCCCGAGGGAGTTAACGGCGATCATCCTTGTAGGAGTGTATATTCCACCGCAAGCCAGTAACAACGTCGCGCTCTCCAGACTCCACGACGAGGTAAATAGAATACAAGCTGCGAACGTTAACGCCGCCATTTTAGTGCTGGGTGATTTCAATAGCGCCAATCTGAGAAAGGTATTGCCTGACTTCTATCAGCATGTGACTTGCAACACCAGAGGCGGTAACATCCTAGATCACTGTTACACGCAATTTAAAGGTGGCTACAAGGCTCATTCTGATAGTGGCTTTGGTAAATCAGATCACGCGTCCATCTTTCTTTCACCAATGTACAAACAGAGAATCAAAAGTACTCCTGTAGTCTCGCGAGAGGTGCATAAATGGGATTTGACGTCAGAGGAGACGCTCCAGTCTGCGTTTGACTGCACAGACTGGAATGTGTTCCGCGACACAGATAACATTAATGTCTACACGGAGACAGTGCTGGACTATGTTTGTACTTTGTGGAAGAAACAATCCCCACTACCAAAATGAGAGTTTACCCAAATCAAAAACCCTGGGTAGACAAATCCGTCCGTGAAGCTCTGAGAGAGCGCACCAAAGCATACAACGACGGCCTAGTGGCAGGCAACATGAATGACCACAAGGTGGCGCGATACAACGTAAGGAGGACAGTGTCAGAGGCCAAACGGCGCTACAGGGATAAAATTGAACTCCAGTTTGAACAAGCTGACTCTAGAGCTATGTGGCAGGGGCTCAAAACGATGACAGACTACAAAGGCGCCTCCCTCAAACTGAACAGTGACATCTCCTTAGCAAATGACCTCAATACCTTCTATGCGAGGTTTGATGCTGGTAACAACAACACCAGCTCACAAGCCACGGCAATGGGGGGGGGGGGGGGTCGGCTGCTGATGGAGGCGCAGTGTTCAGGGTAACAGAGCATGAGATGAGGCGGACCTTTAAAAAAGTGAATATCAGGAAGGCAGCAGGTCCGGACGGCATCCCCGGCCGCGTCCTAAAAGTCTGTGCCGACCAACTGGCCCCAGTATTCACTGACATATTTAACCTGTCCTTAGAACAGGCTGTCATCCCCACCTGCCTGAAGAAGTCCACTATTATCCCTGTACCCAAAAAATCCAAGCCTGCTTGCCTCAAC
>NC_140170.1:7714865-7773324 GCF_963971535.1 Notolepis coatsorum | reverse complement strand
ACAAACTGCTCTTGTCGCGATCGGCACCGTGAAACCTTTATTTTGACTCGTGAGACACTGAGGTTATACACTTAATTTACAGCGACGATGAGCTCACAAAACACGTGAACGCAGTTTATCAGCGATTTCATTCATTATAGGCACAATAAATAGGAATAAACAATAGAGGGCGTCCCGGGTAGCGCAGCGGACTAAGCGTCTGTCTACCACCACATAGACAGTGGGATCAAATCCAGCTGTGGTGCTTCCGGGTTGGCCGACCGTCCATACTAACACAATTGGCAGTGTTAGCGGGTGGGAAACCCGGCGTGGGTGGGTCCTGGTCGTTGTAAACAGCGACTCCTACAGTTCGGTCGGGGCGCCTGCCCAGTGAGGGAAGGATCTGGGAGAGGTAGTTTGACCTTCCACACGTTACACTCTCCCAGTGAGAGTCCGCGCTGCCAGGTGAAAAGAAGCGGTGGGCTGGCTACACATGTGGCATGTGATAGTCTCCGCCCTCCCGGACCGACGGCAGGGGGTAGAGTGCACAACGAACAGGAAGGGGATTGTGAATTAGCATAACGACTAACATTGGGATGGAAGAAAAACAGAAAAAGAAGGGGGGAAAAGATAATAAAAAATAATAAAAAATAAACAATAGAAAATCAGCTAAGACGACACACGGTGGTCAGAGATCATACTTTTAGATGCAGCGAGAGAAGGAAGAACCTTCAGCTTCAGAGTCAGTCGGAGGACATTCCAGGTGTTGGAAGCATCAAAGGAGAAAGCAGTTCTTCCTGGTTCAGAGCAAAACTGGAGGAACCCTGAGAACCAACCAGTCATTTGAACGTGTAGAATAGGTTAAACTGGAGGAACCCTAAGAATCAAATCAAATCAATGTATTTGTAAGGCCCGACAACACACGTTAATGTCCCCATGGGCCGTACACCGTCTTCTTTAAACAAGTCAAGAAGAAAACATAACAATAAGTCAAGAACAGAACAAGAGCACCATAAGGTCCAACAAATTTAAAATAAATGCAAATAAATGAAAGAAGCAAGCACTCCCAGACATACCCCACGCGAAGATAAGGAAAAACTCACTAAACCTAACAATAGGGAAAAAAGCTCCACAGGCAATGTGGAGGAGAGAAACCTTAGAAGGGCCATTCAAGGGGGATCTCCCTTCTTAGATGTTGGTGATAGTAGTGTTGCAGACGGACAGTTGGTAAGCATGCACTCAAGTGTGTAGTGAAACACAGATGAGTGCATGCAATAGCAACTGAACATTTTGAAAGATTAAAGATAGAGCTGATAGCGATAGCAACTGAACATTTTGAAAGATTGAAGATAGAGCTGATAGCGAATCTATTTGAGGCACAGGGGCGGCGCAAAGAAGGTCCAACCAGTCATTTGGACGTGTAGAATAGGTTCCACGATTCCATTCCAACAGTGTTGTGACCTAAGAGGGACATTTAGACCTATAGTGGCACAAGCTTGGCGTGGCCCAAAGGAAACAGTTTGAAGGTTTGACACAGAATTCAAACTTGGTTTGCATGACAAGGTTGTGCTATTCCTACTGTCCCCAATAATCACTGTTTTCAAAGTGAAAAGCGAATCTCATCTCTTACCGATCACTGATTAACACTTTTCCTTTGTTTGGCATCTCAGCTGCTGAAGTCTGTATTTCCATTACATGTATTTGTAAATACGTAGTACATTACACTGTTTGCCCTCCTCCCCTCTGGGAGGCGCTGCAGGCATCTCAGTTCCAGGACCAGCAGGCTCAGGAACAGCTTATTCCCCTCAGCTTGCTGAACGCTGCACCACGGGCTGTCCTCGGATCAGGGGAACAAGTAGAGGCATGAGGCGGGCGGGCGTTCTGCGCTTCACTTTCGCTCCATGTTAACGAGTTAGCGAGTGGGCGGGCGACTCGCGGGCGGGAAGCAAATTTTTTCGCTTTGGTTGGATTCAGAGGCGTGTGCCACGCGCATTTTCACAGAAATACACTCAATATCTGCATTATTACCACACACATATAGATGTTGTTCAACCAGCTAATGTGTCTGTATCTTTCCCAATACAAATAACCATACTATACTATTTCAGGAGTACAGTCACACTGATTTCATCATTCTAAAATGTATTCTAACATTCTAATTAATTAGATAATAACTGGTTGTACATGCAAAATGGACAATAGAACACTGGAACTGGACATCTTTACAACATCTTCAAACGGGGACTGACTTCGCATATAGACTAGGTATTTACAGCTGTTAACGTGCTGTTAACAGAAATGATCAATAATAAAGTAAATGCATCCGAGGGGAATCCTTTAGCCGAGTAGGGCTCTGCGGCTCTGCAGCTTGATAATAATCCACTTTAATAATAATATAATAATCCACAAAGAAAATGGAGAATGTCATTAATAGAAACGTAGAAATCTACGAGGCAGAGTCCAGTAACAAGACAGAGTCTGGTAACAAAACAAAGTGAGAATTCTTCAGTGTTAAGGAACACACAAAAACAGATGAAGATATTGTCTTCAGTGTTAAGGAACACACAAAAACAGATGGAGGTATTGAGTCCAGGATAAAACGAGGATTTCAGTTAATCAAAAATAGATATACTCCAGTAAAGTACAAATCTTCAAAAACAGTACTTAACTATTGTAACAAAGTACAATTACTCAAGTACTTTACACCCCTGCAGCTGCAGACAGCTGTGTGTCCTTCTCCGTTCCACCCAGCCAAGGGCTTGTTTTTCTGGCCACACAGTGAGACGAACCTGCACCAGACCAGCCGTTTTAATTGCTTCCTTGCGGGGGGGGGGGGGGGGGGGGGGGGGGGTTGGTCCTGGCGGCGCCTCGCCTGGGTCCTACTATATTGGGTCCAGTATTTTGTGGTACATTTATGACGTATACTTTGGGGAACTTTGAGGTTCTTTGGGGTATTTCGTAATACTTTGGGGTACTTTGTGGTACTTTGGGGTACTTTAGGGTATTTTGGAGTATACTTTGGGGGTATTTTGGGGTACTTTGGAGTATACTTTGGGGTATTTTGGGGTACTTTGGGGTATACTTTGGGGTATTTTGGGGTACTTTGGGGTATTTTGTGTTATTTTGGGGGACTTTGGGGTAGTTTGGAGTATACTTTGGGGTATTCTGGGGTACTTTGGGGTACTTTGGAGTATTTTGTGTTACTTTGGGGTATTTTGGGGAACTTTGGGGTAATTTGGGGGTATTTTGTGGTACTTTGGGATATTTTGGGGTATACTTTGGGGTATTTTGGAGTATATTTTGGGGTATTTTGTGGTACTTTGGGGTACTTTGGGGTATTTTGTGGTACTTTGGGGTACTTTGGGGTATACAGAGCTTGGTCCTGCCTGATCTCTCCATGGTACAGAGCTTGGTCCTGGGAGGTTTGAGCAGGTTGGCAGAACCTTCTCCAGAGCAGAGGTTTACGTGTGGTGGTTTGAGGAGCGACGAGTAGGTGCACTGGTAGGTGAGGAGGGAGGAGCGTTGTCATGGACACACTGGTAGGTGAGGAGGGAGGAGCGTTGTCATGGACACACTGGTAGGTGAGGAGGGAGAAGCGTTGTCATGGATGCACTGGTAGGTGAGGAGGGAGGAACGTTGTCATGGATGCACTGGTAGGTGAGGAGGGAGGAGCGTTGTCATGGACACACTGGTAGGTGAGGAGGGAGAAGCATTGTCATGGATGCACTGGTAGGTGAGGAGGGAGGAGCGTTGTCATGGACACACTGGTAGGTGAGGAGGGAGAAGCGTTGTCATGGATGCACTGGTAGGTGAGGAGGGAGAAGCGTTGTCATGGACACATTGGTAGGTGAGGAGGGAGTAGCGTTGTCATGGACGCACTGGTAGGTGAGGAGGGAGGAGCGTTGTCATGGACACACTGGTAGGTGAGGAGGGAGGAGCGTTGCCATGGACACACTGGTAGGTGAGGAGGGAGACCTTAGAGCATATGTGTCAAACTCGAGGCGAGAGCCCTGGTTCCGACCATGTCAAATGTGCGATCGCAAAGATTCCAAGTGTCCCTGGAAGCAGAGACGCTGTGCTTCATTCTCTGTCATTACGGTAGCGTTCTCAAACGTACACGCCACGACGCGGTGACGACACGTCGGTAGCTCTGGAATATCTTTTGAGGAAGTAGTTTTTTGGCGAGTGGATGCGACTTCGTTTGAGAAGTGTTTTAGTAGTTTTGTATTTTTTTTTGCGCAGCCGATTATTAGAAAGATGTCAAGACGGTCAAGTAGGGTAACGAAAATACCCCAAATGTTTCATGACGACGATGGCGGCACGATATACTGTACACAACATCAATACAGAAACAACAGTGACAGATGGACCAGGGTATGTAACGTTAGTAAAATATTTGTAGTAGTACAGCTACTGTGTGTGTGTGTGTATGTCTGTGTGTGTGTAGAGAGTATGGCGAAATATGTATACATTCACCATTGCCTACCTGTGTTAGTAAAGTTGCCGTTTGCAATAGTACAGCTACTGTGTGTGTGTCTGTGTTTGTGTGTAGGGGCCTTGTGGCCTATTATTGTGAAATATGTATACATTTACCATTGTCGACGTGTGTGTGTGTGTGTGTGTGTGTGTGTGTGTGTGTGTGTGTGTGTGTGTGTGTGTGTGTGTGTGTGTGTGTGTGTGTGTGTGTGTGTGTGTGTGTGTGTGTGTGTGTGTGTGTGTGTGTGTGTGTGTGTGTGTGTGTGTGTGTGTGTGTGTGTGTGTGTGTGTGTGTGTGTGTGTGTGTGGGTGTGTGTGTGTGTGTGTGTGTGCGCGCGTACGTGCGATATGGCCTATATTGGGAAATATGTATACATTTACCATAGCCTATACCTGTGAAGGAGAAAGCGCCTATATACTCACCTGAATGTGTGTTTTAGTAAATAAAGCCTACAACAGATATTGATTTGACTTTCTTATGATTTCTTTTTAGGATGTCTAATGTCTGCAATGTGGGCCTTGCAGCTACAGAGGAACTGTTTTCTGCAGAACCACACAGCTGGAGAGGAACTGTTTTCTGCAGTAGCTACCACACAGCTGGAGAGGAAATGTTTTCTGCAGAACCACACAGCTGGAGAGGAACTGTTTTCTGCAGAACCACACAGCCTGAAAATGCATGGACTAAACAGCCAATAACGGGGAGAAGAAAAGGCCTAGACTTCTAATTTTTTTGTACATTTGTAAAAAAAGATTATTTTCAGATTGTATGGGCCACATTTTGTATATGTGCCCATCATAGTTCATTTTAGTTCATGTTTCACTAAAAAACCTGTAAAATCAAATTCCGCTTTTATTCCCTTTGAACTGTTATTATTACACATTATTACACATACATTTATGTTGAACAACTGAGGGATTGATGAAGATGAAGTAACAAAGGAAAAAAGGCCAAAAGCACTTACTCCTCTGACATTCTTTGACAATTTGACAGGCCAAATTACAAAAAAGATCCAGGCGGAATTCTATAATGGTAGGTAACAAGGGGTTGAAGAAATATTGTCTGAACTGTCGGATGCAAACTGGCTGTGTGACTTTTCTATGTTGTGTGACATAACCAAGCATATCGCCCAATTGAATCAGAAGCTGCAGGGACGCAAACAAGTCCCACCCAAAACTTGACCAATATAGTTGTAAACTGAGTGAACCCTTATTTTGTTATTGCTTTTATTTTTTATCTACTTTTTCTCCCATTTTCTATTTTTCTCCCATCCCAATTTCGTATCGTCCAATTCTACCCTCCCCTGTCTCGAACGCTGTTAGGCCATGCCTCCCACAAGCCGGCTGTAATGTGGACGAAGCCATACATAGCACGAGTCCCCTCCGGTACACGAGGAGGCAGCCGTCGCATCTTTTCACCTGCACAGCGCGATCTTTCAGCGTCGGGGGTCTGCGCTTTGGAGGGACGCCGCCCCTGTCGCTTCCTGATTCTACTGCGCAGGCGCACCAACCGACCTGTAGGAGTCGCTGTCCACAACGTCCGATCCCCACCCATCAGCTTCCCACCCCCTAATACTGCCAAGTGTATTAGTATGAACGACCAGCAAAGCTGAATGCAATGCGGAGAGCTGGGCTCGAACCCAGCGTCTCCTGCATTGGTGGTGAGCGCCTTGCCCACTGCACCACCTAGCCGCCCTTATTTTGTTATTGTTGAGTACAGTTACAGTTGTGTGTTGTGTGTGTGTTCATGCAGACACAAGTTTTCTGTAATCAAACTTATCTCCCATTAGTTGGATGTATGGCCTCTGCAAGGTTGTGTGCAGCCATTTGTTTTTGTAACATCTGCTACATCTGTCCCACATGTTCTTAGCAGCTCACACTTGTTGGTGGCACCATAGTTCTGCCCCTTGACTGTGACAAAAAGGTTTTGAACAAACTTAATCTCATAGCTTGTATTTGTTGATATTCTTTGTTATTCACTTGAATTGTTTGATCATCGATTGATGGAGTAATATGGGGTTCTTAACCTGATAAACTCCAAAGGATTTATGTTAAAATAACATAAGCTAATGTATATTTTTACATCTATGCAAATGCATGTGCAATATGTGTAACTTGAATAAGTAATAAATACAGAAGCAATATGTTTAACAGTATGTAAAGGAGTAGTTACATTTATTTTACATTACATTTACATATATACGGTCTTTGGCCCTTTGAGAAAATGGCCCTCGTTGAAAATGAGTTTGACACCCCTGCGGCTTAGAGTCATGGGACCTGGAAGGCAGAGATGAGGGGGGCGTTGACCCAGAAAAGGTTGAGAACTACTGCTCCTGCCTCACCATGAAGCAGAGGCACATATTGTACAACCCAGTGACATCACGGAGTTGACGTTTTTCTCTCTCGGATGTGTAGCTTCAGGAGAGATGTCGACTGTCCTGAGGCACAGGAATAACAAGTGGGCTTCTTGAAACGGGTGGAATGTCAAGCCTCCTTTAACAACCCTCCCTGGCTGGGTTCCCGTCTGTCTGAGTTCCTTCCCTCCAGCCGGAACGCTCCCTCCCTAGAGAGTTGGAGGCCTTAGGCTAAAAAGAAAAAGTAGTTTTGACATTCTGCCTTCATTAAACTCAGGAATGTCATTCAGCTGATTATTTTATTTTTTTAAATGTTAAGGAATCTTGGTATTTTCTGATGCATATTGATGACACGTTTGACCATTTCACGACAAAACATTTGATTTACAATATTGAAATTGACATTCCCCCATTTGAAAGCAGTCGATGAAACTGCATTTATATAACAGCTTTTTATCCAAAGCGCTTAACAGCTTATTATGCGCCACGTTCGCCCCCACACACTCAAACATTCTGACACCGAGGTGCCAACCTGCTCACCGGGAGCGGTTAAGTGTTTTGCTCAAGGACACTTCGACACGTAGCCGGAAGGAACCTTCTGATTACCAGACGACCGCTCTGCCTCCTGAACTACTGTCGCCCCTACAGGTACATACACTTGTACAGTGTCTATCTATTCTACAGACTACTCTACAGTGTCTATCTGTTCTACAGACTACTCTACAGTGTCTATCTATTCTACAGACTACTCTACAGTGTCTATCTATTCTACAGACTACTCTACAGTGTCTATCTGTTCTACAGACTACTCTACAGTGTCTATCTATTCTACAGACTACTCTACAGTGTCTATCTGTTCTACAGACTACTCTACAGTGTCTATCTGTTCTACAGACTACTCTACAGTGTCTATCTATTCTACAGACTACTCTACAGTGTCTATCTATTCTACAGACTACTCTACAGTGTCTATCTGTTCTACAGACTACTCTACAGTGTCTATCTGTTCTACAGACAATTGACAGTTTATCTAATCTACAGACAAGTTTACAGTCTATATTCTACATACAATTGTACAGTCTCTATCTAGTCTACAGACAATTGTACAATCTCTATCTAGTCTACAGATAGTTGTACAGTCTATCTAGTCTACAGATAGTTGTACAGTCTATCTATTCTACAGATAATTGTACAGTCTATCTATTCTACAGCCAATTGTAAGTTTACAACGACATCGTCTCCATTTCCCGCCCTATGACTGTTTCTTTTCACTCCAACGTTTTGAGAAAAAAACACTTATTTTGTCATCTCTCCACAGCGTCAGACGAGAAGATCGATATCACTTTCATCTCTGTGTGTCAGTTGTCGGAAGTTGTATTTCTTCCACTTTTCCACGGCGCTAAGCTAGCTGCTCCCTGCCGCTTCCAGTCTTTGCGCTAAGCTAGGCTATAGCGTGCCCCTTGGACCAGCTCTCCGGGGCTACTGGACACACATAGATGGAACTGATATCAATCTTCTGGTTGAGACTCTGGGGAAGGTGGCAAATAGGTTTATCGCCTGAAATGTTGGAGTGTTCCTTTAATGCTCTTTGATGGCCCTGCGTCCAGCCGTGGTGAGAAGGATGGCACCTGCAGAAAGATGTCACTTCTTATCACGCGCAACTCTAGCCTCACTAGGGACGGGTACCGAATCCGGTACTTGTAACGGGTACCGACCGAATCACGTCGGTACCACCGAGTACCGATTCACGTGAGATCCGCCGGTGCCACATTTCGGTACTGTAAAAAAAAAGAAGAAGAAGAAAGAAACCTATGAAGTGTGGCGCACGTTCACGTCAACGTTCACATGGACAATACACTCTTACCGAGACTAAGACACCCACCCACCGACCCTGATACAAACACAGCTCTCACCACTAGACTGAGGGGGCTTTCACACTCAGCCTTTTGTATCGAATCACCGTCCCGGAGCACGGGGGGGAGTGTTCTCACTCACCCCTTTTGGGGTGCGAAACGGCGCTGATTCGTTTCACCCCCCGCTGAACGGGATCAGCTGGCAGAGGTGGTCTCGGGTTCGGCCCCGGGAGAACGGGGGGTGTGGCTTTGCAAGCTTGTACCTTTTCACGGGCGGGGCGCCTGGTGCTGACATAACGTCATACATTTTGTTTGCCATTGCTATGTCTATACATTGTTCGAATGCATTTATTTCTATTAGACCAGTGGTGCCCAACCAGTCGGCCGTGGTCGACCAGTAGATCAATGACATGCAATATAATCGATGCAAGCAATGTTACTAGTAAAAGGTTATAAAGCTAACTAGCGGTAGCCGTTAGCTTAGCGTTATTGTTAACCCTGCAAAACGATCAAAAGCGGACTCTACAACAGAGTTCCATTCGTGAGAAAAGGGGGGTGGGTTATATTGACAAGGCTTGACAACAGAGGTTCAAATATAACTTCATATTTATTAGTTATTTGTTTCTTTATATCAACATCCATTCTCCAGTCTCCGTGTTAACACTTCCTGTGTTTACATTTAGAAGGTGACATCATCGACTATGGCAAGCTTACAAGCTCAAAACGCAAACCGTAAACAAAACCCAGAGCGCACCCAGACTGAAGTGTGTACACAAACTAGAGGGGGGAGAGGGGGGGGGGGGGGGAGTTTGCATCAGATCTCGGAACGGGCAGAACGGAACGAAATAGAAACGAATAGGGTGAGTGAGAAAAGGCCCTAAGACACCCACCCTGATACAAACACAGCTCTCATCACTAGACTAAGACACCCACCCTGATACAAACACAGCTCTCACCACTAGACTAAGACACCCACCCTGATACAAACACAGCTCTCACCACTAGACTAAGACACCCACCCTGATACAAACACAGCTCTCACCACTAGACTAAGACACCCACCCTGATACAAACACAGCTCTCACCACTAGACTAAGACACCCACCCTGACACAAACACAGCTCTCACCACTAGACTAAGACACCCACTATGACACAAACACAGCTCTCACCACTAGACTAAGACACCCACCCTGATACAAACACAGCTCTCACCACTAGACCAAGCCAATGACCCTGATACAAACACAGCTCTCACCACTAGACCAAGCCAACGACCCTGATACAAACACAGCTCTCACCACAGCTCTCACGACTAGACCAAGCCAACGACCCTGATACAAACACAGCTTTCACCACTAGACTAAGACACCCACCCTGATACAAACACAGCTCTCATCACTAGACTAAGACACCCACCCTGATACAAACACAGCTCTCACCCCTAGACTAAGACACACACCCTGATACAAACACAGCTCTCACCACTAGACTAAGACACCCACCCTGATACAAACACAGCTCTCACCACTAGACTAAGACACCCACCCTGATACAAACACAGCTCTCACCACTAGACTAAGACACCCACCCACCCTGATACAAACACAGATCTCACCACTAGACTAAGACACCTACCCTGATACAAACACAGCTCTCACCACTAGACTAAGACACCCACCCTGATACAAACACAGCTCTCACCACTAGACTAAGACACCCACCCACCCTGATACAAACACAGATCTCACCACTAGACTAAGACACCCACCCTGATACAAACACAGCTCTCACCACTAGACTAAGACACCCACCCTGATACAAACACAGCTCTCACCACTAGACTAAGACACCCACCCTGATACAAACACAGCTCTCACCACTAGACTAAGACACCCACCCTGATACAAACACAGCTCTCACCACTAGACTAAGACACCCACCCTGACACAAACACAGTTCTCATCACTAGACTAAGACACCCACTATGACACAAACACAGCTCTCACCACTAGACTAAGACACCCACCCTGATACAAACACAGCTCTCACCACTAGACCAAGCCAACGACCCTGATACAAACACAGCTCTCACCACTAGACCAAGCCAACGACCCTGATACAAACACAGCTTTCACCACTAGACTAAGACACCCACCCTGATACAAACACAGCTCTCATCACTAGACTAAGACACCCACCCTGATACAAACACAGCTCTCACCCCTAGACTAGGACACACACCCTGATACAAACACAGCTCTCACCACTAGACTAAGACACCCACCCTGATACAAACACAGCTCTCACTACTAGACTAAGACACCCACCCTGATACAAACACAGCTCTCACCACTAGACTAAGACACCCACCCTGATACAAACACAGCTCTCACCACTAGACTAAGACACCCACCCTGATACAAACACAGCTCTCACCACTAGACTAAGACACCCACCCACCCTGATACAAACACAGCTCTCACCACTAGACTAAGACACCCACCCACCCTGATACAAACACAGATCTCACCACTAGACTAAGACACCTACCCTGATACAAACACAGCTCTCACCACTAGACTAAGACACCCACCCTGATACAAACACAGCTCTCACCACTAGACTAAGACACCCACCCTGATACAAACACAGCTCTCACCACTAGACTAAGACACCCATCCACTCTGATACAAACACAGCTCTCACCACTAGAATAAGACACCCACTCTGACACAAACACAGCTCTCACCACTAGACTAAGACACCCACCCTGATACAAACACAGCTCTCACCACTAGACTAAGACACCCACCCTGATACAAACACAGCTCTCACCACTAGACTAAGACACCCACCCACCCTGATACAAACACAGCTCTCACCACTAGACTAAGACACCCACCCACTCTGATACAAACACAGCGATACTATGCCGATGGGTTGTTTTAACATAAATCCTTTGACTGCCACACTGTTTTTCCATTTGTACTCCCTGGCGCCAGTGTTTTTTGACCATTTTCACGATGTTTGCAGACCCATTGTATATTTTATATTATAGCTATGGAGACAATAGTATGGCTCATTTGAAAGGAAATATGTATACTCCAACAGGAAACAAACCGTTTAGTTCTACGTACCTTCGTTCCTGCACATGCTAAAAATCGTCCCGTTTCAAAATAATCCAGTACCGTTTCCTGGAACGCGAGATATGACGTGTTTTGTGCGCATCATGCATATTTCATGGTTGTTGCCCGCCTGATAACTATATTATTTCCAGGTCAAAGGTAACATGACCGTAGTAGAATAGAGGGGGGGGGGGGGGGGGGTCCCTCTGGGAATCGTTTAACTTTTTAGTACTTAAGTACATTTTTACTTTTACTCAAGTGTGTTTTTAGCCAGATACAAGAGTTAGAGTTGAGTTGAGTTTTTTTTTTTTTTTTTGTCAGGGCATACAGGGCATACAGTGAAATGCGGGCGTTCATGCCCGCAGCGATTGTGCAATAATACACGTAATAAGAATAAGACATAACAGGTATAATGTACATACAGTTTAAAATGCATGGTAAAAGACATGCTAAGGTCCTGCGATAGTGCAATACAGTGTTAAGCTACAGATGAGGCACTGGGTCTCATGTACACTACAATACAATACAATACTATACTATACAATATACAGTTATACTATATATCAGGGGTCAGGAACCTTTTTGACTGGGAGAGCCATAAAAGCCAAATATTTCTAAATATATTTCATTGAGAGCCATATAGTATTTTTAACGTATAATAAATTAAATATGTCTTACTTTTAATGCGACTTCTGGTGCTGCATGGTTTTGCTGATGGCCTTGTAATCTGGTTCATACGTGGTGAGGTTGAGCTTCATGCAGGCGTTGAGGCTTCCATCAGTTAAACGTGAGCGTAGGTTGGTCTTAATGTTCCTCATATGCGAGAATGACTGCCCACATGCATATGTAGAGCCAAACATGGTCAATACGGCAATACTCACGCTGCATTGTGTGGTATGTCACAGGAAGCTCGTTCCAAGTTTTAAGAATCAGCTGGTCTTCAGGTTGAAGATTTTTAATTTCTGTCCACATGTGTTCCCTCGCCAGCTCTGCTCGCTATATCTTCAGCTACAGATACTATTGGCTGTATCTTCAAAACTAATTTCTGTTTACTTTAAAATTACACAGTATTATTAAGAAATATCACAAGTATTAAATTTTTTATTTTTTTTTTACTCAAATTTCTGGGAGCCATATGCTGTCACCAGAAGAGCCATATATGGCTCGCGAGCCATAGGTTCCCGACCCCTGCTATATATCCTTATGCTATCTTGCTATACCCATCTATTGCTATACAAGAACCGCTGCCGTTCTTTATTTTTTATTTTTTATAAAGTAAAGTAAAGTGATACTCTGACTTTTACTTGAGTATGATTTTGAGACTGTACCCATACTTACTTTCACTTAAGTATAATTTCTGGGTACTTTTTACACCCCTGTTCAACACCGACTGGACCGCAGCGCTGATCCTGGGTCTGCTTTATTCCCGGCCATTGAGTGGGAATGGAGACGAGTCTGGCATTTGTGAACAACTTGAAGATGTGTATCTGACCCGTGAGGCTGCGGAGTCCAGGAAAAGTCGGCAACGATCAACCTCCAATCAACTCATGGGTGACAGGTTTTCTGGCTGCTCCAGAGTCTCCAGCATCTCCTGCAGCTCTAGGACGATGAATGGACTATTAATAGATCTCTCTGTAGCTTCATCTGTGGTCCCTTCAGCTGTGGTTCCTGTGAACAAAGCCTTCTGGTATACATGTCTCTCTCTGATCAGGCAGGGCTTTTAGACATTTTAAGCTGCAGTTTAGGGGTGTCCCCGACTAAGGATTTGTATAGTCGACTTGTGGTCGCCAAAATTTGCCGATAGGTGACTATGAAAAAAGTCAAATATATGAAAAAAATGTAAAAAAGTCTAATATATATATATATTTTTTTATCATTCCATTTGGGCTGTGGGGGGGGGGGGGTGCTTAATGTCTGAAGGAGTCGCCGGAAGGCTTCTTGTTCTCTGCGAAAGCATGTAATTGGTCCACTGATGGATACATCTTGATATTTGTCTAGTCTAGTGTGTTCATTAGATGGGTGAAATCCTCTTTCAGTGCCTCTGTGCCTGTTTTCTTAGGCAGTTAGCCTCTGGTATGCGTGCCCAGGCATGTGCACACATAGAGCCCAAGGGGTGCTTGAGCACCTGCCTTTTTGAGCCTTTACGTTTTTTTCATTACGCATATAGACTGCCCTTCCAACTGAAAGATTTCAGGATAGAATCAAAATATTAGGTAAAGAGAGAGAGATGCCCCATATTCCATTGCAGTTTGCATGGCCTCCTTAGCGTGCCTCTCCGCGGACCTATATATTTTATGCATAGCATGGGTGGTGACTGTACAGTAAATGACCAAGTATGGCTTTGTCAGTATTCCAATGTACAGTGTCCCCCACCCACCCCCTACCCACCCCCCCCCCCCCCCCCACCTCCAATGTACAGAGTCCCCCCGCCCCCCCCCCCCCCCCCCACCCAACCCCACCCCACCTACCCAACCTCTTCCAATGTACAGTTTCTACGTCAAATGTATATACACTCTTTTCTGGACACAAACAGTACTGTATTTGCAAATCTGGTATCATAAATGTATAGATGTAGCAGTACTGTCTATCTGTATGTCGTTTGTGTCATATATGTTATGATGAATTGAAAATGGGGGACCCTGATGTAAACAAGACGAAAGTCTTTCTCTGGTCTGCATCCCCTTAACAATTGTATTGAGCCGTACTGTATTGTACCCATTCTGCAATCTGTTAAATAAAGTTTTCATTCATCCATTTTTTCATCCATTCATCCATTCATTCATTCATTCATTCATTCATTCATCATTCATTCATTCACACGGGTGCACAAGTACCTGCCCTTTTGTTCCTCATAAAAAAGTGCCCTTTTTATGCCAATTATTTTTTACCATATTTTCTTTTTACCTCCATATAGAGAGAGTGATCTGCAATCTGCTTGGGTTGGGGGTGCAATTCCTAACAGGCTCAACCATATGGATAAAAGTTCCCATATTATGTGCATTACACAAACTAAAAACAGATATTACATTACATTACACAAACTAAAAACAGATATTACATTACATTTACATTTACATTTAGCTGACGCTTTTATCCAAAGCGACTTACAAGTTCTGTACAACAAGTCATCAGGAAGGGTACAACTCTATCAGCTGAGTAACAATGTTCATCAAAGTGTTGCATGTTACAGTGTAGGTTAGTTTATTAGGACAAATGCATGACAGTAAGGTTAGTTACATTACATTACACAAAATAAAAACAGATATTACATTACATTACACAAACTAAAAACAGATATTACATTACACAAACTAAAAACAGATATTACATTACACAAACTAAAAACAGATATTACATTACATTACACAAACTAAAAACAGATATTACTTTACATTACACAAACTAAAAACAGATATTGTCTGAATTACTAGAAAAAAGAAATGCACCACCTTTGGCTGATAGTAATTTATTAATTTCTTAGGATTTCTTTTGGTCTAATAAATGTTTAAGGTTCTTAGATGGATCCCCTGCTGCCTCCTCCTCCTCTTCCTCCTCCTCCTCTTCCTCCTCTTCCTCCTGCTCCTCCTCCTCCTAATCCTCCTCCTCCTATTCTTCCTCATCTTCCTCATCCTCCTCCTCCTCTTCCTCTTCATCTTCCTCATCCTCCTAATCATCCTCTTCCTCCTCCTCCTCCTCCTAACCCTCCTCTTCCTCCTCCTCCTCCTGTTCATGCTCCTAATCCTCCTCTTCCTCCTCCTGCTCCTCATCTTCCTCCTCCTCCTAATCATCCTCTTCCTCTTCATCCTCATCCTAATCATCCTCTTCCTCCTCCTCCAGCTCTTAATCTTCCTCTTCCTCCTCCTGCTCCTCCTTTTTCCTCCTCCTCCTGCTCCTCCTCCTCCTCCTGCTTCTAATCCTACTCTTCCTCATCTTCCTCCTCCTCTTTCCTCTTCTTCTTCTTCATCCTCCTCCTAATACCCCTCTTCCTCCTCCTCCTCCTGCTCCTAATCCTCCTCTTCCTCCTCCTGCTCCTCCTCTTCCTCCTCATCCTCCTCCTCCTCCTCCTCAGCCTGCTCCTAATCCTCCTCTTCCTCCTCCTCCTGCTCCTAATCCTCCTCTTCCTCTTCCTCCTGCTCTTAATCCTCCTATTCCTCCTCTTCCTCCTCCTGCTCCTGCTCCTAATCCTCCTCTTCTG
This sequence comes from Notolepis coatsorum, assembly GCF_963971535.1. Lineage (NCBI taxonomy): Eukaryota > Metazoa > Chordata > Actinopteri > Aulopiformes > Paralepididae > Notolepis > Notolepis coatsorum. The sequence goes on along the minus strand of NC_140170.1, from coordinate 7,757,343 downwards.
CCTCCTCCTCCTGCTCCTAATCCTCCTCCTCCTCCTAATCCTCCTCTTCCTCCTCCTCCTAATCCTCCTCCTCCACGGGGAGCAGCGTACTGGCTCATATTAAATGGCAGGCCATGCATTATGCAGCAGTTTAGGCCACCGCGCTGGATCTCCATGGCCTCGGCTACATTCCACCTGTCGCTGCTCTGGTCGTAGCGCTCCACGTTGGAGAGGGAGGTGAAGATGGAGGCGAAGCCACCCCAGCCTCCGACCACGAAGAGCAGGTCGTCCAACACCGCAATGCCAAAGCCGCTGCGGGGGGTGAGCATGGCGGGCAGGGCACGCCAGAAGTCAGTCAAGGGGCTGTAGGCCTCCGCACTACGCAGGTTGTTTCCACAGACCCACCCTCCAACCTGAGGACAGGACACATGAGAGGAATGTTTTAGTATGTGGTTAAGGCAGGCAGACACTGTATGAAATGAGGGCATCACAAAAGCATTGAAAGTCAAATGATACATATCTATAAAAATATCTAGTATAAAGCATTTGTCTCTGTGTGCACCTACCGCATAGACTTGTCCTCCATACGCAGCGACTCCCAGTCCGCTACGCCTGCTGCTCATGGGGGCGATCAGAGTCCACTGGTTGGTGTCTGGGCTGTAGCACTCAGCTGTGAGCAGCCACGTCCTGTTGAAGCCACCACAGATGTAAACCTGTAATAAGAAAGAATATTCTAATTTAGTTTATAGGTCTGCAGTCGGAGTGACGGAAGGGTGCAAGGTCGGGGTAGGATTGCACTAATGGTCGGCCCTCAGTCCTTTCTTATTTGCAGTAGTGATGGACAGGCTGACAGACGAGGTCAGGCAGGAGTCCCTGTGGACCATGATGTTCGCAGATGACATCGCAATCTGTAGTGAGAGCAGGGAGCAGGTGGAAGAGAACCTGGAGAAGTGGAGGCATGCACTGGAGAGAAGGGGGATGAGGGTGAGCAGAAGCAAGACCGAGTATATGTGTGTGAATGGGAAGGAAGACGGAGGGGTGGTGATGATGCAAGGAGTAGAGGTACCAAAAGTGGACGAGTTTAAGTACTTGGGATCAACAGTCCAAAATAATGGGGACTGTGGTAGGGAGGTGAAGAAGAGAGTGCAGGCCGGGTGGTGCAGGTGGAGAACGATGACAGGGGTGATCTGCGATAGAAGGGTACCAGCAAGAGTAAAGGGAAAGGTCTACAGCACGGTAGTGAGACCAGCTATGCTGTATGGTCTAGAAACAGTGGCACTGACCAACAAGCAGGTGGCGCAGCTGGAGGTGGCAGAGATGAAGTTGTTAAGGTTCTCTCTGGGAGTAACAAGGTTGGACAAAATCAAAAATGTCAACAAAAAAAATCCTGAAAATGTACAAATCAGAGGAACGGCACCATGTTGAGCAGTTCGGGCAGAAAGCGAGAGAAGCAAGACTGAGATGGTTTGGACATGTGAGGAGGAGGGAGGTGGGGTACATCGGGAGGAGGATGCTGGAGATGGAGCTGCCAGGAAATAGGAGGAGGGGAAGGCCCAAGAGGAGGTTTATGGACACAGGGAAGGAGGACATGCGGGCAGCGGGAGTGACGGAGGACGACGCAGAGGACGGGGACAGATGGAAACGGATGATCGGCTGTGGCGACCCCCTGACGGGAAAAGCCGAAAGAAAAATATTCTAATTTAGCTTATATATTCCATTTGATTTCATTCTACTTTAATCGTCTGTTAATGTTGATGCACCAAAGGACCCAGGCAAATCTTTTGTACGTGCAAGCTTACTTGGCAATAAAGACATTCATGATTTCTGATCTAACGTTCCTTGTGTTCGTCTAGCACCGTGTCCCTCAGTTCCACCCACCTTGCCCTGGAGGGCTGCTGCACCGGCGTGGCTCCTTGGCAATAAAGACATTTATGATTTCTGATCTAATGTTCCTTGTGTTCATCTACCACCTTGTGTTCATCTACCACCTTGTGTCCCTCAGTTCCACCCACCTTGCCCTGGAGGGCTGAGGGGAGTGGCCACTGGCTGACAGTGCTCCCTGCTGTCTCGGGTGTCGGAGAGGAGACGCACAGATGAGAGAGGAGATGAGAATGAATGAATGAAAACTTTATTTAACAGATTGCAGAATGGGTACAATACAGTACGGCTCAATACACACAATTAAGGGGATGCAGACCAGAGAAAGACGTTTGTCTTGTTTACGTCAGGGTTCCCCATTTTCAATTCATAGTGTGTTCATAGACGGACCAAAATCCATTGCGGGGTGAAAATTTGCAGCAAAACATTAATATCTTTGGAACCGTTTGTGTTCAATTGTATCTGACTCGGGAGATGATCTTCTCGTCACAATTGAAATTGTATTTCTCCGTCGAGCAAAAGCTGGCTGGCAGTCTCATTGAATAATATACGCACTCCGAAAGTCTATAAACTTGTGCATAACGGAGCAGAGGTCCCCAACCATCGGGTCGCGGACCGATGTAATATAAAACACTTAATTAGCCGTGTATTGATAATACAATTGGTATCAGCTGTGTAACGTCTTAATTTAGGCACGACAGTGTCGTTGTAGGAGATGCATTCAATCTAACATTGAAACTAACCCATATATAGAAATGTGTCATACAGACTTGGAGATGGAGCCAAGTGAGGTATTCAGAAGTTCAAGTGAGGTGTGTTTGTTTTTATTTCTTCAGGCTTGAAAAGCCAAAATAAAACAATTATTATATTCTTCTCGTTTGCCTCACGTCTCACGTCATTTTCAGTTAAAGGGTCATTAGAAAAAACGTATTATGACTTGTGTCACTAACAGTAACAGCTGTTCACCACGGGCACAGTTCTAAGTTCGAATGAGGTGAGAAGTAATATGCACAATTAAAAGAATAGTAGACCAGAGGCAGAGTTATAACAATAACCGGTGTTTTAATTAAAAGCGTGCTAGCTAAACAGTAATAATACATACATACGTAAAGTACAAGTAATGCTTTGAAGTATCCCTTTTAGGTTATTTCAGTAACCTCTCCTTGCGGGAGGGTTAGGTCGATATCAAGTCCTAGGCTGATTGGATCAACACATTGGGGTTCGTTCAGACGTCTCTGAGGTTATCATCAGTAAACTCTATATTAGTTTATCAGGGGATGCAAATACCTTATTAGGTGAATTTGCCCTTTAAACCATCTTTCTTTACAGGAGAACTATCAGTGATTCAGCTATAATCAATATGTCATCTAGAATGTGCTATTATGACAGCACCACAAACGTTCTAGAATGTTCTATGTTCTAGAATGTTCTATTATGACATTACCACAAACGTTCTAGAAGATTCTATGTTCTAAAATGTTCTATTATGACATCATACTGTGAGTAAGCATTTATCCTTTATTTCCCCCTTCTTTTAGGAGAATATCCGTACCCATATATCAAGTTAAATCAAATCAAATACAAAATACAATATCAAAATAACACAAGGTGAACGGGGTCAACGCCATTGGAAGTCCTTGTAGTCTTGTTCAGTTCAATCCTACCGGATTGTTGGTGTAACAAGAGTTGAGCATGAGGGGTATTCACATCAGGCTGGCATTAGCCTTGAGTTATATCAACTGTTCCGGGGTTGGCTCGCCATCGGGTATCGGTCCGGCACACCACCTCGTCCCACGTGGGCACACGTGGTGATTGGTGGTCTGGACTGCTCCGGGATGCTGGTTGAGACTTGCAGGTTTCAGTCTGTTGGTTAGTCCCGTCCATCTGGTCAGTGCTGCTGGTTCGGGTGTCGAGGAGAAGAGAGGGATGGCTGTTGGACGCGCCTGGTAGTCTGTGGTTCCATCCCAGGGCTGAGTGGAGAGCTTTCTGTCTCCAAACGAGCGGCCATCCAGTGCCTGCAGACATGCATCACCGTGCTCTGGTTCCTTAAATGCTACAGAGGCCACTCCGTCTGGGTGTCTATCAAAGATGATGACCTTTTTGACCTGTCCAAACTTCTCACACTCTGTCCTCAGGTCTTCACGATACTCATTCAGCACAAGCGGGTCTTCCTCAAAGCCGCTGGGATTAAACATGTTTTGGATGATGATAACTTTCTCATGACTCTTCCTCACTTCTCCTTGCTTCTCTGGTCGCCAGTCCAACTGATTCTGTTGCTGCTGCATCTTCTTCTTGTGCTCTTTGCCCTTCTTCTTCTTCTTGCTTGCATCATACTTGCCCTTCAGCTCAAACTGCGCCGCTTCCACATGGAGCTTGTAACCTCTGAGCTCCGACTCATCAATCAGACGCAGGGCCAGAGCCACCGACTCTTGCTTGAGGTAGCAGCACAGTCCGTCTCCCTTCAGGTTGCCCTGTGCGTCTTTGTAGAGTTTAACCTTATACTCCTCAGTGACGGGGTCCCGCATCATGATGCCACACTTAGACATCAACTCCACAAACTCCTCAGTGCTGATGTCTAGAGGGAGACCTGACACATAGACGTTGGTGTTCTTATCCTCTTCCATGTCAAACCACCCTGGATCTGGCTTCCTCTACTCTCCTTTCTGTTTAGACTCTGTGGCTGGGTCAGGGATAATCTTCTCGGGGGCCTTGACCTCTCTGCCCTGAGGGGCAGTGCTGTCACCTGCAGCGGCGTTGGCGTCTGGTTCTCCATCTTTAGTGAAGCCATAGTTGGCCTGGTAGGTTGCAATGAAGTCCTCCGTTATTTTGGGGAACCAGGCTTTCTTGTCATGGTCCCAGTCGTACACAGTCCCGTCTGGGTCAGTGTAGGTGTACGGGTCTGAACTGGCCTCGTGACGCTGATCGTACAGCTGCTGCATCCGCAGCTGTTCCGTAAACTCCTTGTTCCCGTCTGAATCACCACTCATAATTTCCAGCTTGAAATCGTCCTTGCGGACCCTGGTCATAGAGAAGGGTCTTCTGAGATGTGCAGTGCAGTGGTCTCTCCAGCCAGTAGCTCCCCGCCTGCTCTTTCCACAGCAAAACGGTAGGCAAGGCACCTTGGTTGAGAAATACAGGCTTCAATCTATGTTGTTTAGTCTATCTGTTCAGTACTGTTCAAAGATGCACAACAGTTTATCAGGGGATGCAAATACCTTATTAGGTGAATTTGCCCTTTAAACCATCTTTCTTTACAGGAGAACTATCAGTGATTCAGCTATAATCAATATGTCATCTAAAATGTTCTATTATGACAGCACCACAAACGTTCTAGAAGGTTCTATGTTCTAGAATGTTCTATTATGACATCATACTGTGAGTAAGCATTTATCCTTTAATTCCCCCTTCTTTTAGGAGAATATCCGTACCCATATATCAAGTTAAATCAAATCAAATACAAAATACAATATCAAAATAACACAAGGTGAACGGGGTCGACGCCCTTGGAAGTCCTTGTAGTCTCGTTCAGTTCAATCCTACCGGACTGTTGGTGTAACGAGAGTTGAGCATCAGGGGTATTCACATCAGGCTGGCATTAGCCTTGAGTTATATCAACTGTTCCGGGGTTGGCGCGCCATTGGGTATCGGTCCGGCACACCACCTCGTCCCGCGTGGGCACACTTGGTGATGGGTGGTCTGGACTGCTCCGGGATGCTGGTTGAGACTTGCAGGTTTCAGTCTGTTGGTTAGTCCCGTCCATCTGGTCAGTGCTGCTGGTTCGGGTGTCGAGGAGAAGAGAGGTGTGGCTGTTGGACTCGCCTGTTTTTATAGGAATCCAAGATGTTCCGGAACGTGCTATTATGACATCATACGGTGACATCACAAAGGTTCCAGAACCTTCTATCATGACATCATACGCTGGTTCTAGAATGTTTTACGTTCTAGAAAGTTCTTACCTAATAGCATTAACTATTTATGTCCCTATGATAGTTATGATAGTCTGAACCCTGGGTTACACCAACAAGGGCGTTGACCCCGTTCACCTTGTGTTATTTTGATATTGTATTTTGTATTTGATTTGATTTAACTTGATATATGGGTACGGATATTCTCCTAAAAGAAGGGGGAATTAAAGGATAAATGCTTACTCACAGTCTGATGTCATAATAGAACATTCTAGAACATAGAACATTCTAGAACGTTTGTGGTAATGTCATAATAGAACATTATAGAACATTGAAACTTCTAGAACGTTTGTGGTGCTGTCATAATAGAACATTCTAGATGACATATTGATTATAGCTGAATCACTGATAGTTCTCCTGTAAAGAAAGATGGTTTAAAGGGCAAATTCACCTAATAAAGTATTTGCATCCCCTGATAAACTGATATAGAGTTACCGATGATAACCTCAGAGACGTCTGAACGAACCCCAAGGTGTTGATCCAATCAACCTAGGACTTGATATCGACCTAACCCTCCCGCAAGAAGTGGTTACTGAAATAACCTAAAAGGGATACTTCAAAGCATTACTTGTACTTTACTTCTGTATGTATTATTACTGTCTAGCTAGCACGCTTTTAATTAAAACACCGGTTATTGTTATAACTCTGCCTCTGGTCTACTATTCTTTTAATTGTGCATATTACTCCTTGCCTCATTCGAACCTAGAACTGTGCCCGTGGCGAACAGCTGTTACTGTTAGTGACACAAGTGCTACACAAATTTGGCGAGCCAGCCAGGAGGAGTATATCACAGTTAACTGGATTAGTCTTTAAGTCAGAAACTTAAATAGCATGTAGCGATGGACGTAGTTCAAACTAGCAACGTGAAAATCCCTAATTCAGTCATAGTCCGCGTTATAACCGATATTACCACTGACGATGAACTGAATGATTATCTGATGGCACGCGGCTCCATTCGGAGGACGTTCTTCGTAGCCCCTGCCGGCTTAGAGCCAGAACCACGGGTTATTATAGAATACGACAGTGGCGAAGGCACGCAAGCACTTTCCAATTACCGACTAAACACGACCAACGCTAGTTACCTCATTAGAGACTTAGCCAGCGTTTATGAACCTGTAGCCAGCAACACGGCTACACAGACTTATCTCTCAGACCTAAAGGAGATAGCGAAACAGAGGGGCGAAGACCTTGCGGAAGTCCTCCAGAGAGAACTCACCACCATCAGCGTCGCCCTCACCCGGAAGAATCTTGACCCCCAAACTGACGAAGGAACAGGTGGGGAAGTATTCGGAATGGAAGCCCCACAGATTCCGGGGCCTGCAACACAAGCAAGCCCCCCACCCGGGACCGAGAGCAGCCAGCCGGACCAGAGCTCCGCCGGTCTCATGCACCAGCGCGCCCTCAAGAGAATGCACAACCTGCTCTGACACACGCTGATGTCAACCCACCTGGGGTGCAAAGGATGATTGTGGAGCAGATAGTGCAAAACGAAGACTCAGCCATGCACAGCCAAGCATCACTGAGACTCAGACTCTTCTCTGGGCGAAGCCCTCGGCCCGACAGAGAAGTAGACTACGAGACATGGCGTTACAATGCGGTTCTTCCTCTCAACGACACAAAAGTGTCTGATCTACACAAGTCCCGGAAACTCCTGGATAGCCTCATGGCACCCGCCAGTGACATCATAATACACCTGGAACCTGAATGTCCTCCAGGAATGTACCTGGAGAGCCTCGACTCTGCCTTCGGAACCATTGAAGATGGAGATGACCTTTTTGCAAAGTACCTCAATACAGTGCAAAACATTGGAGAGAAACCATCAGCTTACATTCTGCGACTACAGGTGATGCTGACTACCACCTATAGGAGAGGGGGCATAGCGGCCACCGACCTCGATCAGCAACTTCTAAGACAATTCATCAGAGGCTGCTGGGACAACACCATGATAACCGAGCTGCAGCTAGCACAGAGAAAGAACAACCCACCTACCTTTACGGAATTCCTCCTGTTACTCCGCACCGCAGAAGACCAGCGCTCTTCTAAAGAATGCCGCATGAGACAGTGCCTGAACGTTTCGAAACCAAGGGTATCGAGTAACTCCCAGGGCAGCTGGAACCAAAGTGAAGAGGAATGCGCTTCAAAGCCGATTACGGACACCAGCTCCAAAGTCCAACGTTTAGAGGCTCTAGTTGCAGACCTACAGACAAAGCTCACGAGAATGATGGACAACCAGAACAGACAAGCGAGGCCAGCTCCCAAGCAAGAAGCCCCGGCATCAGGTAAACCGACGACTAACAGAGGTACTCCCAATTCCCAAAAGTCAGAGACTCCAAACCCAAAGAACTACACAAGCAATAGACCCAGACCCTGGTATTGCTTCAGATGTGGAGAAGATGGACACATGAGACCCCACTGCGAGAGCGAACCGAACCCCTCTCTGGTGGTCTCGAAAAAGAAGTTACTAGACGAAAAACAGCATGCCTGGGATGCTGAAAGTAGAGCCTACCAGTCTGATTTAAACTAAAGACAGTTGCTGCTGAGGGACAGGCAGGAACTGGGGTACGAGAGAGATGTCCCAGACGGAAGTGGCGCACCTCGGCCTCTTATGCCAAAGTGGCAGCCATACCTAAAGGACTGGTTGGAGCTAAATGCACTGCACAAGTAATCCTGGAAGGTAAAGAGTGCAGCTGCTTACTCGATACAGGCTCCCAAGTAACAACGATCCCGAATTCCTTCTATCAAAAGACCATGTCTCACCTACCCATCCACTCCTTATACGACCTGCTTTAAGTGGAAGGAGCCAACGGTCAGGAAATTCCCTACCTCGGCTACGGCGAAACTACAATCACGTTTTCAAAAGCATGTTCGGAGTAGACATCGAAGCGCCCACCCTAGCGCTGATTGTGCCTGATATGAGCACTTCTCTGTCATCAGCGCTGATAGGCACAAACGCCCTAGATATCCTGTACCAGCAGTGCGCAGATACCACATTTCAGAACTACCAATCCCTGCCCTACGGCTACCAGGTAGTCTTGAGAAGCCTTGAAGCCAGACATAAACAGTCTGCGGATTCCAGCCTGGGCGAAGTGAAACTACATAGCAAAGACCCTGAAACTATCGCTCCAGGTCAGACCAAAGTCCTCGAGGGATTCGTGAGTTGCAGAGCAACCCACGCAGGAAGATGGGTGATGATAGAGTCCCCAAGGTCAACAGCCTTGCCAGGTGGAATCCTGGTATCAGATGGCTTAGCAGAGCTACCACGAAAACTGCCACATTGTATACCAGTCATCCTCAAGAACGAGTCCGACCACGATATCACCCTGTCCCCGAAGGTTGTGATAGCCGAGATACATGCAGTCATGAGTGTCCGGTCGCTCAAGACACTTGACGCAGAACTATCGACAGACCCTAACCAAAAATCAAAGCTCAAGTTTGACTTTGGAGACTCTCCAGTACCCCAAGAGTGGAAAGAGAAGATAACTGAACGGCTGAACTCCATGCAAGAAGTTTTCGCACACCACAATCTCGACTTCGGATGCACTGACAAGATAAAGCATCACATACATCTCAATAACAAGACACCATTCAAACAACGGGCGAGACCTATACACCCTCAAGATATAGAAGCTGTGCGCTCCCACATTCAACAGCTCCTCGACACTGGATTATCCGAGAATCTGAATCAATTGTAGTCGTCAGGAAGAAGAACGGCGATGTCAGGCTATGCATAGACTACAGGAAACTGAACCTCCAAACAGTAAAGGACTCATACGCCCTGCCCAACCTGGAGGATTCCTTTTCAGCATTGACTGGATCCAAATGGTTCTCAGTGCTAGATCTCAAATCTGGTTATTACCAGATCGAAATGGAAGAAAAGGACAAGCACAAGACAGCATTTGTCTGCCCGCTGGGATTCTTTGAGTTCAATAGAATGCCTCAAGGAATAACAAATGCTCCAGGCACGTTCCAGAGGCTTATGGAGCGGTGCGTGGGAGAGCTGAACTTGAAGCAAACCCTCGTCTTCTTGGACGATCTGATCGTTTTCTCTTCAACGCTAGAGGAACACGAGGAGAGACTCATGCGAGTCCTGAGCCAGCTGAAAGAGTATGGGCTAAAACTATCACCCGAAAAGTGCAAATTGTTCCAGACCTCCGTAAGGTATCTAGGCCACATAGTGTCTGGAAAGGAGTCGAAACGGACCCAGAAAAGACAACCGCACTCAAAACCTGGCCAAAGCCAACCAAGCTGAAAGAACTGAGAGCATTTCTAGGATTCTGCGGTTACTACCATAAATTCGTCAAAGACTATTCAAAGATAGTGAAACCCCTCAACGCACTTACTGCCGGATACCCTCCAATGAAGAAGCATGGAAAAGCTAGTGACCACCGAGAAGTATTACGACCCTAAAGCTCCCTTCAATGACAGATGGACCCCCGCTTGCCAGACAGCTTTCGACCCTATCATAGAAAAGCTGACAACTACCCCTGTTCTCTGTTTCGCCGACCCCGAACAGCCCTACATATTGCACACAGATGCAAGCTCACTAGGTCTAGGCGCCGCCCTTTACCAGGAGCAGCAAGGACAGAAGCATGTCATCGCTTATGCAAGCCGCGGATTGTCAAGATGTGAAACCAGGTATCCTGCCCATAAATTGGAGTTCCTCGCCTTAAAATGGTCGGTAACTGAGAAGTTCCAGGATTACCTCTACGGAAGACCATTTTTCGCTGTCACTGATAGCAACCCACTGACATATGTCCTTACCACGGCTAAGCTTGATGCTGCAAGCTACAGATGGTTATCCGATCTATCTACCTTCGATTTACAGCTGCAGTACAGAGCTGGGAAACAGAATCAAGACGCTGATGGGCTGTCCAGACGACCACACAGCAGACCAGCTGATGACCCAATATTGATAAAAGAGATGGAAATAATACAACAGTTTGCGAAAAGACACCTCCCTGAACCAGAGCACACAAACATGAGTGAAGACATCATTAGAGCCATCTGCGACAGACACTTAGTTTGCGAAGTGATCGACAACGGCTCTAAAGAGACACCATCCAGCCTTGCATCGGTGGTATCACTTGCCCTCCACCCAAGTGCAATCCCAGACAGCTTCCAAGGAGAAGACCAGCTGGGTGGCCTACCCGTCGTTCCGATGATAACTCCAGCCGAAATGCGAGAAAAGCAAAGAGCCGACACCTGTATCCGTCACATACTACAGCTTGTGGAGTCAGGGGAGAAACTGCCACAGACACTCAGAAAGGAAATCCTCGAACTTTACCTTCTACTAAGAGAGTGGAATCGGTTAGAAGTATTGGACGGAGTCCTGTACCGGAAGAGACAAGAAGGCGCACAGACCCACCATCAACTTGTGCTGCCGGAAGACCTGAGACCTATGGTCTTAAAGAGCCTTCACGATGACATGGGCCACATGGGCGTGGACCGAACCCTAGACCTCGTCCAAAAGCGATTCTATTGGCCCAAAATGTCAGCTGAAGTAGAGACAAAGATCAGGACCTGCAACCGATGTGTATGGTGTAAGGTTCCACAAGAGAGAGCTGCCCCGTTGGTGAACATCACAGCCACACGACCACTTGAGTTGCTGTGCATGGACTTTCTCAGCCTGGAACCAGACTCCAGTAACACAAAAGACATCTTGGTCATTACGGACCACTTTACAAAATATGCAGTAGCGATCCCTACCGCAAATCGAAAAGCGTGGACAGTCGCTAAGTGCCTGTGGGACAACTTCATTGTCCACTATGGTATCCCGGAGAAGCTCCACAGCGACCAAGGTGTGGATTTCCAATCCCGCACAATTAGCGAGCTGTGTGAACTAGCCGGCATCAAAAAGATACGAACTACCCCGTACCATCCAAGGGGAAACCCAGTAGAACGCTTCAACAGGACCCTGCTTAATATGCTGGGCACCCTGGAGAATCAGAAGAAGAGCCATTGGCGAGACTATGTCAAACCTCTAGTACATGTATAAAAATATCCACCGCACAGAGAAACAAAGCCGATGGCGGTATGGCATTTCCAGATTTTTACCACTATTTTAAGGCGTACACTTTAAGACCACTGACAACCTGGTTTAATTCCCAAGCATCAGTATCCTCGAGAAATTTAGAAGTAAATATAGTAGCTCCACATAGACTGCAGGACATAGTATACACCAAATTATCAATTAAGCAATGCAAATTGAAATTTGGCCCCATTATTACTCATGCGATCCGGATATGGCGTGAAACACAAAAAAAATATTCTAACCCACATAAATGGCATAGTCATACTCCTATATTCAATAACAATGCACTTCTGATTGGAAAACGACCTATAAGATACCCTAAATGGGAAAAGCAGGGCATACACACATTAGGAGATGTTTTCAACAAACAGGGTTTCTGTAGATATGAAAAAATACATAAAAAATGTAATCTCACCAGATCCACATATTATTTTTACGCACAGTTATTGGTATGTTTGAAGGCTCATGGAGTCCCATTAAGGATACCAATTGAACACCACAGATACCACAAATTCTTCTATGAAAGAGAGACATCTAGAGATTTTGTATCAGATTTTTATCATCAATTACTAACGTCCTCGTATGAAATCCTCCCCCTAGACTCAGTCTGGAGGAGGGATATACCAGACCTGGAAATAAATTTTGATTGGCAAGATGCCTGGGCAAACGTTCGACTTGCGTCACGTAACCCGGACCATCAACAAATAAATCTTAACTATACCTGACTCCTATAAGATTGAACAGAATGGGACTTAAACAAGACTCCAGATGGACCTTGTGTACAAATGGGGATGAGGGTACATTTATGCACATGTACTGGGATTGCCCACCAGTTAAGATATTCTGGAAAGAAGTGTCCCAGCAATTATCAATTTTTTTTATTCTGGATATACCTGTACACCCCTCTGTATTGCTGTTGAATGATTTCTTTGAGTTTGCAGTAGGAAGGTATGGGTTCTTACATATCTCGATGTGATTTATCTAGAAATATCTACAGCTAGGATTTTAGGTGTCAGTGAATCCAAAATTGCAATGTGGTTAGAAGTGGTGGAGAGAATAAAAGCTAGCATATGAATTGTAGTGCCTGGAAAGGAGCGAATGATAATGGATGGATTATCCAAGTGGGGGTCCGGGGGGGGGGAGCGAGCGAGAGCATATGTATGTAGGGTATTAGATAGCAAGTATTAGGTATATTTCTCGTATAATACATTTATTCAAATGGTGATTTAAATTGGAGGTGTACTGTTAATTAAAGCTTGTATATCTAATTTTATGTTGTTATGTTTATGTGTATGTTTAAAAAAAAATAAAAAAAATAAATGTATAAAAAAAGAAAAGAAAATAGAAAAAACGTATTTCAAAGCCATTCTAAACAACGAATGTTCATCTCACTGCGTTTTGAAAAAAAATCTCAGATAGGCCGCACCCCCTGCCGATTTAAAGTTCCAACGTGCCTGTATTACATTACATTACACAAACTAAAAACAAATATTACATTACATTACACATACTAAAAACAGATATTACATTACATTACACAAACTAAAAACAGATATTACATTACATTACACAAACTAAAAACAGATATTACATTACATTACACAAACTAAAAACAGATATTACATTACATTACACAAACTAAAAACAGATATTACATTACATTACACAAACTAAAAACAACTGCTCCTCCTCCTCATCCTCCTCTTCCTGCTCCTCCTCCTCCTCCTCCTCCTCATCCTCCTCCTCCCTCTCCTCCTGCTCCACGGGGAGCAGCGTACTGGCTCATGTTAAATGGCAGGCCATGCATTATGCAGCAGCTTAGGTGACAGCGCTGGATCTTCATGTCCTCGGCTGCAGTCCACCTGTCGCTGCTCTGGTCGTAGCGCTCCACCTTGTTGGAGATGGAGGTGAGGAAGCCATTGTAGCCTCCAACCACGAAGAGCAGGTCGTCCAGCACCGCGATGCCAAAGGAGCTGCGGGGGGTGAGCATGGCAGGCAGGGCGCTCCAGGAGTCAGTCAAGGGGCTGTAAGCCTCCGCGCTACGCAGGGCGTTTCCACAGTCAAACCCTCCCACCTGAGGACAGGACATATGAGAGGAATGTTTTAGTGTGTGGCTCAGGCAGGCAGGCAGGCAGACACTGTATTAATCCACTTAGGGAAATGAGGGCATCACAGAAGCATTGCAAGTCAAATGATACATATCTATAGAAATATCTAGTATAAAGCATTTGTCTCCGTGTGCACCTACCGCATAGACTTGTCCTCCGTATGCAGCAACTCCCAGTCCTCTACGCCTGCTGCTCATGGGGGCGATCAGAGTCCACTGGTCGGTGTCTGGGCTGTAGCACTCAGCTGTGAGCTGGAACCAGCCACCACAGATGTAAACCTGTAATAAGAAAGAATATTCTAATTTAGTTTATATATTCCATTTGATTTCATTCTACTTAAATTGTCTGTTAATGTTGATGCACCAAAGGACCCAGACACATATTTTGTATGTGCAAGCTTACTTGGCAATAAAGACATTTACTTGACAATAAAGACATTTATGATTTCTGATCTAACGTTCCTTGTGTTCATCTAGCACCCTGTGTCCCTCAGTTCCACCCACCTTGCCCTGGAGGGCTGCTGCTCCTGTGTTGCTCCTGTGCTCCAACATGGGTGAGATCACTGTCCACTGGTTGGTTTCAGGCTCGTAGCGCTCGGCGGTGTTCAGTTCCACGTCTCCGTCGAACCCTCCCATGGTGTAGATACAGCCGCCCAACGCGACCACGCTGAAGTAACCGCGGCGTGAGTGCATGGGAGCCACCTGCAGCCAGCTGCGAGTGACGGGGTTGAACCTGCACACACTGCTGAGAAACTCTATGCCGTCCCAGCCGCCGAGGCAGTAGACCAGACCGTGGAGATAAGCGGTGCCGTGGAAGACCCGGATACTCTCTGCCTCAACGCTCACGTCCATCCATCCATCGGCTCGGATATCATAAGCCTCCATGGTCAGGCTGCCGCCACTAATGTCTCCGATGGCCAATAGGACCTCCTGGGGCAGGCGTGGACGCATCAGGGGGTTTGGGAGCCTGTCGGAGCCAGGGGGGTTAAGGACGCTGAGGATGAGGGGCCTGCAGTCGTGGCTGTCCCTCACCACAGGGTTGTTCTGGACGTTGTTCAGCAAGTAGTCAGGCCTCATCAAGCCCATGCGAACCTGGGAAGAGACAAGCAGACATCGGGTACAACTTAGACATCGGTTGTAGATGGTTTCTGTTGCTAGGGAACAGTTTGGACCCAAATGTTTGAGAACCACTGTACTAGGGAACCTAGTGTTGTTTTAATGTAATGCACAATAATACAATTAGTTACCTTGGGCAGCAGCAAAGGGATGTGTGTTTTACGCTCCTCACGGGAGTGGTCGATCCAACGGAGGATGGCCTCGAACACCGTCTCCTCGCTCTTCACGTTCAGATCATCCCTCTCGATGATGTCCACCAGTTGCTGCAGGGACAGCTCCACAAACTCCAGTGAGACGTGCAACGTCTCCTCAAAGTGGCACAAGATGAAGAGATGGGCCTTGCGCCTCAGGTCAGGGCAGCAGTAGATGTCCGCCAACCTCCAGATGCTGACACAGTTTTCCAGAGACAGCTGGCCTTCTAGGAAGTCAGAGCACGCTCCTACTATGCCAGTGACGAGAAGCTGGTCTACAGCCACCAGAAGCTCTTCCACGTTCTCTGCTGTCACCAGCACAAAACGCGTGTAGGCGTACTCTATGATGAGCTGCATCATAGCCGCGGACACCCCAGGGATAGTGTAGACTG
This sequence comes from Notolepis coatsorum, assembly GCF_963971535.1. Lineage (NCBI taxonomy): Eukaryota > Metazoa > Chordata > Actinopteri > Aulopiformes > Paralepididae > Notolepis > Notolepis coatsorum. The sequence goes on along the minus strand of NC_140170.1, from coordinate 7,741,684 downwards.
CTTTCTCTGAGTCGCTCCAGCGAGTGAAGAGGGCTCTGTGGGACGCAGAGTATAGAGATATCTGATGAGTAAACCGTAAGCTACATTATGTCCTGTGTAGTAATATATTTTCACTGTAGAAGTATAGGGTCTTAGCACAGTAGAAGTATAGTATATTTTTACAGTAGAAGTACAGTATAGTATATGTTTACAGTAGAAGTACAGTATACTATCGTTTTACAGTGGAAGTACAGTATAGTATATTTGTACAGTAGAAGTACAGTATAATATCTGTTTACAGTGGAAGTACAGTATAATATGTTTACAGTAGAAGTACAGTATGTTATCTTTTTACAGTATACATACAGTATAGTATCTGTTTACAGTAGAAGTCCAGTACAGTATCTGTTTACAGTAAACATACAGTATGGTATCTGTTTACTAACCAAGTTAACCTGAACCAAGCTAACATGAACCAAGCTAACCTGAATCAAGCTAAACATACCTGAAATAGTCACTGCAGTCACACAGGAGGGCCTTGTGGGCATTCAACTCAGTGCTGTTGACTTTAATAACCACATCACAGAACCGTCCCTCCAGATGCAGCTCATTAAGGATTGTACATGACATTGTTTCCTTTTCCATGTGGGGATTTTAAATTGTATCTACAGAATATATTCAAGCTTACAGACAAGTAGCCGGAAAAACAACAAGTGATATCTTGACTTGTCTTCTGAGATCTGAGATCTTCTGAGAGGATTGTTGAATATATACTGTACACAAATGTTCTAGAATGTCTATTATGACATCATACTGTGACATCAGAAATGTTCTAGAATGTTTGATTATGACATCATACTGTGACATCACAAATGTTCTAGAATGTTTGATTATGACATCATACTGTGACATCACAAATGTTCTAGAATGTTTGGTCACAACGGACCATGTTTGAGGTCCATTTGAATAATTTAAATATGTTGACATTAAAAAAGAACAAATAACATGATAAAAAAACGACATAAAACAATGATACAAATTATAATAAAATATTTAAGTAAAATGTATAGATATAAAAAAAAAATAAGACAATGAAATAAAGATAATAATTCATTTAAAAGCTATTTTAAAAAGGTAAGTTTTGAGCAGTGCCAACCGAGTCTGCTGTCCTAACAGACTTGGGGTCTGTAGGGTAAGCACTTATTCCATCCGCCCTGAACATTTATGGAGATGTATGGGCCTTTTAAGTCAGTGATAAAAGTGTCTTTCAAGGATAAGTGAGCTCCTGCACTGATTATTATAGTTCAATATTCAATATTTGATCACCAAAACCGCCCAAAAAGCATAAAAAGGCCCCTCCCGCCCAAAAAGTGCCCCCAAAAATAGCACAGGCCCAGTGCCCTTTTCAGCCTTTGAGCACCTGCCCCTCTAAAGTCCTGTGCACTTCCCTGTGCCTGCCATTAGCCTTTGCCACGCTTCTAGGCCTCTTTTCTTTTGGAAAGAATGATACAATTTGAATTTTCATTTTTTTGCATTTGACTAAGAGGTTGGCAGTCGACTACGGCTCCTTTAGATCGATTAGTCGACTATTCAACTAATCGGGGTCAGCCCTACTGCAGTTAAAACATTCTTTGCAAAAACTAGCTTAGCATCGTCATTTAGGGTTAGTTAGCAATTTGGCTAGAAATTAGAACGTTAACAAAACATAATATCTTTTGGTGAAACACAATTTGCTGCATCCATGACAATAGATTTGCTTTAGAATAGATTTTAAATTAATGTAGCAGCCTGAATATTCTACAAAGTATTCAGTAGTGCTAACTAACTGTTATTTTCCCTGTGTGTGTATAACGTGTGATTTATAGTGTTCCTTTGGATAGACTAACAGTGTTCCTTTGGATAGCTCGCCCAGTCTAACGACGAAGCGAGGTGCTACTTTTCTCCAGATGCAGTATGGATTACTAGCAATAACATTGAGCCTTTGTTTCCCTTTCTGCAGCGGTCTTTGCGTGGGACCGGTGGAGGTTGCCAGCAGGGGGCGGAGTGCGGTGGTGGCAGGCGGAGCGGTGGAGAGAAGCAAGCAACGAGGAAGAGGGAATCACCTGGAGGTGAGGGGAACAGGAAGCTCTCTTCGACATTGGACTTGGCCGTTAATGGTCGCAGCCACAACGGGAGGTGCTTTGGAATAGCCCCGTTGAAGAAGTCAGTGGAGGGGAGCCCCGCCGGAGCGAGCGACGGGTGATGAGACATACTTGCTAGTGACGGGTTATCCTAGAAGTATCCGTGATAGTGTGTGAGTAAGAGAAACCGAACCCAAGGACTAACGTCTAAGCTAACGAGACTAACGTCTAACGTTATCGGGTTATAGTAGTTACTGTGTGCGGTATATTAGCATGCCGCTAACGGCTCCGTCTGACTTGAGTAGACTACCGGGCGCGAGGCGCTGAAGAGACCGGTGGTGTAGCCAGCCACGTTGCGTTAACAGTATAACCGAATAGCAGGAGGGTGCGCCGAGACCCAAAGCTTAGCTGTGTTTAAGGTAGCCAAAGTATTAGCTCGCGTGATGGAAGCAAGTCAGCAACAGCAGCGGTGGACGGTTCCCAGACGGTACATAGGACGCCTCTTCCCACCAGCAGAGTACGCCATACAGCACGCTCTGCCCGCTAACCACTGCCTGCTGTTCGCCCAACCTGCTGGCTGTGCTCGCGGATTGCCGACGCCATCTTGTCATCCGGACTAGCGGTGACAAGAGTGGGTCCGCCATCTTGGCTAAGTACTAACAGTACCACGTGTGTATCAACAGCAACGTCCATTGAAGTGAACGCTAATCACCAGTGTCTAAGGGGTACCCCAAACAATTTAAGCCGGCTTAGGTTAGGTTTTCTTTGATAACGTGGGCCCACATTTATTGGTTATTTTTGTTATTGATTTATTGACTGTTTGATTCTGAGACTCCCAAAGTGTTTACGTTCTATGCCTGGGTTCCCCCAGTACAAGCGGGGTGGTTTAATGTATTGAGCACTCGGTGCCTATGGTGGGAAGAGCTTCCCCTACATTAGTTACAAGAGCACCCGGTGCCATATGATTAGACATTAACTTTGTAATGTATAATCTGCCCAGGCTTCACTAAACATAGTTTTAATTGGGATCATTGTGTGTGTCTCTTTCTTTGAGTTCCATTTGCTATTTTATTCTCTGGGTAAATATTGTGACGGCATAATTATTTAACCCTTACACCCCATTTATAGAATAGCATTTGAAGGGTCTATACAGGTGGTCAAGGAAGGGTACTGCTTAAAGGGAAGCCCAATAATACTATTGAACTGACAGTCACTGGGTGTGGGAGGGCTGTCAGACGTACTGAGGGAGTGAGGGTGTGACCGCCTGCTGACCGCCTTGGAAGGCGAGGGAGACCAGAGTACCAGTCCCCAGTAAGGCTGAGCCCGAACCCTGTTTTTAGGGTTCGAACGTTCGCCAGGGTTTATCGAACGAACGTTCGAACGTTCGTTTTTTTAAATTTTTTAATAAATTTCTTTTTTAATAATTTTTTTTTTACATTTTTTTAATAATTTTTTTTTTTTTTTGTATTATTATAGATCCTACGGAGGGCGGCATTGCATAGTCTATTGGTGAAAAACATGTTGTTTACAGTGGTGGCTGTTCATGTAAACATGTAATTAAACAAAGCACTCAGAAGAAAATAAACAAGCTACTGAATCAAAGTATGATAAACAATAGCCCTTGCAGTCACGTAAGGGGCTAGATAAACAAATGCATTCGTTTTGTGGCATTAACGTTATATAGTTAGTGTTACACGTTCAATAACAGGTATTCACTCTTGGTCGACGGGGAGGGGAGCCGGGAGGAGAGGCGCACGCCTCGGCTCAACAGACCCGTCCACCGTCTACCTCAGAACGGCCGGGCTCCCAACACGCCTGCCACCCGTCCGCCCTACCACCGTTCCGAGGTAGACGGTGGACGGGTCTGTCCACCCTGCGCCTGCTGTTGTTTCCAACGCAACCACCTCCCACCATGAAGCTCGCGCTCCGTGGCCGAAAAAGGATGGTATTCATTAATGATCCTTCTGCAGGTTCACCTACGGAAACCTTGTTACCGATTACTTCCTTGGCGGGGAGCTAACTACGGCTCCCCGGTAGCTACGGTTAGTCTGTTGAGGCTTGCCGATTGGTGGTAACAGCAGAGGCGGGTGCAAGCGGTGTGACGTAATTGGCAGAATCGCCTGTCAATCAAAATAGAGCTCTGGTTGAGAAATAGTATCCCGCTGCAGCCCGGCAGACCATACTGGTTGAGCCGAGCGCCTCGCATTCACATCACCTCAACCCCGTGCGCATCCTTTATTTTTTTTTCACCGAACGTTCGAACCTATTAATTAAAGTCCGAATGTCAGCGTAACGAACGAACGTTCGAACGTTCGAACGTTCGGGCTCAGCCTTAGTCCCCAGGTTAGTAAATCCTGGGCCCCATCCACTCCAGCTGCAAGCCCTCCAGTACGACGTTCCGGGCCAAAGACGGGGGTACTTATAGGTCCAATACTATACTGCCCTGTCAAGGCAGACCGCAGTAACTTCCAAACAGTGAAACTGAGAAAAATGGCTTTACATTTTTTTGACTTGCCATCCAAAATGTGTTATAGGTAGATAGATGATAGTACCCAGATTTAACATGTATTAATGAAGTAATCTTTAAGCATACAAAAATATGACATAATTATTTTAATTAACCCCCAAAAAGCAGATACTGCACTCTGCTGCACAGTTCCCTTAAATAATTATACAGGTAATGTACAGGCAAAGTGCAGTAACTTCAAATACAATGTTGTTTTCCCTCCAGCTTTCATAACTTAACCTAGCCATTTTATTTGGATCATCATCATTCCAATATATTCAGGTGTTAAATTTCATTTTTAAAATGACTAGGTTAAGTTATGACGCGTAGTGTGAGTTAGCGCCACTGCTCGACGACACCAGCTTGGGGCTGATATTCCGTGACACTAAAGAGAAAGGCAGAGAAAGCCTGGAGGTGTTGAGAGAGCATTACATCGGGCGAGGAAGACCCCGAGTCGTGGCCCTCTACATAGCACTAACGGCCCTGAAGAAGGGGCACACCAAGACTGTGACGAATACGTCAACAGAGCGGAGCAGATCACGGCGCCATTGAGGAGTGCCGGAGAAGCACCAAGCGATGAGCTAATGATGGCGATGATGATGAGAGGACTACCGGAGCTGTACAAACCGTTCACACTCCTGGTAACACACGGTTCAGCGGACATGACGCTGGGACAGTTCAAGGCCAAGTCAAGAAACTTCGAGGCCTCAGAAGATACCCACCCAGCCGAGTGACGCCAAGGGAGAGGAACAGGACCACGGCGGAACTGGCAAGTTGGCGATGTGGAGAGAAAGGCCATCGGAGAGGCGACTGCACAAAGCCGGTCTGGTGTAGCTTCTGCAAATCCACGGGGCACACAGACAGACCGTGCATGAAGAAACACGACCAGAGCACGCGATACACGCATGGACAAGATGACGGCCATGGATGAGACGGCGGCTACGGACAAGATGGCGGCTACGGACAAGATGGCGGCTATGGACAAGATGGCGGCTGTGGACAAGATGGCGGCAGCGGACACGATGGCAGCGACGGTCGACGTGAGACGGATCGAGACGACGCCCGGAGAATAACGGGACAAGAAGACTTCGCTTTCGGGGCGCGGACAGCGTGCATCGCCAGGCCGGCACAGCTGCAGCGGGCCCAGAGGAGGGGACTGATCGTGGACACAGGTGCGTCGTCCCATGTCATCAACGACAGGAGTCGGTTCAAGAACTTTGACAACACTTTCCACCCGGAGAGGCACAGCATGGAGCTGGCAGACGGGAAGCGCACCTACGGGTTGGCGCAAGAGAGAGGAGATGCACAGGTATGCCTCACGGACAGTGGGGGGCGCCGGCGTACGGTGACGTTAAAGAACGCTCTCTACGTACCATCGTTCCCACAAGGACTATTTCTGTAATAGCTGCTACTGCAAGCGGTGCCAAGGTATTCTTCGATAAAGGTAAACATTTTCTTGTAGAACCTGACGGTACACGGTTTGACATAAAGATGTACCAGAGAATATATTATCTGCAAACGGAGTGTAATGACAACAACAAGTGTAATGATAATAATGATATGTGTAGCGTGACGGCCAGTCACGATATTCAGACATGGCACGAGATTATGGGTCATTGTAATTACAAGGATTTACTGAAACTGCAAGCAGTGACAGAAGGCATGCACATTGAAGGTGAAAAGCGTAGACCTGACAAAAATTGTGCAGTGTGCAAAATGGGGAAGTTTACTCAACCGAGAAACAGAAATCCCACAGAAAAAGTAAAGGTACCACTTGCATTAGTTAACACGGATCTAGCCGGTCCAGTAAGCAACGAGTCCATAGGATGCTTTAGATATGTACAGTCTTTTACAGATGTGTGCACAGGAGCAGTGTTTGTTTACTTTCTCAAAGCAAAGAGTGACACACTCCAGGCCACGGAGAAATTCCTGGCAGACGTAGCCCCTTATGGTAACGTAGGATGCTTGAGGTCCGACAACGAAACCGAGTTCACAAACAGAGAGTTCCAATCACTGTTGAGAAGGTACAAGATAAGACACGAGACGTCACGTCCATATCCCCCACACCAGAACGGAGTGGCAGAGAGGAAATGGCGCACCCTTTTCGAAATGGCTAGGTGTAAGCTAGTAGACAGTAACTTACCTAAGAGCCTATGGCATTATGCGGTGCAAGAAGCCGCTTACACCAGAAACAGGTGCTTTAATAAGCACTCGGGCACCACAGGAAATAAGTGTAATCTAGCCAGAATGCACCGATTTGGATCAGTGTGTTATGCGTACCTGCAGGACAGGGGAAAGCCCGAGTCCAGATGTGTAAAAGGACTCTTTGTAGGGCACGACAAGGGAAACCCCGCTTTCCTAGTTTATCATCCCGGAAAAGGGAGAGTGCAGAAACACATGCTAGTCAAGTTTGTCACAAAGACAACATGTGAGAGCAAGACAGACAGAGGAGCCAGAGCTGAACTCCAGAGTAAGGTGTGTAGAAACAGCCCAGTGTACTTAGCACGGTCGTGCAGCCACCCCCAGAGGGCGATGACGAGGAGCACCCTAGGGTGACGTCAAGTGCCCCAAGCAGTGGGAGGTATCCCTCAAGGGAACACAAACCCCCAAAGTATCTGACAGATTATGCCCGAAAAGGGAGTGACGAGGGTGACAGTACACTTACCACCGTTGATTACTGCTACAGGGTAGTCAGTGGGGTACCCCCGACCTTTAAAGAGGTCACATTGTCCCTCGAATCAAGTAAATGGGAGAGAGCAAGGGATGAGGAGATGTGGTCCCTAGAGGACAACCACACTTTTGCTCCAGCCAAATTACCAGAGGGCAGACAGACAGACAGTGGGAGGGAAATGGGTGTATTCAACCAAGTTACCAGAGGGCAGACAGACAGTGGGAGGGAAATGGGTGCATTCAATCCAGGAGGGTATTGAAGGCCACGACAAATACAAAGTATGGTTTGTAGCTAATTGCTTAAATGCTGAAGGAGGGTACTCCATGTTTAAATACTGAAGGAGCGTGGCTACACTGCTTAAATGCAGGAGGATTATACTCCAGGTTTAAATACGGGAGGAGTAGAATCCAGGTTTAAATACCTGATTAGAGTCCATGTTTAAATACTGAAATGGATCCTATGTTTAATTCCATGTTTACGTACAGAGGTGGATGATTTACCATGTTTAAATACAGAAATGGATCCCATGTTTAAATACAAAGGTGGATGACTTACCATGCTCTCAATGATTTAATTATGTGGAAAAGATCCTGAGATGTTTTGACTGAAGTAAGAGATGTATAGAAAAGCTGTGGGTAGCCTCATTTGTTAGACAACCTGTACTCACCCTGACCTATGTTTTGTAGTGAGTAAAATTGTCACAGTATTTTGCTGACCCCACAGAGAAGCATTAAACTACGTCAAAAACATGTGTTTCGTTATCCCAGAGGTGCAGCAGACTAACAGCTGTGTTTCAGAAAGGGCAGCAAGGGTTTAGAGCTTAAAGCCCACAGTGATACTATCAGCCTGTGAAGCCGAGTATATGTTTCCAGCTATGGCAATGCAAATGTGTTTATCTAGAACAACTGCTCGAAGTGAGGGAGATAAGATTATGAATATATTGCTTAATATGTAGTAGGTAATTGGAATGTATCCTCTATACCGAATATTGTGTTTTTGAAGATGAGGGGCGTTTTGTCAACATCAATTAAAAATGATGGACACTATGTATATATGAAGACTGTTGTTTATGAGGGCAACCAGGGAACCATTGTGATTGCTAGGAACCCAGTGTGCCGACATAGATGTAAACATGTCGATATAGAAAATATAATCTCATCAGATCTGTCATCAGAGAAGAAATAATGACACTGATGTATTGTCCAAATGGACGACAGGGTACCAGACACTATGAGGAAACCTGTTCCAAATTGAAATTGAAGAGATTTGCAAAGGTCATGTTTAACGTGTAAATATTGACTGCCATATTCTATTGATGTTTTGGATTGTATTATTTCCTTTGTAAAATGTTTTTCGGAGAAGTTATCCAGTATGCTAATACAACAAGTGGGAGTGTTGAAGTCAGAGGTTCTATGTAGGATTGTTAGTAACTGTCTAACCGTATATATAACTGTTTCCACTAGAGGGCGCTCTAGGTGGAGCCACTCAAGACACCACCAGGTGGCGAGTATAAATAGAGATGTCTCCTCCCCCTCGATCTCTTTCCCCCCAGCCTCTCAGTGAGAGGAGACCTCATGTGCTGCTGCTCATACCATGTGAATGAATAAACCATGCCACTTAAAGGCTAAAGATAGAAACCATGCCTCTTGACCACATTATTGTCGCCCTATAGCCAGATTCTGTCAACACCGCTGCTTGGAAATGTGCTATATAAATAAAATTGACTTGACTTGACTAGAAAATGCACCGGTGCTTGATGTCATAATGAGGTCTATTTTACCAGGCAGCATTATACTTTTCCCAATATTGCAAAAAAGCAACACAAGTACAACTCTAGGTACAAACTGTGATTTAATGTGCTATGCTATTATCTTGACTTTGTCTATTTTATGCTTATGTTATGCTTATTTTATGCCTAATTGTATGTCTGCACTTTATGCATTGCTCTTGATCTGCCAATTTTGTGCCCATTTGTCTTTTTTTACTGCTGTGAAGCACTTTGAGCTGCAATTCGTGCATGAAAGATGCTATACAAATATATTTGTATTACAATAATATTATTATTGTTATTAATATTAGCTGGTAGCGTTATGCACACGCTACCCTTCTCATCGTACATCCCTGAGTGACCTTCAAAGACTGAGAAATGGAAATGACAAGTAGCAGTAGATATCGGTGGCATTTATTTCCTGGCTGAATGGTTGCTCTAGAAAGACCATGACCTCCTCTCGTACAGGCCACACCCCCTGACCTCCTCTCGTACTGGCCACACCCCCTGACCTCCTCTTGTGTAGGCCACCCCCCCTGACCACCTCTCGTACAGGCCACACCCCCTGCCCTCCTCTTGTGTAGGCCACACCCCCTGACCACCTCTCATACAGGCCACACCCCATGACCTCATCTCCTGTAGGCCACACCCCATGACCTCCTCTCCTGTAGTAGTGTCCCTGGGATAGTCGGCCCATTCCGAGCGTTACCTGGTTCTAAATATGCTGAGTTGTTATGTGTGAGAAGTATTTTTAAACGTGGAGTTCCCCCTTTAATTTCAAAAGGGATTGACGGCCTCGGTTCCCCGGAGTGTCTAATATCGCGGTTGACCGTACGTAAACCCCCACGTGTGCTGAAAGTAAAACAAATATTTTTTTTGTGAAATATCACTATAGAGGCAACGGGAAAACATATCAAAGCTGATTTATTATGTACATAATATCACTCATATCCCCAAACTGTAAACAGTCCTCCATAAAATGCATCTGAATGGTGAGCTGGTGAGCGTTAATGCTTTGAATTTGTCTTGCAAGTGATGTCAACTGGAGGACACTCATCCCATGTAGTATTAAAGACAGCTCTGCAAAAGCTTGAACGTGGAAATTATAGCTTTGGTCTACAGCCTTGCAGAAGGACACAACATTTTCATATGCTCATTGCTCAGAGCTCAGACACCTATAACTCTGGATGATAGCATTTACAATAGTGTTTATATTTACCACACATTTATATATATATATTTAGATTAAAATGTGTATCGCCTATAGTTATTTTAACGAATAACCTGCACCTTTGTTTCTCTCATATTTTTATATTCAGATCTAATTATATTGTTTACACTGTTTATTTCTCTCATATTTTTATATTCAGATAGAATTGTATTTACGTATATTTATGCCCATACCTGTACCTCCCCTCTCCCCTGTGCTACAATGACGCCCCCAACTTTCCCCCAAGGGGACCAATAAAGGAATATATTATCTTATTTTATCAAGGCAGGGCTGTACCCCTGGCTGTACCCCTGGCTGTACCCCTGGATGTACCCCTGGCTGTACCCCTGGCTGTACCCCTGGCTGTACCCCTGGATGTACCCCTGGTCGTACCCCCCCGCCCCAAATAGACAGTCTCCTCCCCACCCTAAATATATTTCCTGCCCACCGTATGTATATTTTTTCTCTCACCCGCCCACCCCCTCCTAATGTACAGTCTCCTCCCCATCATATGTATATAATCTCTGTTAGGATCTCTGGGTAACAGTACTGTATATTTGCATATCGTATATGTCACAAATGTAACAGTACTATATACCTGTATGTCATGTATGTCCATATGTCATAAATGTCATGATGTAAACAAGACAAACATCTTTATCTGGTCTGCATCCCCTTAACAATTGTGTGTATTGAGCCGTACTGTATTGTACCCATTCTGCAATCTGTTCTTTCTTTCTTTCTTTCTTTCTTTCTTTCTTTCTTTCTTTCTTTCTTTCTTTCTTTCTTTCTTTCTTTCTTTCTTTCTTTCTTTCTTTCTTTCTTTCTTTCTTTCTTTCTTTCTTTCTTTCTTTCTTTCTTTCTTTCTTTCTTTCTTTCTTTCTTTCTTTCTTTCTTTCTTTCTTTCTTTCTTTTCCTCTCGTACAGGCCACACCCCCTGACCTCCTCTCGTACACGCCACACCCCCTGACCTCATCTCGTACACAGGCCACACCCCCTGACCTCTCGTGCAGGCCACACCCCCTGACCTCCTCTCCTGTAGGCCACACCCCCGCACAACGCCCGCACCGTTAGCGTAGCTTAGCTTCATCACTGGAAGTGGGTCAGACCTTTACCCTGAAGTTCCCTACAGTCACGAAATACACTCCAAATACAACTCCAAAACGTTCCTGTAAACATGTTGTGACCTGTGTATTTACCACATGGAGAAATACAAAATTATTGAATTTGACATTTATGTTTTCTAAGCAAATATACTCTGAACAATTTTTTGCCTAACCACTTCTCTCTGGGCGCAGTGATTTCACGCAACGCAGTGCTACTTTCTAACGTGACGCCAGTGTTTGTTTACATTTTCATTTCATTCAAAGGATCCGAACCGATTGCAGTTTATGGATACCATGACTGTGGTATGTTTTAATTTATGTTTTTAGATGGAAGGCTGTATTCCATCTGTCTAATGTTAGCGAATATTGTGAGATTGTTGAATAGGACATAACGTTGCTAGACTATCGACCTAGTTAGCCCCTTTCCTGACTGCGATGCATGGCTACAGGGTTTGGGCGAGTGAATCCACACTCGTGGCATTATTATAACTCATTTATTGTGTAACGCTAGCCCCTTAAAACTTACCACAGTCATGGTATCCATAAACTTCTATCGGTTCGGATCCTTTGAATGAAATGAAAATGTAAACAAACACTGGCGTTAGCGTTAGAAAGTAGCACTGCGTTGCGTGAAATCACTGCGCCCAGAGAGGAGTGGTTAGGCAAAAAAAAATTCAGAGTATATTTGCTTAGAAAACGTAAGTCGAATTCAATTATTTTTTATTTCTCCACGTGGTAAATACACAGGTCACAACATGTTTACAGGAAAGTTTTGGAGTTGTATTTGTAGTGTATTTCGTGACTGTAGGGGACTGTAGGGAAATTCAGGGTAAAAGTCTGACCTACTTCCAGTGATGAAGCTAAGCTACGCTAACAGTGCGGGCGTTCCCTAGGCCTAATGCATGCAGATAGACAAAAAAGGTATGTATCTTCTTGTCTAACTCCAGGGAAGATGTTAAATAAGCTAATTTCCCCAAATGTTGGAGTTTTCCTTTAAGTATTGTAACGAAGTACAATTACTCAAGTACTTTACACCCCTGCATCTGGTAGCAGAGGCTACCGGTCGATGGTAGCAGAGGCTGTACCTTCCTCTGGAGTCGAAAAAAATATATATTATTATTATTATTATTATACATTTTTAAGTGAAGCAAACCATTCTTATTTAATTAATGTTTATATTTAGAGGCAGCCTAATTTTCCTAGCCTAATTGATCTAAAAGATGCACATGCTACTGTTTTTGTATCAACAAACCGGTTGTTATTGTAGGCTACGATGGTGAATGGGGTCATTTATTGATTTATTGTCGGTCAGCTGAGCCGATCGACGAGCTGAAGGATTATCTGAAGTGCCTATTTATGTGCAATACCCTTTGATTTTAATGATCCATTCTATTAAAAAGAAGAACTGAATTGAACTGAAACTGAAAATTTGTACTGAATTTTCGAATATATTCCGTCTTAAGAACAGTAGACTATTCGAAAATGATTTGGGTCAGTCATGCACATCCGTAGTGATGGCAGAGGCAACCGGTCGATGGTAGAAGAGACTGCATAGCTCCTCACAGTTCAGTGAACAGCTTGTGGATGTTTTCCTCAGAGGCTTCTGTTCACACCTCCCCCTCCTCTCTCCCTCCTCTCCCCCTTATCCTCCCCCTTCTCTCCCCTCACACCCTATTCTTCGTTTCACCTGTTCACCCCTCCCCACAACAACCCCCCACCCCCCTTTTCTCAGAAAGCTTAAGGGAAGCAAGCTCACAGAATCGGGAGGATCTTATAGTTCTTATCCTGGTCAGAGAAATCAAGTCCTCTCTCTACCAAGAACTCTTGAACCTGAATTTGTATTTGATTAGCAATCGTTTAACAATACATTTTGTATCAACCATGAAGATTTGACCGCGCGCGTAATTAACCTCTCCCGTTTACACCGCAAGCTCTTCCATGCGCGGTTAAAGGATGAGAGTCACTGACGATCGACTTGTTTGGCTCCTTGAGGTCAACAGACATGCAAGGCCTTCCTCCCCCTCATTCTAGGTTACAGCTGTGAGAGAAAGACCCACGGAGATGCATCAATACATTATATAATGTCCTTTTCTGAGCTCAAGGGTCACCGCCTGCCTCACAGATAATGTCTGTTGTACTTGCACAGCATCTGGGGGGCACGAGGTAGAGCGGCGTCCGGTAATCTGAAGGTTCCCGGTTCGATTCCCGCTCCTGAGTTTCCGCTGCGGTCGGTGGTGTTATGTTTGGTACCGTACATGTTGTGCTTACTCGCGGATGTAAGCTGCATCCGCAACATAGAAACAAACAGATCATTCAAACACACTTTCAAAACATGGTTAAGAAATAACTACACATAAATAAAGCCCTGCAGAACTCTAACCCCATATGCTTGCCTGTACCTAATATGTAGAATTTGTTTGTACATTGTCTGTACATGTCTGATGTAAATATGTTCACCTGTTTTTAACCTGTTCTTAATTACCTGTATGCCATATATGGTATGCTTTCTTTTTAGCTGCTTTTTAATAACACAAGGCCCAGGGACCACAGTTGAACATTAGCTTAGGCTAACACTGTCTCACACATTTACTTTATGTTCATTCATGTGTGCTGTCCCTATTCAAATCAAGTTTAAACTGAAACTGAAACTGTACGTGTTGTGTTTAGTACTGTAGGTGTTGTTGTGTTTAGTACTGTAGGTGTTGTGTTTAGTACTGTAGGTGTTGTTGTGTTTAGTACTGTAGGTGTTGTGTTTAGTACTGTAGCTGTTGTTGTGTTTAGTACTGTAGGCGTTGTGTTTAGTACTGTAGGTGTTGTGTTTAGTACGGTAGGTGTTGTGTTTGGTACTGTAGGTGTTGTGTTTAGTACTGTAGCTGTTGTGTTTAGTACTGTAGGTGTTGTGTTTAGTACTGTAGCTGTTGTGTTTAGTACTGTATATGTTGTGTTTGGTACTGTAGGTGTTGTGTTTAGTACTGTATGTGTTGTGTTTGGTACTGTATGTGTTGTGTTTAGTACTGTAGGTGTTGTTGTGTTTAGTACTGTAGCAGGTGTTGTGTTTAGTACAGTAGGTGGTGTGTTTAGTACTGTAGGTGTTGTGTTTAGTACTGTATGTGTTGTGTTTAGTACTGTAGGTGTTGTGTTTAGTACTGTAGGTGTTGTGTTTAGTACTGTAGGTGTTGTGTTTAGTACTGTAGGTGTTGTGTTTAGTATTGTAGTTGTTGTGTTTAGTACTGTAGGTGTTGTGTTTAGTACTGTAGGTGTTGTTGTGTTTAGTACTGTAGGTGTTGTGTTTAGTACTGTAGGTGTTGTGTTTAGTACTGTAGGTGTTGTGTTTAGTACTGTAGCTGTTGTGTTTGGTACTGTAGGTGTTGTGTTTGGTACTGTAGCTGTTGTGTTTAGTACTGTAGGTGTTGTGTTTAGTACTGTAGGTGTTGTGTTTAGTACTGTAGGTGTTGTGTTTAGTACTGTAGGTGTTGTGTTTAGTACTGTAGCTGTTGTGTTTAGTACTGTAGCTGTTGTGTTTAGTACTGTATGTGTTGTGTTTAGTACTGTATGTGTTGTGTTTGGTACTGTAGGTGTTGTGTTTAGTACTGTAGCTGTTGTGTTTAGTACTGTAGGTGTTGTGTTTAGTACTGTATGTGTTGTGTTTAGTACTGTAGGTGTTGTGTTTAGTACTGTATGTGTTGTTGTGTTTAGTACTGTATGTGTTGTGTTTAGTACTGTAGGTGTTGTTGTGTTTAGTACTGTAGGTGTTGTGTTTAGTACTGTAGGTGTTGTGTTTAGTACTGTAGGTGTTGTGTTTAGTACTGTAGGTGTTGTTGTGTTTAGTACTGTAGGTGTTGTGTTTAGTACTGTAGGTGTTGTGTTTAGTACTGTAGGTGTTGTGTTTAGTACTGTAGGTGTTGTGTTTAGTACTGTAGTTGTTGTGTTTAGTACTGTAGTTGTTGTGTTTAGTACTGTAGGTGTTGTGTTTAGTACTGTAGGTGTTGTGTTTAGTACTGTAGGTGTTGTGTTTAGTACTGTAGTTGTTGTGTTTAGTACTGTAGGTGTTGTGTTTAGTACTGTAGGTGTTGTGTTTGGTATTCATTAGGGCTGGTAACAGTAACAACTTTGCTGCGCTCAATACCCCCACATTAGGCCCCAACACTCCCAGGGCTAAATCCACAAAGAATGGATTGCACGGAGCAAGTTGCACACTTACTTACAATTCATTATGAATTGAAAATGGGGGACCCTGATGTAAACAAGATGAAAGTCTTTCTCTGGTCTGCATCCCCTTAACAATTGTGTGTATTGAGCGGTACTGTATTGTACCCATTCTGCAATCTGTTAATAACATTTTCATTCAATCAATCACTGTGCAGATTGATTGATTGAATGAAAATTCATTAACAGAGCAATCCATTCACAAGCATTCCATTCTATGTGGATGTAGCCCCCAGTGTTTAAGTCCCATCTTAACACTAGCACAGCTGACAAGGGGTCACATGACCCCGAGGCATTTTCAATAAATGTATCCTTGTCACTCGGTCGAGCTCCAGCTCTGTCACTCAATGATTTTTCCTAAAAGTACCCGTTTTATCTGGCACAGTTTCCGAAATTTCAAAATGACTTCAGGAAAATGTAATTAGAACGTTATTCCACATAATTATGGGCCGTTGGAACAGACGAAAGTCACAGCACTTTGCGAGCGTCTAGCACAGGGTTGGCCAACCCGTGGCTCACGAGCCGCATGTGGCTCTTTGCCCGTCAATGTGTGGCTCTTCCATAAAAAAAATTAAAAGAAATGTTAATTATTATTTTTTATGTCACTCAAACCTACATTTCATTGTGGTAAACCTCATATTTTTATATTCAGAGGTAATTATATAGTTTACACTCTTTATTTTTCCTCATATTTCTCATATAAGCTGTCGGCTCATCTGACCCGTTCCTGGCAGGAATTAGTGGCATTTTCTCCATGGCTGTGCTAGTGTTAAAACACATTTGTTCGCCCTAGCTTTAAAAAATAAAAATAAAAAAGTTGTCTGCTGCTGTAATTTTGTTTGTAGTTTTGTGTACTTTGTATTTATTTTTTTTTTTACTATATTATAGTTTTTACTGTGAAGCACTTTGGTCAACCATGTTGTTTTTAAATGTGCTATATATACAAATAAAGTTGGATTGGATTGGAATACACATTTGCAGTGCGACACAACATACATCCAGCTCTATTGCGGACTTAACCACTAAGCCGGAAGTCCATCAGGAGTTACTGTGGCGTTCGCCCTTTAACCCCTTCATCTCTTCTACGTGAGCTGATTCACTGTGGGGTCAGAAGGGTCACGGGTTGTAGGAAAGAGGGTCTGGGATGTGAATTATGTAAGTGTGAATTATGCACCAAAGCTACAGAACACCCTGCCTATGTGGGCATTAGGGAGGCTAATAGATCAGTAAATATTTTTCAAAAGTAAGCTAAAAATGTACCTCTTCACCTCAGCCTTCTAATACACTCTGCTACTCATTACATCCCCACTATGATTATTGTACTCTAGATGAGAGCTATTTTATAGCACTGCATTTTTTTTATATATATATATAGAAATACAAATAAAGTGTTCTCTGCCATAACAGAAGTCAAGTCAAGTCAAGAGTTTTATTTGTCACAGCATACAAGCATACAGTGAAATACGGGGGGAAATGGATGAACCTGTGTCTACGATCAGCTCACCATCATGAGAATAGAGGACTTCTCGTAGTCATAGTCTAGATATCACTACCTCACGGACCTCCTTGTGACCAGATGGACAAACTTTATTTGGCTTATTATTAGCTAAGTGGTCGGTTGCAGGGTTGAACCGGAGAGGTTAATTATGCGCATAGTCAGATCTCCGTGGTTGATACCAGTGGTGGAAGTAACTAAGTATTTTTTGTTCGAGCTACTTGTACTTTATGTGCGTATTTTCATTTTAGGGAACTTTATACTTTTACTCCACTACATTTCAAAGGAAATATTGTACTTTTTACTCCACTACATTTCAAAGGAAATATTGTACTTTTTACTCCACTACATTTCAAAGGAAATATTGTACTTTTTACTCCAATACATTGATCTGAACCCATCACTAGTTACTTTGAAGAGAAAAATATTTTGCATGGAAAACATGGTTAAAATGTATGAAGATTATATACTTTCACAGAGGACATAATCAGAGCAGCATAACTGGACCACATACCACTTTAACATCACCTTTAATCAGAGCAGCATAACTGGACCACATACCACTTTAACATAACCTTTAATCAGAGCAGCATAACTGGACCACATACCACTTTAACATAACCTTTAATCAGAGCAGAATAACTGGACCACATACCACTTTAACATAACCTTTAATCAGAGCGGCATAACTGGACCACATACCATTTTAACATAACCTTTAATCAGAGCGGCATAACTGGACCACATACCACTTTAACATAACCTTTAATCAGAGCGGCATAACTGGACCACATACCACTTTAACATAACCTTTAATCAGAGCAGAATAACTGGACCACATACCACTTTAACATAACCTTTAATCAGAGCAGAATAACTGGACCACATACCACTTTAACATAACCTTTAATCAGAGCAGCAGAACTGGACCACATACCACTTTAACATAACCTTTAATGAGAGCAGCATAACTGGACCACATACCACTTTAACATAACCTTTAATCAGAGCGGCATAACTGGACCACATACCACTTTAACATAACCTTTAATCAGAGCAGCATAACTGGACCGCATACCACTTTAACATAACATTTAATCAGAGCAGAATAACTGGACCACATACCACTTTAACATAGCCTTTAATCAGAGCAGCATAACTGGACCACATACCAATTTAACATAACCTTTAATCAGAGCAGAATAACTGGACCACATACCACTTTAACATAACCTTTTATCAGAGCAGCATAACTGGACCACATACCACTTTAACAGAACATTTAATCAGGGCAGAATAACTGGACCACATACCACTTTAACATAGCCTTTAATCAGAGCAGCATAACTGGACCACATACCACTTTAACATCACCTTTAATCAGAGCAGCATAACTGGACCACATACCACTTTAACATAACCTTTAATCAGAGCAGCATAACTGGACTACATACCACTTTAACATGACCTTTAATCAGAGCAGCATAACTAGACCACATACCACTTTAACATCACCTTTAATCAGAGCAGCATAACTGGACCACATACCACTTTAACATCACCTTTAATCAGAGCAGCATAACTGGACCACATACCACTTTAACATCACCTTTAATCAGAGCAGCATAACTGGACCACATACCACTTTAACATGACCTTTAATCAGAGCAGCATAACTGGACCACATACCACTTTAACATAACCTATAGAGGTCAATGGATCGATGAGTGAACGCTCCCAACCACAGGGATACACAAACGTCATGTCGAATGCATACTTTTTTTAACCATAGATACTTAAAGGATAACTCCACTTTTTTTTTAAATTAGCTTATTTAACATCTTCCCTGGAGTTAGACAAGAAGATGCATACTTTTTTTGTCTCTGTGCGTGCATTTTAGCTTTGGGAATAGACGCTCCGTTAGCATAGCTTAGCTTCATCACTGGAAGTGAGGCAGGACAGTAGCCTTACAGTGCCTTACAGTGTATTGCAAGGTCTGACATTGACCAAACTTGATATGCATGACCTTGGTGGGCTCTAGGTCAACTCCTGAAAAGGGGGTCAATGTCAGACCGTGCAATCAAAAGTTAGGGGCGCACTGAAATTATGGCAAGGGTTATTAGCCCCCTAACTTTTGATTGCAAAGTCTGACATTGACCCCCTTTTCAGGAGTTGACCTAGAGCCCACCAAGGTCATGCATATCAAGTTTGGTCAATGTCAGACCTTGCAATACACTGTAAGGCACTGTAAGGCTACTGTCCTGCCTCACTTCCAGTGATGAAGCTAAGCTATGCTAACGGAGCGTCTATTCCCAAAGCTAAAATGCACGCACAGAGACAAAAAAGGTATGCATCTTCTTGTCTAACTCCAGGGAAGATGTTAAATAAGCTAATTTAAAAAAAAAGTGGAGTTATCCTTTAAGTAAATTCAATAACAAATAATTCTCTACTTTTACTTAAGTATAATTTTAATGGAGGACTTTTACTTTTATCTGGGTATTTCTACTTTTACTTAAGTAAAGGAACTGTGTACTTATTCCACCACTGGTTGATACTAATTCATTGTTAAAGCGTTGCTGATCACATACTAAATGGGGTTTAGGAGCTGAACAGGAGGATTCAACATCCTCGCAGCAACATCCTCCTCGTGATCTTGCTCTCACGCCTTCTGGAAAAGGAGCGTGGGGGTCGTGGCGAGGAGGGCGGCGGGTGAATAACAAAAGGTTTGGATCGAGGAGGTGAGGAAGACGAGAGGTGAGGTGAGGCAAAAGGTGTGAGGAAGAGGAAGGGAAGGAGGAGGGGGGCGGGGGAGGTGTGAACAGAGACCGTAGAGGAAAACCTCCGCAGCGGATCTGCGTCCACAGCGGGAGCGGGGCGGTTCCTGGAGGTTTGGACTGCCGGCAGGTGCAGTCGTCGAAGCAGGGCTTCCTACTTTTCCTACTGGTGATTCCTGTTCGGTTGTTTGTGTCTGGCACTAGCACAGCCATGGAGAAAATGCCACTAATTCCCGCCAGGAACGGGTCAGATGACCCGACAGCTTATGAGAAATATGAGAAAAATAAACAGTGTAAACTATATAATTACCTCTGAATATAAAAATATGAGGTTTACCACAATGAAATGTAGGTTTGAGTGACATAAAAATATATATATATATATATATTATAATTAAAAAAAATTCTGGATGGAAGAGCCACACATTGACGGGCAAAGGGCCACATCCACGGGTTGGCCACCCCTGCACTAGACGCTCGCAAAGACGTGACTTTCGTCTGTTCCAACGGCCCATTATGTGGAATAACGTTGTAATAACTTTTTCTTGAAGTCATTTTGAAATTTCAGAAACCGTGCTGCAGATAAAACGGGTACTTTTAGGAAAAGTCATTGAGTGACAGAGCTGGAGCTCGACCGAGTGACAAGGATACATTTATTGAAAATGCCTCGGGGTCATGTGACCCCTTGTCGGCTGTGCTAGTGTTAAGGCGAGACAGTACCCCCTAATAGGCTAAATAAATATTTGAATAGATATCACTATGAAACTTTCCCAGGTATGTTATGTACATATAAACTAAGGAAAAAGAAGTTTTCTGAATGTTATGTTTATATATGCAAATGAGGCACTTCCTCATTCATTTTGTTGATACATTCAAAACGAAACTTTTTCCAGGAGGGATTGTTCTCTTATCAGCCCATGCATCAGGAAATACTGTCTACTGTCATACATTTATTTGATTTTCGCCTAGTTGTGGTATCAAATGTACTATAAACCCGGCTATGAATGATTTATAAACAAACCCTTCTGTTATTAGAAGCAGGATATGGATGGGAGTTCCATGTATTTGTGTGTAAGTAAAATGCATAAAAACTAGTTTTTGAGAAAAAAAACTCAACGTTTTGTATTGTATTTGTGATCTATGGACACAATCAGACAAAATTCAGTAAAATAAACAACTAATAGTCTGTTTTCGATATTTTATTGCCACCAGTTTGAAATAAGACATGTTAAGGAAGCAAAATATAACAAAATCGTCAAAAAGAAAGAAAGCAAGAGACTCCGGTATTGAATCCCAGTCTCAGCATTGCATCCGGCTTGGGCCAGCCGTCGTACTGGCTAATTCGGCAGAGTCGAATGGGTGGGGATTGGACGTTGTGGACAGCGACCCCTACGGGTCGGTTGGGAGACGCCTGCACAGCAGTCACAGGAAGTGGCGGGGGTAGTGTGAGCCTCCCATGCGTTACACCTCGCCAATGAGAGTCCGTGCTGGCAAGCGAAAAGATGTGACAGGCTGCCTCCTCGTGTGCCGGAGGGAACACGTGATGCAAGGCTTCTATCCTCCCTACAAGCGACCAGTGGGGGGCATCATAGTCGACCAACGTTCAAGACACGGGAGGGGAGAATTGGCAATACGAAATTGGGATGGGAGAAAAATAGAAAATAAGGAGAAAAAGTGGATAAAAAAAAAAGAAAGAAAAGCAAAAAGATGATTTCCGGGGTACCGTCTCGCCTTAAACGATTTGCAGAGCCAGCGTAGTACCCCAGTAACAAACTCAGCTGTCATCTGTCTGAACCCTGGACCCCAATGACAGCCGTACCCCATACCATATGGTATGGTAAATAGTGCATTTGTATAACACTTTTTATCCATACAATTGTATTCACTCATTCACTCACACATTCACACACCGACCATGCAAGGTGCCAACCTGCTCAGGGGTTAAGTGTCTTGCTCAAGGACAGAGCACAATAGATACAAATACAACATTATGAACACTGAACTGTGACTCCATCACCGACACTCTAGACTCTGTTACCCATACTGTATGAACTCTGACCTCTGTTACCTATACTCTAGGCTCTGTTAGCCATACTGTATGAACTTTGAACTCTGTTGCCTCTACTCAATTTATACCTACCTACTGCTTTCACTGTCTACAACTGCCCTACACTGTAATCATGAATTCATACCTCACAACGTGGCACAACGCAGCGCTAAGAGGTGTCAGGGCTACAGTAATATATATATATATATATATATATATTAGAGCTGGGCCGTTAACGGTGTTAACGTGCTGCGTTAACGCTATACTAGTATCGCGCGATAATATAATTAACGCATTAATCTAAAAAAAAAAAAAAAAAAAAAAAAATTACATTTTTTTTCTACCTTTATTTACCCAGGGTAGGTTCGCTGAGCACAGATGTTCTTTTCCATTCACACCTGGGAGCTGCCCAGTACAACCACAGTTGACACCATTGGCCACTGAGCAACTCCACTGGAGCAGTTGATTCAAGCCATGTCACATAGTTCAAGTTTGAAATGATTCTTTCTGTTTTGCTCCTGAGAGTGTGCTAGATACTGTACTGTACTGGTAATATTATGTATTTGTGTTAACTTCTGAATAAAACAACTTATTAAACACAAGTACATCTTATTGAACATTATTTTGATATTTCATTACCAATTATCATAGCAAAACAGCTTTTTCAAACAGTCTGTAATGCATTTTGGAAACGGGAGATGGGCTCATGGTGTAATGGGCCACCTGGCCTGAGAAACATAAGGAGGAAAGAAAAAGTAAGGACTTACTTCTGGTCATTATTTGGGTAGAACACACATATTTTGAATGCCTTCGGCAGTTATCTTTTTTTTTTTAGCCATTTTAATCTAGATTAATCTAGATTAAATCCAGGATTGCAGATAGATTAATCTAGATTAAAAAAATTAATCTATGCCCACCTCTAATATATATATATATATATATATATATATATATATATATATATATATATATATATATATATATACTGTTTTACCCATGAATCTACGAGTGATACATCTATCCACACACTCTCCTTCCGTGTCGCCGTGCTCCGGCACTGACTGTACCCTTAGTGTGTGAAATAGAGACTCTTAGCACTTTGAAGACAATTGCTTTTTAAGAGCGCTCCATTTGTATCTTCGACTGGCTGGAAGGAGGAGGAGGCGGCGGGTGGCGGCGAGGGAATAAGATATGTACGGCGGCGGCGGCGGCGGAGAGAGAGAGGGAGAGAGGAATGTAAATGTGACTCGCTGTACTTCAGCGAGGCAGCGCTAAGTCAAGAGACGTGGACGTGCATGCATTATGAACACACACTCGACACACTCGGGATGATGCGCGTCCCTATACCTCAGCTACAGGACGTGCAGGCGTGTTGCGCGCGTGCGTGCGTGCTTGCTTGTTTTCCTCGCGGCCCACCTCGCCGCCGCCCGACATGTTGACACAAGGTTATTGGAAGTTGGAGTCATGGCACGGAGTCACGGAGCGGAGCAACGGCATCCTAGAGAGAGAGCGTGGACCTTTTTTACCTGCAGGCTCGAGGGATTCAGTATTATGGTTGAAAGGAAACTACAATATATACACGTGTGGTGTGTGTATAGATCAAGCTCTTAAAAATCCAACCTCTACTGTAAGAGCGCAGTATCGTTAACGCCTCGTTAACAGCACTGAAGCAGAATAAGGCTAACCCTCTCTGCCTCTTGGGACATCATAATCGGGCTACCAACTTGAAGACGTGGTCATTTTTGGAATATCGAAGCTTTTGGACTGCAATAAGAAGATTTTGGATATGTTTACCGCGCACAGGACCTACCAAAATGAACTGATTAAGACACTTGGACACTTGGACTAATGCATTCAGTCATTTGGACGGAGTTGTTAAAACTCACTCCACTCAAATCAATAGAGTTATATTTCACTCTACTCAAATCAAATTTAAAGTGACGTGGCTGGGAGAAATGTTGCCAGTCAGTTCAGCCAAAACAAATTCCTGGACCAATGTCAAACCAGGGAGCTGCTGGAGTCGAAGGCCCTCTGGGAGATAAGAGTGGCAAGTGGCCCCCCACCCCCAATCCCTATACCCAATCCCCCCTCCCACGTGTACGCCTGGCGCCTATGATGGCAGCCGACTAGTACGCGTGCTGGAGGGGGGGGGGGCCTAAGACTGTCTCATCACCAAAGTCCTATCCCCCAGCTGACGGCATTGTAGTTAGTGTCATAATCCCCGCCCCTCCCGTTGCTGCAACTGTGGTTTCTGGACAATCTTTCCTCCCTCCCTCCCGCCTGGCGCAACGACACCCCGGTGTTGCTGCAGCCGACAATCGCATATGGTGTCTCAGGCATTCTGTAGTCGACATGTGTCAACAAATGTACATGCCTGTTTGAATTTATGTTGTGCCGTTGTTACTGTAAAAATGTAATGATTGTGATATGATGTTTTTAATGAGACGATGAGCTGTATGTGTATGTCACTGGAATTTCCCCAAGGGGATCAATAAAGTACCTATCTATCTATCTATCTATCTATCTATCTATCTATCTATCTATCTATCTATCTATCTATCTATCTATCTATCTATCTATCTATCTATCTATCTATCTATCTATCTATCTATCTATCTATCTATCTATCTATCTATCTATCTATCTATCTATCTATCTATCTATCTATCTATCTATCTATCTGTCAGGTTAATGGTACATGATTACCGCAGTAGCAGTGCAGAGCAGAGCTCAGAGTCCTAAGAGCTGCATCTGTACAGTATATTGTATTTGTATCATCCCTATGTTCCTACATTCCTACTGGATGTTCCCATAGGACTGTACACAGGGCTGTACGAACATAGGACTGTACACAGGGCTGTAGGAACATAGGACTGTACACAGGGCTGTGGGAACATAGGGCTGTGGGAACATAGGGCTGTACACAGGGCTGTGGGAACATAGGACTGTACACAGGGCTGTAGGAACATAGGACTGTACACAGGGCTGTGGGAACATAGGGCTGTGGGAACATAGGACTGTACACAGGGCTGTGGGAACATAGGGCTGTGGGAACATAGGGCTGTACACAGGGCTCTGGGAACATAGGGCTGTGGGAACATAGGACTGTACACAGGGCTGTGGGAACATAGGACTGTCGGAACATAGGGCTGTGGAAACATAGGGCTGTAGGAACATAGGGCTGTAGGAACATAGGGCTGTGGGAACATAGGGCTGTGGAAACATAGGAACATAGGACTGTCGTAACATAGGGCTGTGGAAACATAGGGCTGTAGGAACATAGGGCTGTAGGAACATAGGACTGTCGGAACATAGGACTGTCGGAACATAGGGCTGTAGGAACATAGGGCTGTAGGAACATAGGGCTGTAGGAACATAGGGCTGTAGGAACATAGGGCTGTGTGAACATAGGGCTGTAGGAACATAGGGCTGTAGGAACATAGGGCTGTAGGAACATAGGGCTGTAGGAACATAGGGCTGTGGGAACATAGGGCTGTAGGAACATAGGGCTGTAGGAACATAGGGCTGTAGGAACATAGGGTTGTAGGAACATAGGGCTGTGGGAACATAGGGCTGTAGGAACATAGGGCTGTAGGAACATAGAGCTGTAGGAACATAGGTCTGTGGGAACATAGGGCTGTAGGAACATAGGGGTGTGGGAACATAGGGCTGTAGGAACATAGGGGTGTAGGAACATAGGGCTGTAGGAACATAGGGCTGTAGGAACATAGGCTGTAGGAACATAGGGCTGTAGGAACATAGGGCTGTAGGAACATAGACTTGCTTGTGTGTCTGTGCACACGTGAGTTAGCATTATGCATAGATGCCTGTCACTGAAGGACTCTCACATTGTATTAGCCCTTGTGGTTCTGGGGGCGTGGCTTACTGTCATCGTGGTTCCGGGGGGCGTGGCTTACTGTCATCGTGTCACCGGTATAGAGTGGATGGATTCCTCTCTCCCTCCGTCTTTCCCCTTTAAAGTGAAACAAGGTCTTTCTCTCCTCTCTCGGATCTCTCGGGCGGGGGGGCTCCTTCTTCTCTTCCTCTTCGCCCTCCCTCCTCCTCTTCCTCTCTTCCTCTTCCTTCCCTTCCTCTCCCCCCTCCTCCTTCTTTCCCTCCTATTTCCCTTCCTATCCACCTTACACCTTCTCTTCCTCTCTTCCTTCCCTCCCCTTGTCCTTCTCTTTCTCCCACCTCCCCCTCCTCTGGTCCTTCTCTTCTCCCCCCTCCTCCTCCCCTTTCTCCCCTGGTCCGCCTCTTCCTCCCCCTCCTCCTTCTCTTCCTCCCCCTCCTCCTTCTCTTTTCCTCCCCCCTCCTCCTCCCCTTCTTCCTCCTCCTTTTCTTCCCTCCTCCTCTCTCTTTCTCCCCCCTTCTCCCCTTCCTCTCCCCTCCTCCTCCCATCCTCCTCCCCCCTCCTCCTCCTCCTCCTCCACTTCCTCTCTTCTCCTTCCCGAGGGGAAGCCGTGTGAGCTGTCTGCCCAGCGTGGGAGGGATGGGGGGGGGGGGGGGTTGGGGGACTGTCACACCGTGGGCCCTTGAAGGATCCAGACCCCCCCCCCCCCCGCCCTCTCTCATCCACCCCCCCGGAGTGTCACCTGTGTGCCCTCCCACCCCCAAAAGCCCCTCTCCACCGGGGATGAAAGCTGGACGGATCCCAGTGAAGCCCACCTCTCTGGGGCAGGGGCTCTCGCCACGCGGGGCTTAGAGGTTAACACCCGGCGTCGAGGGGAAGGAGGTATTAATGGCTGTATTTGAAATGATAAGCGATGAGAACACCCCCGCGTGTGTGAGGAGGAGAGAGAGAGAGAGAGAAGAGAGAGAGAGAGAGAGAGAGAGAGAGAGAGAGAGAGAGAGAGAGAGAGAGAGAGAGAGAGAGAGAGAGAGAAAGAGAGAGGAGAGAGAAGAGAGAGAGAGAGACTGGCCCTCCGCGCTCGCGT
>NC_140170.1:7705891-7708391 GCF_963971535.1 Notolepis coatsorum | reverse complement strand
GACAGACAGACAGACAGACAGACAGACAGACAGAGAGACATACAGACAGACAGACAGACAGACATACAGACAGACAGACAGACAGACAGACAGACAGACAGACAGACAGACAGACAGACAGACAGACAGACAGACAGACAGACAGACAGACAAACAGACAGACAGACAGACAGACAGACAGACAGACAGACAGACAGACAGACAGACAGACAGACAGACAGACAGACAGACAGACAGACAGACAGACAGACAGACAGACAGACAGACAGACAGACAGACAGACAGACAGCAAATTACATCACGTCATAAATCTCTACAGACTGTATGAATAAAAGTTGATATCTTTTTTCAAATGTAGCCAAGAGTAAAGACCCTAACCCTGTCACAACAGCAGTCATATTGTATATTCTCAGCAATACGTTCGTTTACCAATAGGTTAAAGTGTTATTAGTGAAATATGAGTTTTGGAAATGTATTCAGAAACTGGCGAATATAGAAGCTTGGAAATCCGCGTCGCCATTTTGTTTGTAGTCATATGAGGAGAGGATAGGAGACCCAGGGCTTTCAATAGGCATTAGAATTTCGAAAAACAACCCTACCTAGCTCAAGCCAGCTCCTGTCAATCAAATTACTTGTGGATTAACTTTTTTATTTATCTTATTTTTCAGGATTATCGACAACAAACCTTTCTGTGAATGTCGAGCAATTGCAATGGCTTTGCAATCTGATGAAAAATGGCAGAGATATCTACATAATAAAAACGTAACTGTACTTACACTAGATTTCATTAACGGTCTTGGCTGCATGCCTGGTGATACTAAATCCAGATTGAACTATGCCATTGGAAAGAGGAGATTTGGCCCGATCCATAGATGTGCGCCTTGGCTATAATACGGTAATTTATAGGCCTGATATTCTATATTCTATAATAATATTTCAAATTGCATGTGTCCGGATGGCAGAATTCACTTATGTATCTACAAAACCATCTGTTTAATCATCTTCCCTTTATTCATTTGCTTAGATTGTTTGTACACGTGATCTCAAGAAGGTGCTGAATGAGCTCAGTGGCAGTCTTTCATATCTGCTCATTTTTAGCATGGGTGTTATTCACTGTCAAAGATGAAAAAATATATAGATTTGATATTCTCTTTTGGTTCATTACAATTTACTCAAGCCTAGTAACAGACACAATATTTCTGACACAGGGAATACATTCCCGAGACCCATAGATGTCCCTCGATACCAAGAATATGCAAATGGTATTGTGGAAGTGGAGCAATCTTCCGTTTTTCTTAGGTATGTATTTTTAGCGGCACTTTGCCCTCGTCTCCGGAATGCGTTTTTGCCGATCAACCAATACATAGTTTGAAAGTTGAATTTGCCGCCTTTCGATCGTCACCACACTCGACCTATTGCGTGATTCCATTCTCGAGTAACACGATGAAAACATCCGGCGAGCGTCATTTGACAAGCCATTCGAACGAGTGACCACGTCCGGTTGCGATCGGTCCTGAACTGACCAGTCACTGCTGATGGTGAAAATGATTGACCAACCGTTGTAGCCAATGAGCGCCTGCTCCGAAAGCGATCCCAGAGCGGCGCTGAGAGTAAGCGAAGGTGACACAAGAAGACAAAGAATTCCATTGTTCTGACGAGAGCCTCTGAGTGAATAGGAGTGGACGGCCATTTTGGTTATTCACGCTGAATTTTTGTACCAGTACACACATTACAAAAACCTTTTTAAAACATACATTTTCCTTGGGAATTTTATAAACTTTGGACCTGTACTACATAAGACTTCAGGCTATGGAACCGTTATGTTTTCCAGCTCCTATACCTCTCATCTGGAACTTAAAAACAGGCATCTGGCAACCAGTAAAAATAAATGTGAGTACACAAAACCTTTACTTCACCGTGTTCAAACCTCTCTTAATCTATTTCATTAGCACTCATAGTGATTTTTCTTTATTGTGTAAGAAACTTCGGAATGTTACCTTTCAAAAGAGGCCAGACTCATGCGTGTGCTATAAGTATAAAGTATAATAAATGGCAAATTACTTTGGGTATGCAATCGTCCCCAAAAAAAGGAAAGAACCAGCAGCATTTTTGCCCGATCCTTAAGTGGTTAACGCAGCAGCATTCACCCGTCTGCTGTGAGACAGAGTCCCACATGTCTCATACAGGCGCCAAGCAGCCAACGGGTCATGAATAAATAATACTCTTTCTCATGGTACATGTATATATTCACATTCAAATAATTGTATTGCCTATATTTATTGTAACAATATATATAACCGATAGGGCACACAGACCCTCGTCTGCACCTTTGTTTACACTGTTTATTTTCCCATATCTTTATATCCAGATCTAATTTCATTGCCTGATATTTATGTCTTTCCACTATTACCCTGCCCATACCTGTTCCTCCCCTCCCCCCTTTCCCCCCATGCTGCTATGATGTCCACATCTCCCCCAGGGAGATGAATAAAGGAATATA
>NC_140170.1:7673391-7695891 GCF_963971535.1 Notolepis coatsorum | reverse complement strand
ATTCAATTAAAATGTGTTATTTTACATGTTCTTCACATGATGATGATGAAAAGGACGACAGTGGCTCAGGAGGTAGAGCAGTCGTCTTGTAACCCGGAGGTTCCCGGTTCGATTCCCTCTTCTCCCGGGCAGCGTGTCGAAGTGTCCTTGAGCAAAGACACTTAACCCCTAACTGCCCCCGATTGAGCAGGTCGGCACCTCGCATGGTCGCCTCCGCCCGTCTGTGTGTGAGTGAACGGGTGAGTGTGAGGAACAAGGTTTTTAAAGCGCTTTGAATAAAAGCTGTTATATATAAATGCACCATTTACCATTTATATGAGCCAAGGCCAATGAAAAAAAATTTAAAATGAATTGTATCATATAGTAAACATTGAAACGGCTCCCACCCTGATGCCACACACGGGGTTACATCGGCGTGAAGGAAAGCTTCAGAATCTCATATTAAACCTAACAGTGTAGCTAATCTTGAAGGATTCCTTCATGCTGTTAGGGTGGCATCCCGGGCGCATTCCCCGGGTATAGTCAAGTCAAGTCAAGTCAAGTCAAGTCAAGTCAAGTCAAGTCAAGTCAAGTCAAGTCAAGTCAAGTCAAGTCAAGTCAGTTTTATTTGTATAGCACATTTACAAATGACTAGCAGCCAAACCAAAGTGCTTCACGTGATAAAACACATACAATGCAATAGAATACACTCAAATTACAGAAAAAAGGGTATAGTACAGTACATATAAGAAAGCAAGGGCAAAGTGCAATATAAAAAGAAACAGGAAAATTGGATAAAAAGTGCAGAGTGACAGCGGGCGTCATGTATAAATGCTAGGCTAGCTCTGGTCAAAGGCCAGGGAGAAGAGGTGTGTTTTGAGCAAGGATTTAAAAGCCTCTAAGCTCCTCTGGGCAGATCTTATGTGGGGGGGGGGGGGGGGGAGGCTGTTCCAAAGCCGGGGGCAGCATCAGTGAAGGCTCTATCTCCCCTAGTTTAAGCCTGGTCCTGGGTACCTCCAGCAGCAAGCTGGTCAGCAGACCTTAGGGCTCTGGATGGGGTGAGGGGATGCAGGGGCTCAGCTAAGTACAGTGGAGCCAGCCCGTGTAGTCGGAGGACGTGTGCCCCATCTCCAGAGGTGCAAGTATAACGCCTGAAGGAACTACTTGTCAGAGCCAGTCAGCGTCGGGTTCCCGCGGGGGTTTGACGACGACCGTCCGCACTGTCAGAGGAGGAGCACTATATACCTGTCTGCCGGGACTTCAGCCCGGTGGTGGCGGGGGGGGGGGGGGGGGGAGGCGGCGCGCGACGACAGGGGATCGAAGCGTGACAGACCGCACCCCCAGAGCCCGCCTGGTAGAGACACACGCCGTCAATATATCGACCGGGTGTCAGAAAGTTGGGATACAAAGCCGTTCTCTGTGTGCGCCACCCCCCCCCCCCCCCCCCCTCCTCCTCCTCGACCTCCACACTCACAAAACTCACCTAAACTATTTAGTTGTGTTTGGACTCTGGAGGTGGGGCAGAGGATGAAGATGTTAAGGTTCTCTCTGCATGGGAGTAACAAGGTTGGACCAAATCAAAGATGTCTATACAGCAGTGGCGGCTGCTGGATGCTTCGCCACTAGGGGCGCTATACCAAACATTTTGCAAACATGTACAAGGCACGCATTGGCGAATATTATCACCATTGCCATCGATCAATATATGATCACAGTCAGTCAAATGCAACCACGTTTCCAATAGCCCAACACAAACACGCACAGCTCTCTCTCTCTCTCTCTCTCCCCTCTCTCCTCTCCTCTCTCTCTCTCTCTCTCTCTCTCTCTCTCTCTCTCTCTCAGATCGATTCAATAAGAAACACATGTGTATATATTGTCATTTTAAACAAGTTACCATTCATTGTCTGAGTGGTTATGCTCTACCCGCGGCGAAATTAGAGAGAGAGAGAGAGAAGAGAGAGAGAGAGAGAGAGAGAGAGAGAGAGAGAGAGAGAGAGAGAGCGAGAGATAGAGAGAGAGAGAGAGAGAGAGAGAGAGAAGAGAGAGAGAGAGAGAGAGAGCGAGAGAGAAGAGAGAAGAGGAGAGAGAGAGAGAGAGAGAGAGAGGGGGAGAGAGAGAGAGAGCAGGGGGAGAGAGAGGCGGAGACGAGAGCGAGAGAGAGAGAGAGCGAGAGAGACCGAATTAACTCACTGTTTACGTGGTCCACTCACTGTTGTCCCGACTCCCCAGACTGTTGATGTATATCAAGCCAGAGGGCTTGATAAAGTGTATAATCCGCTGTTGATGATGTATATCCAGTCCACTGTCCAGGACTGCCATATAGCTTGTTAGCTGTTAGCAGTTAGCACCACACAACAAGTACCCAGATAGCAAGAAATGAGTGAATCAACATTGAAATAGGGTTAGGAGGCAGAATATTGAATCTATGTTGAAGCCTGACATCGAAATTATACAAATCGTTGTCTATGACTTACATGTTGAATCAACGTTAGGTGTCAACCATAACTGATACTATATCAATGTTGATTCAACCATCATCTAAATGGTAATCTACATGCACATTTTAGTTGATTTTATATTGAATCAATGTTAGACATCAATGTTTATTCAACCATAATCTAAATGGTAATCTACTTGTACATTTGTAACTTGTACATCTACTTGTAACTTGTAAAGTTAAGGAATCAATACATACAATACATCAATACATTAAAAATATTGCTGCTGATATGTATACATCATAACATTACATGTTTTTTTCCTGCTGTTAAACACACTATTGTTGTTCAAAATTCTTATATGACCATATTTCCAAAAATGTGTGAACAAAAATGACAACATGGCTTTAATATGAAATTTTTTTTTTCTTTCAAGAGGGTCTCATCATACTTCCAGTGACCAGTTAACCTTTTACACAAACATGAAATAACAGACCTTATAACAGACTTAACAATATATATAGTATTAACAATACTATATATAGCCACTGCCAGAATAGTGACACACGTATTGTGTGTGGTGAGCACACGCATTCATGCACAACGAAGACAAGATTGCGTTGACTCAATCATATTAACTATAAATTTATGAGCTCAAGTATGAGCTCACTGACTGAAATGTTCCAACAAAAAGCATCAATTGTCAAATAATATTGATCACATTAACTAGACTAGATGTTTTTGAGGAAATTAAGAAAGGGAACAACAACTTAACCCTTGTGTCTGATCAGATTCTTATTTGTTTGATAACTTTGCAGTGATTATGTTTGTAGCCAACATAATATGTGGCATAATCTTTTAATTATCTTGTATTTTTTTTTTACTCTTCATAAATTGTTTATTCAACTTCAGCCCGATCATAACCACCACATATTGTTTTTTTTTGTCATATTTAACAACTCTTTTCAGAAAAGTGGGAGTATTTCATTACAAAAATAATATAAAAAATTTTTATGATCAGGGCTGAAGTTGAATAAAATATTTATGGAAAAGAAAGTGGGAAATTATTTCAACATAATCTTTTTATGGAGTTTTTCAATTTAGTCCCCTAATAAGAGTATAATACTTTAGTTTTCAGACACAAGGGTTAAATAACAATGGCAGAGGATTTGAATTTAAACACAGTGGAGCTCAGATGATCTACAGTTGTCCACGACTTATCCTCCAAGGCATCTGCTATATAATAATCTTCAGATTTACTTAAGTGTTATTAGTAGGTTACAGCAGTAAGCATTAGTTTAAAAATTAAAAATAAACACTGCAAGAACAGGCTGAAGCAGCAAGTCATTCAAGTAGATGCCGTCCATGGAAGAACAGTGTCCATGAGGGTAATTCCTTGTACTGTATGAACCAGGGAAACAGTGTGTGCTGGGGTACCCTAAGTTTGACTCTGGTTCGCTTGACTTAAGTTTGGGTCACTTCGGTTCCAAGAACAGGCTGAAGCAGCAAGTCATTCAAGTAGATGCCGTCCATGGAAGAACAGTGTCCATGAGGGTAATTCCTTGTACTGTATGAACCAGGGAAACAGTGTGTGCTGGGGTACCCTAAGTTTGACTCTGGTTCGCTTCCCTCCCTCCCGGTCTGGCGCATAACGAAGCCACTTCTTGACAGTTTCGCTGTAGTCCTGGTCGGTCAGCTTGGGGTCAAACTGTCGAGCAGCAGCTGATAGACACAAAAATAAAAAAGTGAGGAAGAGAGGTGAGATGATGTACGATGATAAGAGCACCCCTCACTTCACACAAGTGCGACTTTTCTTAATCACTCAATTACTCACTCTGTAGGTCTACAGTAACAAGCTACAGTCAGCATCCAGTTAGACTGGACAGGAAAGAGAAGCAATCGCCTAGCCTGACACCATCTAGGCAATACAATGTGTATCCATGCACCTCTAAAGCTCACCAATTACGTTGTCCATTTCTTATAGGTTGCACTTTCATCACTTTATTCCAACATAACACTTTTTTTTTAAGTTTTTGCAACAGCATAATTATATTCTGAATCACCAGCATCACCACCTCACTACCTAAACTTAACCTATGAAGTAGTTTGCAGGGGAGGAAGCTCACCAAACATGCAGGCTTTGTAGTGTGGTGTGCTTGAATGGCTTCTTGCTTTCTGAACAACGCTTGTCTTTCTTTCCAGCCCAGTTGAACCCACTGGCCAGGGCGTTGGTCATAGCAGTTTTCAACATCAGTCTGATCAGGTTCTCTGAATTGGTGCATCCTACCAAAGCCAGGCGAGAAATCTAAATCAGAGAGAAGAAAATGAAGGCCCTGCGTTAGAAACAGCATAACATTTATTTTATGAACACAGAGCAACCAACTTGTTTATACACACACTTTATGCATGCACTGATATTCCAGCCCATGCCAGTCATTAGGTTTAACCACATTAACCCTCCTGTCCATATGTAAACGGTATATTTGAACAATTTCAAAACGTTTCATAAATAGCAGATATACAAGCTCTAACACGTTTTGAACTAGAAAGTGCTAAACACATTTTTCCCGTGAACAAGACCACACTGAAAAGATCTACATTTGACAAATGAATGCAGTTCAATAAATTACCATCTTTTGACGGACTGATTGCTCCATCAGTAATGATTCTGCCTCATTGAAGTCTTGTTCACTGGCGATTGGCAGCTGGAAAGGGAGCATAGTGGTTGTGGTGGCCACCCTGTGTCCCCTGGTCCCACCAGATATGTTGCCCTCAGCCAACTCGGTCTTGATGAACTGCACATCTCTGGACAGATCCTTCACCACGACAAGTAATTCAGCAAGCATTGAATTCATCTTCTGGATGGTAAGGTCTTCAGAAGAAGAGTTAAAATCATTAAGTGAGAAATAAAAATAAGCAGCAAATCACACGAGGAATTACACCATGTCCAATAGACTTGCCTTTCATAAGCTGCCCGTCATCGCCGGCCATCTGTCTACGCTGTGAAACACCAGATGGGGTGTTGTAGTTCTCTAAAGAGTGATGGTTTGTCCTTGAATTAGCAGCAACAATTAACTTATAATCAGTGAGGATAGCC
Source organism: Notolepis coatsorum (assembly GCF_963971535.1). NCBI lineage: Eukaryota > Metazoa > Chordata > Actinopteri > Aulopiformes > Paralepididae > Notolepis > Notolepis coatsorum. The sequence continues at coordinate 7,690,377 of NC_140170.1, read as the reverse complement.
TGCTCTGTCTCTCTCAGTAATTTGTTGACTCTACGTCTTTTAGCCCGAGAATAAGATGACATAGTGATGAGGTGCTGTAGTCAATGTAATGGTACATAAATTGTGCTATTTACTTGGCTAGAACAGGTCTTTGCTTCAATTGCTGCAACGCGCGGCTTCTTGAAACTGGTACGTGATTCTGGAAAAAGAAAGAAAAAAGGGGGGAGGGTCCTGATTAATGTGCTGCATTGCAATGTGCAGGGTGAAACGCTTGCATAATTCTACATTTTGATCAATATCAAGAGAGTCCATTATTATATTATTGTTATATTGTTCATTAGAAAAGACCATGCATATAACCAAACGTCTAACTATATAGTCAATGTAATGGTACATAAATTGTGGTATTTACTTGGCTAGAACAGGTCTTTGCTTCAATTGCTGCAACGTGCGGCTTCTTGAAACTGGTACGTGATTCTGGAAAAAGAAAGAAAAAAGGGGGGATGGTCCTGATTAATGTGCTGCATTGCAATGTGCAGGGTGAAACACTTGCATAATTCTACATTTTGATCAATATCAAGAGAGTTCATTATTATATTATTGTTATATTGTTCATTAGAAAATACCATGCATATAACCAAACGTCTAACTATATACTATCTGTATGTCATGTATGTCCCTCCCTATGCCATAAATGTCATCATGTGTATGTCATAAATGTCACTATGAATTGAAAATGGGGGACCCTGATGTAAACGAGACAAAAACGTCTTTCTCTGGTCTGCATCCCCTTAACAATTGTGTGTATTGAGCCATACTGTATTGTACCCCTTCTGCAATCTGTTAAATAAAGTTTTCATTCATTCATTCAACATTAGCAGGACCAGTGGCACGCCAAACAGCCTGCAAACTACCTGGCGTTCTATCGCCATGCTCTAAGACAAATCTAACCTTAACCAACTTCGAAAGAGTGCCTAAGCTTAAAGGGGAGATGAAGCATATAGCGATATAAACATAGTCATAGCATCAAATTAGTATTTAGATAAGCCACAGAAAAAATCACGTTATAAAAATAAGCAATAGACACAATATTTCTGACAATGTGAATACATTCCCTGAGGTCCATAGATGTCCCTAGATACCAATAATATGCAAATGGTCTTTCGATTTTGATTACTATTATTGTGAAATAATAATTAAATGTGAAATATTGCTATGTTATTGTGAGATTACAAAATCTGATGTGATATTACAGAGGATTTTGATTACAGTATTTTATTGTGAAATAATAATTAAATTATGTGAAATCAAAGGATACTGTATGAATGTCACTGTAATATGACACTCATAACAGAATTAGTTATCAATAACCTACCTGTATAAATGTTAAAAGTTGTTGCAAATATTTGTCTCCCCTCATAAATATACCACTATACATTAATTTCTTATATTAGTTTTAAAATGACCATTTAACAGTTTAACAGTGCTCTGAAAATGCTCTGAGAACATGCGGTCATCATTCACTGTTTTAAGCACACACATAAGGGAGGGAGGGAGAGAGACAGGCCCGGCCTGTATGCCTGCACCCTGCCATGTTGTTGGTTTACCATGACTTTTTAGCAAGCAAGCATAATGGTAGCAGCAATGCTAAGCTAACTGATTGTGCCAGTGTATCCTGTTAAAGAATACAGCATAAGCCACATTTTGAAACGTTACTGACGTTAGCCTACATAAAATGTATAACAGTATATGCAACAGGTGGATATCACTAAACACCAAAATCAAGAAACATTCATTATAGCTAACTGCTAACGCTACTAGCTAAATTAGCTTCAGCTAGCAGGCATGCATAACGGTTAATATAATATTCTCTACCATGTAAAAACGAACACGGCACTACTCCGCTGGCGTTTGCAATCGAAAGCATATACAACATACAACATACAACATAATCGACATTATTGCCATGCAGTACTCACCAGTCTTAACGATGCAGAGAGACATGAGGTTGCTGCCAGGAAGCTGCCGCACAGGTGCATTCTGGGAGGCGAGGCACAAGTTCAGTGCAGTCTGGGTGATGAGACAATGACGACAGCATACGTTGAGCAGCATACGTTGATTCAACATTTATTAGATCTTGGCATTTCAATCATTAGAATTCAACCACAAAACAATATTGATTCAATGACATGTTTTCAACATTGGTCAAGTGGTTCATCGGTTAATGGTTGATCCACCATCAATCGTCGACCTTAACCAAAAATCAAGCATTTTGACCATAACTCAACATTGAATTAACATCTTTTGCTATCTGGGTAGTTTGATTTCTTTGTCCATTTCCGCGTCGAACAGACTGCAAACTACCTGGCGTTCTATCGCCATGCTCTAAGACAAACTCTAACCTTAACCAACTTTGAAAGAGTGCCTAAGCTTAACCGTCTAAAGAACTTGCAGTCACGCTCTAAGACAAACAGTTGCATCTCACAACAACAACAACTATCTACCACCAACCTAGAATAAGCTAGAATTGGAACATTAGAAAGTGGATTCGGCCAATCAGAGATCGTCTCCGCGAAATGCTGCTACAGAAAAAAATACTGGCGTCGGCCAATCAGAGAGCGTCTCCGCGAAATGCGGCTACAGAAATTCTTGACGCTGCTGACTAGACCGCTTCAAATCGCGCCCGGATTCCAACATAATAGTCATATTTCAACGCACAACGCGTTACTCACTGATTGGCTGCTACGGATACAGCGATCACACAGTGACGCGCACTCAGAGCGCTATCGCGTCTAGCCCATAGCTATCAACATTTCGATTTGAAAAAACGTGCAGGTTTTAGCCACGCCCCTTCTCCTGGCCCCGCCCCCTCAGCCCGCCCCCTCCCACCCGGCCCCGCCCCCTCCCAATGGAGCTGCCTCGTCGCTGCTGGTCAAAACCGGTATTATTTTGTTTTCCTACTTTGTAGAGTGTAAATGCTATACAAATACAGTAAATTACCTTTTATCAAAATATTAACCATTAAATAAAGGTTGTAATCTGTAAATGCATTTGATTTTACTGTAATTTGACAGTATTTGGAAACCATAGATGCCAGACATTTAGTTTTCTTGCAGCTTTTTTTCTTACAGTCTACAGTCAGTGAATCCTAAATCTCCACTAGGCAACCACTTAAAGTTATCAGTCCAACAAGGACTGGGTGAACTAGTTGCTACATTAAATTAATCAGATAAGATTAATCATCTACACACAGGGCAAGGACATAGAGTTGATTACATCCAGGCTCACATGCACACTAGACAAGGTACAATGCTGGCTAAACAGCACCTGTCTCCTACTTAATGCGAAAAAGACTGTGTGCATGTTCTTTAGCAAGCGTCCAGAAACCATCAAGCGGTCCAATGTGTTCCTGAGGAAGGAGGGAAGGAAGGAAGAACTAGAACTTGTTTCCCACTTCAAATTCCTTGGGGTCATCTTGGACTCAAACCTGACCTTTAAGAAACACATAAAGAAAGTGAGGAACACCATCAACTTCAACATTTCCAACTTCAAACAAATACGGCCCTCCCTAACACTTGAAGCCGCAAAGACATACCTACACTGTATGGTCTTCTCTCACATTGAATATTGCCTTCTAAACTGGTCATTTACTGGGGCCACAGCCATGAAACCCATAGAACAACTCTACAACAGAGCATTGAAGGTATATGACAGGAAACAGTACTCATACCACCACTGTAAAATCCTGGATAAGCATCAAATTTTAAATTTTGAAAACCTCAGACGTTATAAAAGTTCCTGCTTTGTATATAAATGCCTGCACAGATTAGCCCCTCCCCCTCTCAAGGAGTTTATCCACGAGAAAAGGAACACTGGATTAGCCACTAGATCAAACACCAGAGGGGATTGTGAGGTCCATTTTAGAAAGACCGCCTTCAGCAAAAATTGTCTATCGATAAAGGGAAGTGGAACATGGAACAGCCTTCCGGTCCCCTTAAGGGAATGTCCCACCCTGTCCACCTTTAAGGGCCAACTCAGGAAATGGCTGTTAGACAGCCAAATATGCACTCATTAGGGATGTTAGTGATGTTGTACTGACTGAATGTCATGTTAGTGTGGTCATGTCAGTGATGTCAGTTTTTGTGAATGAACGTTGTATGGTCCGTTTTGTGTTTGTTTTATGTTAGGACTACGGGTGGAAATTAGCCCTGTGCTATTCCCGGCAAATTTACGTCCTTATCATGCTGTGATGTTATGCATACACATGTAAATGATGTTCATTAATTTGCATTGTCCTTAATAAACAAATCTTAAAAATCTTAAGATACCTGGTTGAAAGTGAAATGCTGTGAACATCCCTGCATTAAGTGTAAGACAAATTCAGTATAAATTCAGTTTATGTAGTAGTAGCATTAACATGTTCATATTTATTGAAATCTTACAATTCATACATAAATGTTATGATGAATTGAAAATGGGGGAAGAAGTCCTTCTCTGGTCTGCATCCCCTTAACAATTGTGTATTGCACAATATTGTATTGTACCCATCTGTTAAAGTTAGCAATCAATCAATGTATTACCAGTGTCTTTATACCTTCATCACTGTAGGCTACATATTAATACGACAACTCAAGAAGAATCAAGAGGTTTATTTGTCACATACAGTGAAATGCAGGTGGTCACGCCCGCATTGATTGTGCAAAATGCAAAAAAATATAGGTAACAGGATATGCATGATAAAAAAAGACATGCCATGTTCCTGAAAAAGCTATAAAAAATACCTATGGTCATTAATTTAGCAGTGGGAAATGGGAATATCATTTTTGGAACAGTGTGTGTGTCTATTATGTCTGTGTAGTAGTATGTCTGTATGTCTGTATTGAGCCGTACTGTATTGTACCCATTCTGCAATCTGTTAAATAAAGTTTTCATTCATTCTACAGAGAAAAATGAGGGGATTGTGAGGTCCATTTTAGAAAGACCGCCTTCAGCAAAGATTGTCTATCGATAAAGGGAAGTGGAACATGGAACAGCCTTCCGGTCCCCTTAAGGGAATGTCCCACCCTGTCCACCTTTAAGGGCCAACTCAGGAAATGGCTGTTAGACAGCCAAATATGCACTCATTAGGGATGTTAGTGATGTTGTACTGACTGAATGTCATGTTAGTGTGGTCATGTCAGTGATGTCAGTTTTTGTGAATGAACGTTGTATGGTCCGTTTTGTGTTTGTTTTATGTTAGGACTACGGGTGGAAATTAGCCCTGTGCTATTCCCGGCAAATTTACGTCCTTATCATGCTGTGATGTTATGCATACACATGTAAATGATGTTCATTAATTTGCATTGTCCTTAATAAACAAATCTTAAAAATCTTAAGATACCTGGTTGAAAGTGAAATGCTGTGAACATCCCTGCATTAAGTGTAAGACAAATTCAGTATAAATTCAGTTTATGTAGTAGTAGCATTAACATGTTCATATTTATTGAAATCTTACAATTCATACATAAATGTTATGATGAATTGAAAATGGGGGAAGAAGTCCTTCTCTGGTCTGCATCCCCTTAACAATTGTGTATTGCACAATATTGTATTGTACCCATCTGTTAAAGTTAGCAATCAATCAATGTATTACCAGTGTCTTTATACCTTCATCACTGTAGGCTACATATTAATACGACAACTCAAGAAGAATCAAGAGGTTTATTTGTCACATACAGTGAAATGCAGGTGGTCACGCCCGCATTGATTGTGCAAAATGCAAAAAAATATAGGTAACAGGATATGCATGATAAAAAAAGACATGCCATGTTCCTGAAAAAGCTATAAAAAATACCTATGGTCATTAATTTAGCAGTGGGAAATGGGAATATCATTTTTGGAACAGTGTGTGTGTCTATTATGTCTGTGTAGTAGTATGTCTGTATGTCTGTATTGAGCCGTACTGTATTGTACCCATTCTGCAATCTGTTAAATAAAGTTTTCATTCATTCTACAGAGAAAAATGATAGAAAAAAAGCCAATGCGATTTTGTGTTTTTCCTCAATATCTCTGCAATGCCTGCGAGTTACCAGTAACTGTATTTGGCATACCATGACAATTCACGACAACTTTTAAAACGGATCAATTTATTTATATGTATAAATTGCATTCAGGAAATTGGGCGTCAGTGAAGGCATGCTATCCGTGGAGGAATGGGAGGAGGGGACAGTGGAGGCGCAGAGGCGCAAACGGCTGTTAGTGTTCACCAACCAATACATTTACACATTCCTGCATTTGTATTGTTTTATCCACAGAAGATTTGCAAACCTTTTGTTCCAGAGACAAAAGCCACAGAGTGGGCAATCAAGAGACACTGGCTAAGTTGATTTGACACGCTCGGTCCGCGGCCGCCTCGGTGCATGAGTCTACTCTCTCCCCTGAGCTCTGAACTTTATCCGGTCGCGTCGCTGTCTTCTTCTGGTCGCAACGGTCTGACTTCCTGTGATAACGGTCTAATCTACACTGCTGCCACCTGTCGTCACGGAGGAGAATTGCACCCATTTTGAAAAAAGAAGGGGGGAATTTTTTTGTCAAATCAGTTGTGCAATAGTCACTTTTGGTGAGTTGTTTCAATACAATTCAGTTATATGACATTTAGGTATGACACAGGACTACACAAGCATTTTTAGTATAGAAATGTGTCAACAGACTAAAGCAGGGAACCACAATATTTTGCATACAAATTATGCTGAGCAGAATGTAATATCATAACTGTCTATTACTTTTCTTGCAATTGAGCCAATTTTCATTAGGTACGGTTCTGAGGTGTGTGTTCAACAGAATGTAGTATCAAAAACACGTTCACAAAAAGTATGGGTTACTGAATGCTGAACTGCACTATTATAATCACTAAGCCATTGTAAGACCTTACCTGTGTCCCTGTATCACTTGTCTCTGCTGCCCTTTGATTAAAAAACGTCCCTATGTCCATTTTCCTTTTTTTTGGGCATATTTCAGTTAGTCACAGTAAAAGTCACCTAGTAAAAGTGAGATAATTGACAATATCAAAACATGCTAGGGCTGTACCGAATAGTTCGAAGCTTTGTTCATAATGTTGACATTCAAATTCTAAATCAACATAAAAAATTGTAATAAAAAAAATAAAAAATAAAAAATCTTTTTTTTTTAAACTTTTTTTTTGCCAAGGTATGGCGAGTGCCATACCTTGCCATACCAAAATGACGCCCCTGCGCAGAGGACAGGGACAGATGGAAACGGATGATCCGCTGTGGCGACCCCTGACGGGAAAAGCCGAAAGAAAAAGAAGAAGTAGTGTCTTTGGACTCTATTCTCTTTACTCTTTACTGTATGCAGCACAATCTCAGCGGGCTCATACAGAACCAAGCATTGAACTTTTTTTACTCTGTCTATTCTATTTTATTATTTGTATTACTGAATGAAACCGTGAACAGAAAGGCCTATTGGGATGCTAGATCCTAACGTGAAACACTGTGATTTACCTCACCTTGCCACCTCTCTATCTTTCTTATGCTCGCGTATGCCTGTCTTTCTTTTTACTGCTGTGAAGCACTTTGAACGGCAATTTCTGTATGAAAAGTACTATACAAATAGTTTTCTGTTTATTATTAATACTTGTACTATTTGTACCTTATATGTGACAAGTAAAACAAACCTTGAAAACCTGAAACTTGAAACTTGAAACACACCACAACACACTCCTACGCCAAATGTCTGGTTCTGGAGTTTAAAAGAAAAGGGGGGAAAAAATGATTTATCGCCGTTAGTTGATGCGACACTTTCCGCTGAGATGGAAGTCAGCCTTTTCCTTTGATGCCTCTAACTCATGGAATGTCCTTCGACTCTCTCTGAAATCGGAGGTTCTCCCTTCCCTTGGAATGTTTAAACGTATGATTTGAGACCATTGTGTGTGTAACTGTTTTAGCTGATCTTTTTTAAATTAGTTTAAAAGTTTTTTATTTTTACTCCCAATTTTCGGTCACAATTTTCTGTGAATATTGTTTGTATGATGTACTGTTTACATTTAGTACAATCGTTGTTTCTGTAACCTCAGAGGCTTACGCCTTTAAATGAAGGTTGAAATGATAAAATGAAAAAAAAGAGCAGAGTCGTCTTGAGTGCTGATTGCAGGAGGATGACTAACGAGGAGGGAGTGACAGAGGAGGAGACGCCATGTTTGCGTCAATTATCCTGTCAATTCCCGCCGTTAATCAGCCATGTTGTTACCAGGCGACGCTGGAGCATCAGAGAGACGCGAGAGAGAGGGCAATGTCACGGTCGCGGCGACCGCGGCGACTCAAGTTCACGTTCAAGTTTTGTTTTATTTGTCACGTATAAGGTCCATGTACATTACAGTGAATAGAATAGAATAGAATAGAATAGAATAGAATAGAATAGAATAGAAATACTTTAATCATCCCGAGGGAAATTTGACACTACAAATCGCTCACATTTAGACATTTAGACATTTAGACAGAACAAAGTCACAAATCAGAATAACAAAACAAATTGCCTAAGAATAAGAATAGAATAGAATAAAATATACAGTAAAAAATATACAGAAGTCTACAGATGTCTACATAGTGTAATATTGAACAGTGTTGTTTTAAAGGTAAAAGTCCAGGAAGATGGTAACTGTCACCCTGTGCTCAGTGATGCAGTGAGGCACAGTGATGCATCGTAGAGTCTTAATGGCTGTCGGAATGAAGGACTTCCTGTGCCGTTCAGTGCTGCATTTAAGGGAGTGTTAGCCTAGGTATGGGTGTGGTTAGGGGCGGTCCTAACCCTCAGGGGGCCCATCTTGGATTGGAATCGGTGCCTCATGAAGATTTGTTTGCTTGCTACTATTGTGTGAGGAAGGAGGGATTTTTCAGGCCTCCTAAGAGAAGATCCAAAAACCAAGGACTGTTCAGCTGCAGTCTGTTTCCCCAGTGGATTACCTTTGTTGTTTTCCTTTTTGAAGATGTGGATCAACCCAGGACTGATCTCCTTCTGGACACTCAAAGGGTTGAGTGTGGTTGGACACTACTGGCTCTAAAGGGCAGGGCTGCATGGTCTGGTAGGCCTGTACATGTATGTTGGTGCTAATAAACTGTAATGCCGACAGCACTGTTCCTATTGGTTTGATATGATTTTGTTTGTATCATTCTTCATTGCTGAACAGGTTTGTTTGTTATTTCAAGCGTGTTACACCGTGATGGTGAATTTATGAATTATTTTTACCTTTCCCCATGTATATACATATATATGGTTAAGATACCCAAAATACATACATTTTAGGGACGATTTACATTTAGAAATAGCTGTTACATTGCTCAATACTAAATAAAATAGCAGTCACGAAGGACTTCAGATGTTGTGAAGTGACTGGGTTAAACTCACTCTCATCCTCAAAAGACACATAGACACGTTACAAAGCAGTGAGTTCACTTCTGGGTATAGCGGTCTGTGCTGTTGCCCGCGGTGTGGGAGACCCGGGTTCGAAACTCACTCGGGGCATGGAAGTTTAAGGTGACGATGTCACAACCGTTACATATGTACAGAGTTGTAGTATTAATATGTACAGTGATGCAGGTATAAAGACACTATGGTAGTAAGTCGTACTGGCCAGCAGCATAACTAGTATCTTATATCTTGTATCTTGTAGGTAAGAGATGTGTATAGATATAGATATACAGTAAATGCTGCATTTATATAGCAGCTTTTATCCAAAGCGCTTTACAATTTGTTCCTCACATTTGACCCATTCACTCACACATTCAAGGTGCCATCGGGAGCAGTTAGGGGTTAAGTGTCTTGCTCAAGGACCCTTCGACATGCTGCTCGAGAGGAGCGCGAATCGAACAGGGAACCTCCGGATTACCAGACAACTACTCTACCTCCTGAGCCACTGTCGCCCCATACTGATATAGATATACTGTAGTATCTACAGTATAGATACTCATAATGAACTGTTTTTTTTTACTTTAAAAGAGTTGCCTTGGACTTCTGGCTTGAGTCTCGGTCAGTTTCTATAGCTACGGTACGAAGCTGAGCAAAGGAGCTCACGCATGAGGGAGGGAGATAAATATGGACACGGCTTCTTTTCATGAAGGTGAGCGTGTGGGAGGTTCACCTTCCCCCTGTATTGTATTATTTATTCCTTTAGATAGACGGGAAGTAGAGGAGAAAGAGATGAACAGATCAAGTGTGCAGCGCATGCTAGCAGAACCAGACACTCTGCGGATATATATCAAAATACCTAGTTCTAAACCCATTCACTACCACACTACAGAAGGTTAACCCTTCCATTACCACACTACAGAAGGTTAACCCTTCCATTACCACACTACAGAAGGTTAACCCTTCCATTACCACACTACAGACAGTTGACCCTTCCATTACCACACTACAGACAGTTGACCCTTCCATTACCACACTACAGACGGTTGACCCTTCCATTACCACACTACAGACGGTTGACCTTCTGTAGTGTGGCAGTGAAAGGGTTAACCTTCTTTAGTGTGGTAGTGAAAGGGTTAACATTATGTAGTGTGGTAGTGAAAGGGTTGACCTTCTGTAGCGTGGTAGTGAAAGGGTTAACCCTTTGTAGTGTGGTAGTGAAAGGTTAACCTTCTAGTGAAAGATTAACCTTCTAGTGGTAGTGAACGGGTTAACCTTCTGTAGTGTGGTAGTGAAAGGGTTAACCTTCTGTAGTGTGTTAGTGAAAGGTTAACGGTCTGTAGTGTGGTAGTGAAATGGTTAACCTTCTGTAGTGTGGTAGGGAAAGGGTTAACCTTCTGTAGTGTGGTAGTGAAAGGGTTAACCTTCTGTAGTGTGGTAGGGAAAGGGTTAACCTTATGTAATGTGGTAGTGAAATGGTTAACCTTCTGTAGTGTGGTAGTGAAAGGTTAACCGTCTGTAGTGTGGTAGTGAAAGGTTAACCTTCTGTAGTGTGGTAGTGAAAGGTTAACATTCTGTAGTGTGGTAGCGAAAGGTTAACCTTATGTAGTGTGGTAGTGAAATGTTAACCTTCTGTAGTGTGGTAGTGAAAGGGTTAACTGTCTATAGTGTGGTAGTGAAAGCATTAACCCTTTGTAGTGTGGTAGTGAAAGCGTTAACCCTTTGTAGTGTGGCAGTTAAGTATTTTTACTGAAGTACTGTACTTAAGTTCAATTCCCAGCTACTTGTACTTTACGTGAGTATTTCAATTTTAGGGAACTTTGTACTTTTACTATATTTCAAAGGACATAATGTACTTTTTACTCCACCACATTTATCTGAAGTAAGTAAGTAAGTAAGTAAGTAAGTAAGTAAGTAAGTAAGTAAGTAAGTAAGTAAGTATTTATAAAGCACCTTTCATACATGTCATGTAGCTCAAAGTGCTGTACACAAATATAGGCATATATAACGATAAAAGCAATAAAGTCACAGTGATCAGTTAAGATCAATGTTTAAAAAAAAAAAAAAAAAAAAAGAAAAAAAAAAAAAAAATAATAATAATAATAATAATAATAATAATAATAATAATAATAATAATAATAATAATAATAATAATAATAATAATAATAATAATAATAATAATAATAATAATAATAATAATAATAATAATAATAATAATAATAATAATAACGTAAAAATGAAAATAACGTAAAAATGAAAACAGTCATTTGCTTACCAGTTTGGGAGAACAGGTCCGCACAAACATGTCCGCTCAGTAGCAACCGGAAGTGCACTAAACCAATGCACTGTAGGTAGCAATGTTTAGCTCTTATAACGCTAGTGTAGTTACGTTTTTATCAGTGGTCAGAGTTGGGTCCACAGGAATTTTCCAAGCCCCATGGATCCATCAGTGGCCGTGTATTGTGTGCGTATGTACCCGTTCCCTCATGTGGTCAGTGGCCAGAGTTGGGTCCACGGGACTTATCCAAGCCCCATGGATCCATCAGTGGCCGCGTATTGTGTGCGTATGTACCCGTTCCCTCATCTAAAGAGTTGGGTCCACAAGACTTTTCCAAGCCTTACGGATCCATCAGTGGTCGTGTATTGTGTGCGTATGTACCCGTTCCTTCATCTAAAAAGTTGGGTCCACAAGGCTTATCCTAGCCTCATGGATCCATCAGGTTTTTCCAAGCCATAACTATTTGTAAGCTAGACTGTATAGGTACGTTTTTAATTTTCCTTTAAAAATGTGTATGGAGCTGGCTGAACCCATCAGTTACTTGGAATAAAAATATTTAGCATAGTAAACATGGCAAGAATGTATGAAGATTATATACTTTCACATTTGAAGACTGTCAACTTCAAGAGGACGTAATCAGAGCAGCTTACCTGTATATGGACCACATACCACTTTAACACAACATTTAACCAGAGCAGCATAACTGGACCAGATACCACTTTAACCTAACCTTTAATCAGAGCAGCATAACTGGACCACATACCACTTTAACATCACCTTTAATCAGAGCAGCATAACTGGACCACATACCACTTTAACACAACATTTAACCAGAGCAGCATAACTGGACCACATACCACTTTAACATAACCTTTAATCAGAGCAGCATAACTGGACCACATACCACTTTAACATAACCTTTAATCAGAGCAGCATAACTGGACCACATACCACTTTAACATAACCTTTAATCAGAGCAGCATAACTGGACCACATACCACATTAACATAACCTTTAATCAGAGCAGCATAACTGGACCAGATACCACTTTAACATAACCTTTAATCAGATCAGCATAACTGGACCACATACCACTTTAATATAACCTTAAATCAGAGCAGCATAACTGGACCAGATACCACTTTAACCTAATCTTTAATCAGAGCAGCATAACTTGACCAGATACTACTTTAACATAACCTTTAATAAGAGCAGCACAACTGGACCAGATACCACTTTAACCTAACCTTTAATCAGAGCAGCATAACTGGACCACATACCACTTTAACATAACCTTTAATCAGAGCAGCATAACTGGACCAGATACCACTTTAACATAACCTTTAATCAGAGCAGCATAACTGGACCACATACCACTTTAACATAACCTTTAATCAGAGCAGCATAACTGGACCACATACCACATTAACATAACCTTTAATCAGAGCAGCATAACTGGACCACATACCACTTTAACATAACCTTTAATCAGATCAGCATAACTGGACCACATACCACTTTAATATAACCTTAAATCAGAGCAGCATAACTGGACCAGATACCACTTTAACCTAATCTTTAATCAGAGCAGCATAACTTGACCAGATACCACTTTAACATAACCTTTAATAAGAGCAGCACAACTGGACCACATACCACTTTAACATCACCTTTAATCAGAGCAGCATAACTGGACCAGATACCACTTTAACCTAACCTTTAATCAGAGCAGCTTAACTGGACCAGATACCACTTTAACCTAACCTTTAATCAGAGCAGCTTAACTGGACCACATACCACTATAACATAACCTTTAATCAGAGCAGCATAACTGGACCAGATACCACTTTAACATCACCTTTAATCAGAGCAGCATAACTGGACCAGATACCACTCTAACCTGTAGAGGTCAATGTATCAAGGTTTGAACCCTCCCAAGCACTGGAACACACAAACGTCATGTAGAATGCATACTTTTACTTTAGACACTTAAGTACATTCAATAGCAAATACTTCTCTACTTTTACTTAAGTAGAATTTGAATGGAGGACTTTTAATTTGACCAGAGTACTGATTCATCTGGGTATTTCCACTTTTAATTAAGTAAAGGAACTGTGTACTTATTCCACCACTGATGACCTCACACACACACAGATGCAAAAACTCTAAACTCTAAACTATGATGGCGGCTAAGTGGCGCAGTGGGCAAGGCGCTCGCCACTAATGTAGGAGATGCTGGGTTCGAGCCCAGCTCTCGACATTGCTACCAGCTTGGCTGGTCGTTCATACTAACGCAATTGGCAGCAGAATCAGGAAGCAACGGGGGTGGCGTGACCCTCTCACGCAGACCCTCGCCGCTGAGAGATCGTGCTGTGCAGGTGAAAAGATGGGACGGCTGCCTCCTCGAGTACCGGAGGGGACACGTGATGCAAGGCTTCGTCCACATTGCAGCCGGCCTGTGGGAGGCGTGGCCTAACAGCGTTCGAGACAGGGGAGGGTAGAATTGGACAATACGAAGTTGGGGAAGGGAGAAAAATAGAAAATGGGAGAAAAAGTAGATCAAAAAAATAATAAACTCTAAACTATGGCAGCTAAGGGTAAGTAACATTGTTGTGCACAACTTGGAAGTCGCTTTGGATAAAAGTGTCAGCTAAAAATGACTAAATGTAAAAACTGTAAACGGTTTCGCACACATTAATTCCGTTTGACAGCTATGGAGAGTAAGTGAGTTTGAATAGGGCCACTGCCGGTGATGTCATCGGGGACGCGGAGTCCTTGTGTTGTGTTAATCACAGCACCATGAAATGATGTCGATGAAAAGGAGAGCGATACCTTGTCTTATAGGGACTGCTACCTTATCACTTCATGGAGCTGTGATTAACACAAGGATGCAACGACAACACCGGTGGCCATATTCAAACTCATTCACTCTCAATAAATGACAAACTACATGAACGTTCGCTAAAGGAACACTCCAACATTTTGGGAAATTAGCTTATTTGCCATCTACCCTGGAGTTAGACAAGAAGATACATACACTTTTCTTCTCTGTCCGTGCAGTAGGAGTAGGAAGAGACGCACGTCACGCACCTTTAGCCTAGCTTAGCGTCAGTCACAGGAAGTAGGTTCCTCCATTAGCCTAGTTCCCAACGTCTTCCTACTCCTACTGCATGCACAGAGAAGAAAAAGGTATGTATCTTCTTGACTAACTCCAGGGTAGATGGCAAATAAGCTAATTTCCCAAAATGTTGGAGTGTTCCTTTAAGTTTTGCACCAATCACTTTTGACATGAATACGAGGCAAAGGAGCCCTCTGAGCAAGACAAGCTGATTGGCTGCGCGCCCTCTGAGCAAGACGAGCTGATTGGCTGCGTGCCCTCTGAGCAAGACGAGCCGATTGGCTGCGTGCCCTCTGAGCGAGACGAGCTGATTCGCTGTGCCAAGAACGGCGTTCCGCCACCCCTTCTATCACTCATCAAGGTTCTCCTTCTAGTTCTAACGCCTTTGACAGGACTTGGAAAATGTATTTATTAATTTTTTTTTTAAATAGGACTAGTACACCGCAACAACAACAAAACAACCGCCAATCGGATCGCCCTGATTGGTGCAGGACATGCGGTCCAAAAACAACAAAACAGCAGATGGTAAACAGATATCTTTTTGAAAGCGAAGTGTTCCCTTTGATACGCCGTGTGGACGGATGGGGACGGAGGGCCTGATTTTCCAAAAAGCGGTTGCCAACGACGACAGAAGCGCTGCCAGCTGCATTAGGAGGAGGAGGCGGAGCAGAACAGCTCTCTCTCTCTCTCTCTCTCTCTCTCTCTCTCTCTCTCTCTCTCTCTCTCTCTCTGCCGAAGCACAGCGGACATTATGCAAATACCATGAGAGAACATATTAGACGGTCTATCGGAGATGATGCCTCCCTCCACCACACTGTCTCAGAAGTCCCACGGAGCCCCTGGTGCCACGGAACCCCTGTCACTGCCACACCACTACCAAAGGGTTAATAGACCTATCTCAAACCCTGCCCCCTTTTCTCGATCCTCCAATCACAACTGTCGCTTACCTCGGACAAAGTTTTCACTTGTGATTGGAGGATCAAGAAAAGGGGGCAGGGTTTGAGATGGGTCTATTGACCCTTTCACTGTGACAATACACGACCACGCTACAGAAGGTTAACCGTTTCACTGCCACGCTACAGAAGGTTAACCGTTTCACGACCACGCTATACAGAAGGTTAACCCTTTCACGACCACGCTATACAGAAGGTTAACCCTTTCACGACCACGCTGCAGGATGTTTTTGGTCGATTTTTATTTGTTTATCGGACAAGTCCGGCAGAGAGGAAGTGCTGTATGGGAGGAGAGAGATGGGGGAAGACGTTCGGCAAAGGCCGCCGGGCGCGGGAGTCGAACCCGGGACGGCCGCGTTGAGCTACAGCGCGTTACGTGGTGTGCCACCATGGCACCCATACTGTTACATATAGCATCAATATCTTATGCCAAATTATTGGGGCTTATTACAAAAAACAAAACAAATAAATAACTGTATTTATCAATGAACAAGTCCAAGTCCGAGTCATCAGTGCTCAAGTCCAAGTCGAGTCACGAGTCCTGAAAATCTGTCCAGGACTGGAGTTCTACAACACTGTAGGCCGGACATCGCTCTGCCAGACACCGCAAGAGTCTGTCTTTAAAAACCCGTAACGGCACTCACAACCTCAGAGACCAGACGCTTGAGCATCACACGTAGGACTGTTTTAACTTTTTTTACGATAATACATTCAATTTACATTTACATTTAGTCATTTAGCTGAACGCTTTTTTTTTTATCCAAACCGACTTACAAGTTCTGTACGACAAGTCATCAGGAAGGGCACAATCAGCTGAGTAACAATGTTCATCAAACAGTGTTAAAACTAAAAAATGTTCTCCCCGTTTTCTATTTTTCTCCCATCCCAATTTCGACTTTCCAATTCCCCCCTCCCCTGTCTCGAACGTTGCTCGACTATGCCTCCCACTGGTCGGCTGTAGTGAGGATCACGTGTCCCCCTCCGGTACACGAGGAGGCAGCCTGTCGCATCTTTTCACCGCAACAGCTCAAACTCTCAGTGGCGAGGAGTAACGCGTGGGAGGCTCACTCCGCCCCCGCTACTTCCTGTTTCCACCGTACCGGCGTCACCCAACCGACCTGTAGGAGTCGCTGTCCACAACGTCCAATCCCCACCCACCGGCTTTCTCACCCTCTAACACTTGCCAATTGTGTTAGTATGACGGCCGGCCAAGCCGGTAGCAACGCCGAGAGCTGCATGGGCTCGAACCCAGTATCTCC